>NC_084589.1:5835000-6165833 GCF_033807715.1 Cololabis saira
TTGCACAAGTACTATATATGCTGCACGAGGAACGCAGGCATGGACTCCAACCTGGGCCAGCTGCACGAGGAACACGGCCCGGGACTCCAACCTGGGCCAGCTGCACGAGGAACACGGCCCGGGACTCCAACCTGGGCCAGCTGCACGAGGCACACGGCGCGGGACTCCAACCTGGGCCAGCTGCAAGAGGAACACGGCCCAGGACTCCAACCTGGGCTGGCTGCACGAGGAACACGGCCTGGGACTCCAACCTGGGCCAGCTTCACGAGGAACACGGCCCGGGACTCCAACCTGTGCCAGCTGCACGAGGAACACGGCCCGGGACTCCAACCTGGGCCAGCTTCACAAAGAACACGGCGCGGGACTCCAACCTGGGCCAGCTGCACGACGAACACGGCCCGGGACTCCAACCTGGGCCAGCTGTACGAGGAACACGGCGCAGGACTCCAACCTGGGCCAGCTGCACGAGGAACACAGGCATGGACTCCAACCTGGGCCAGCTGCACGAGGAACACGGCCCGGGACTCCAACCTGGGCCAGCTGCACGAGGAACACGGCCCGGGACTCCAACCTGGGTCAGCTTCACGAGTAACACAGCCCGGAACTCCAACCTGTGCCAGCTTCACGAGGAACACGGCGCGGGACTCCAACCTGGACCAGCTGCACGAGGAACACGGCCCGGGACTCCAACCTGGGCCAGCTGCACGAGGAACACAGGCGTGGACTCCAACCTGGGCCAGCTTCAGAAAGAACACGGCGCGGGACTCCAACCTGGGCCAGCTGCACGAGGAACACAGGCATGGACTCCAACCTGTGCCAGCTGCAAGAGGAACACGGCGCGGGACTCCAACCTGGACCAGCTGCACGAGGAACATGGCGCGGGACTCCAACCTGGGCCAGCTGCACGAGGCACACGGCCCGAGACTCCAACCTGGGCCAGCTGCACAAAGAAACACGGCCCGGGACTCCAACCTGGGCCAGCTGCACGAGGAACACGGCCCGGGACTCCAACCTGGGCCAGCTGCACGAGGAACACAGGCCAGAACTCCAACTTGGGCTGGCTGCACGAGGAACACGGCCCGGGACTCCAACCTGGGCCAGCTGCACGAGGAACACGTCCCGGGACTCCAACCTGGGCCAGCTGCACAAGGAACACAGGCCAGAACTCCAACCTGGGCTGGCTGCACGAGGAACACGGCCCGGGACTCCAACCTGGGCCAGCTTCAAGAGGAACACGCCCGGGACTCCAACCTGGGCCAGCTTCACGAGGAACACGGCCCTGGACTCCAACCTGGGCCAGCTTCAAGAGGAACACGCCCGGGTTTCCAACCTGGGCCAGCAGCTCGAAGAACACGGCCCGGGACTCCAACCTGGGCAAGCTTCAAGAGGAACACGCCCGGGACTCCAACCTGGGCTGGCTGCACGAGGAACACGGCCCGGGACTCCAACCTGGGCCAGCTTCAAGAGGAACACGCATGGGACTCCAACCTGGGCCAGCTTCACGAGGAACACGGCCCTGGACTCCAACCTGGGCCAGCTTCACAAGGAACACGCCCGGGACTCCAACCTGGGCCAGCTGCACGAGGAACACGGCCCAGGACTCCAACCTGGGTCAGCTTCACGAGGAACACGGCCCGGCACTCCAACCTGGGCCAGCTGCACAAGGAACACGGCCCGGGACTTCAACCTGGGCCAGCTTCACGGGGAACACAGGCTAGGACTCCAATCTAGGCTGGCTGCACGAGGAACACGGGCCGGGACTCCAATCTGGGCTGGCTGCATGAGGAACACGGCCCGGGACGCCAACCTGGGCCAGCTGCACGAGGAACACGGCCCGGGACTCCAACCTGGGCCAGCTTCACGGGGAACACGGCCCGGGACTCCAACCTGGGCCAGCTTCACGAGGAACACAGGCTAGGACTCCAACCTGGGCCAGCTGCACAAGGAACATGCCCCGGACTCCAACCTGGGCCAGCTGCATGAGGAACACGGCCCGGGACTCCAACCTGGGCCAGCTTCACGAGGAAAACAGGCCCGAGACTCCAACCTGGGCCAGCTACACGAGGAACACGGCCCGAGACTCCAACCTGGGTCGGCTGCACGAGGAACACGGGCCGGGACTCCAACCTTGGCTGGCTGCTCGAGGAACACGGCCCGGGACTCCAACCTGGGCCAGCTGCACGAGGAACACGGCCCGGGACTCCAACCTGGGCCAGCTGTACGAGGAACACGGCGCAGGACTCCAACCTGGGCCAGCTTCACGAGGAACACGGCCCGGGACTCCAACCTGGGCCAGCTTCACGAGGAACATGGCCCGGGACTCCAACGTGGGCCAGCTGCACGAGGAACACGGCCCGGGACTCCAACGTGGGCCAGCTTCACGAGGAACACGGCCCGGGACTCCAACGTGGGTCAGCTTCACGAGGAACACGGCCCGGGACTCCAACCTGGGCCAGCTGCACGAGGAACACGGCCCGGGACTCCAACCTGGGCCGGCTGCACGAGGAACGCGGCCCGGGACTCCAACGTGGGCCAGCTGCACGAGGAACATGGCCCGGGACTCCAACCTGGGTCAGCTGCACGAGGAACATGGCCCGGGACTCCAACCTGGGTCAGCTTCACGAGGAACAAGGCCCGGGACTCCAACCTGGGCCGGCTGCACGAGGAACGCGGCCCGGGACTCCAACGTGGGCCAGCTGCACGAGGAACATGGCCCGGGACTCCAACCTGGGCCAGCTTCACGAGGAACACGGCCCGGGACTCCACGAGCTTCACGAGGTCTGTAGCACCTGTACATGAAGCACCTGCTCAGCCAGGTGTGTTATGAGGAACCCTGAAGGCCTGCAGTTGGATTCCAACATATTTAATGTTTTTTGTCATTCCAAATCATTTAATTTTTTTAATGCTCATCCATTTTCACATTTCGGTCATGCACCACATCCCCCCAAAAAGTTGGAAAGGGTCAATATAGTGCTCGTAAGAAGGTGGAATAGGAAATAATGTTATTTTTAACAGCTGACATCATCAGAGGATTGTAACTTTGATTTGGTACAAAAACGGTATTCATGAAAGACTTTGTGGATCAAAGATGGAAAGATGAGTTCCACTTTATCAACAAATATGCAAAACAAATGTTAAACAAAGGTTTTAATGGGTGTGCGTGTTTCCCTTCCTGTAGAACTGAATAGCGGCATTGAGCAAGTCTGAGCTGGATTCCTGTGATCTCATATCCCTTAGACTACACTGAATCAAAATCGATCATCTATCAGACATCTGACAGAACCACATGGACAACAGTTACCATGGAAACCTTTGTTGACAATTCAGAGTCACGGATAACACTTAAAATTTTACTTCGAAAAAAAGAAGCCTGATGTTAATGTGGTCTGTGAGGTGACATCACTGGACTGTGAGGCATTTAGGATGGACCATCTCACAGTGAAAAACTGTATCATGTTCAGATGAATCAGTATTACAGATGTGTTTTTAGAGAAATAGACTAAAGAGGAAAAGAAGCATCCAGACTGTTATCATCAACCTGTAATCATCAAAATAACCGCTGAATCTCGTCATCATGGGTCTCATCAATGCCAGAACATCTTTTAAGTGTTGGGAGGACGAAACATGACAATGTGGTTTAAAAGCTTTACTGTCCCAAATTTTCTACTTTTTTAACTGTACCTCTACAGGCCTGGAAGTTAATCTGCTTCCATGACACTGTTCATGATTGCACTTGAGTGTGGTCACACTCATTTTCTCTTTAGCTCCTGGAGTCGCCTCGGTCGTAAAGCTGAGGCTCTGTGAGCTGGTTTCATCACTGCTGATGTGTAACATAGAGCTGTAAAGTAACACGTGGCTGTCACAAGAGAAAACTAGGATGCAAGAAACTACTCATTTTATGCTTCTTCACGTTTTAATCATGTTTTTTTTTACATTTGTTTCTTACATCTCTCTTTTTGTTTCATCTAAGATGCAGGAAGGGTTTTTTCCTGTAAGACACGACTGGATCTTTAATCAATTAAATGGAAATCACTACAGTTGAGAGACTAAAAGCCATGTGACCTTGTGACTGAGGTGGAATTATTCAATATGTTTTACTTGAATCTAAATTAGCTAAATGTTGTGTAAAAGGAGATTTATTTTTACCAATTTCTAAAACGTTCCTTTACCCTCTAGCATGTGGAAACTGTGCTGTTGTGTAGCGTGTAGCACCAGAGCAACACTGGACACACGGTACTAAAAGGCTCACATCACTTATGACTGAAAAAGCTCCTGCGACATTGTTTTTCCCTTTAAGTGGACCTTCATTCTCAAGATGTCTCCGCTTGCATAAAGAATTAATTGTTGTGTCTGTCTTTGGAGCTAGTAAGAGGAAATCTGCCCGAGCAAAGTGTTTTACTCATAAAACAGCAGGTCAGATCAATGCGTCTGTGGTGGGGGGGTCTGTGTGGGGGCTCAGAGCTAATGGTCCATCCTCAAGTGGATAGAAAGTAGCTGCAAAAAGCACAGTTTATGAGCACAAGTCCTTTTTAATGATTTTTACATTTTAATCTAAAAGTTAGGTTCATGCGTAATTTGTCAGCTGATAAATGCTCTACCAATGAAAAAAACGAATTAATTCATGATTGATCTCAGCATCTATCCCTCATACCACAATGACCATACCACATACCTCAGTGACAATACCTCACACCTCAATGACCATACCTCCCACTATGCTGACCATACCTCATACCACAATGACAATACCTCATACCACACTGACCATACCTCATACCTCACTGACCATACCTCATACCTCAATGGGCATACCTCATACCACAATAACCATACCTCATACCATACTGACCATACCTCATACCACACTGACCATACCTCATACCTCACTGACCATACCTCATACCTCACTGACCATACCTCATACCTCACTGACCATACCTCATACCACAATAACCATACCTCATACCACACTGACCATACCTCATACCTCACTGACCATACCTCATACCTCAATGACCATACACCATACCACACTGGCCATGCCTCATACCTCACTGTTCATACATCATAAAATGGCCATACCTCATACCTCAATGACCATACCTCATACCACACTGACCATACCTCATACCTCACTGACCATACCTCATACCACACTGACCATACCTCATCTTGGCTTGGCTTTGCGAAGGTTTTATGAAGGGGGCTGTCCACGTCGACTGCAGGCACGCTCGTGGCTGACAAGCCCGATGCGGGACAGACAGGTCCGGCCGCAGCGGCTGCAGTCAAAGGTCACGTCAGGTACAGCTGCTGAGGCTTCCAGGTTCTTCCTCCTGCGGCGTTTCTCCTTCAGGTTCTCTGTGCGGGAGTCCTCAAAAGCGGTGACAGCCTGGTGGACGGTGCGGCGCCAGGCGTCACGGTCAGCATCGAGAGTGGACCACTGGTGGTGGTCAATGTGGCAGGCACAGAGGGACTTCTTAAGAGAGTCTTTGTAGCGTTTCTTCGGTGCCCCTCTATGACGATGGCCGGTGGAGAGTTCGCCATACAAGGCCATCTTGGGTAGGCGATGATCCTCCATTCTGGGGACATGCCCTGCCCAGCTTAGCTGCCGTTTCAGCAGCATGGTCTCGATGATGGTGATCTCCGCCTGTTCGAGGACCTCAACATTGGTGACGAAGTCGCTCCAGTGGATGTTGAGGATGGTGCGGAGGCAGCGCTGATGGAAACGTTCGAGGAGTCGTAGTTGGTGGCGGTAGGTTACCCACGACTCAGAGCCATATAGGAGGGTGGTGAGTACGACGCCTCTGTACACACTGATCTTTGTGCCCTTCTTCAAGTGTTTGTTTTTCCAGACTCTGTCATACAGTCTGCCAAAAGCGCTGTTTGCCTTGGCCAGTCTGTTGTCAACCTCCCTGTCGATCTTGGCATCTGATGTGATTGTACACCCCAGGTAGGTGAACAGATGGACGATATTTAGCTCAGTCTTGCCAATGGTGATATGTGGAGGACGGTACTCTACCCGAGGTGCAGGCTGGTGGAGGACTTCCGACTTTTTCAAGCTGACCTCGAGTCCGAAGAGCCGGGCAGCTTCTGCAAAGCAGGATGTGAGGCGCTGCAGGGCTCTTTCGGTGTGGGCAACGAGGGCAGCATCGTCGGCAAAGAGGAGGTCTCGAATCAGCTGCTCAAGGGTCTTTGTGTGGGCTTGTAGCCTTCTGAGGTTGAACAGACTGCCGTCGAGGCTGCTAAAGAAGATGCTGAACAGGGTTGGTGCCAGGACGCAACCCTGTTTCACGCCGTTGACGATGGGGAAGGGCTCTGAGAGGTTGCTGTTCACTCTGACTTGGCCGCTCTGGTCGTCATGCAGCTGGGTGATAATGCTGAGAAACTTTGGGGGGCAGCCGAGGCGCGCCATGATCAGCCAAAGTCCATTTCTGCTCACCGTATCAAAGGCCTTGGTCAGGTCCACAAACGTTACATACAGTCCTTTGTTCTGTTCTCGGCACTTCTCTTGGAGCTACCTGAGGACGAAGACCATGTCTGTGGTGCCCCTGTTTGCTCTGAAGCCACACTGGGTTTCCGGGAGGTGGTCTTCTGTGATGGTAGGTATCAGCCTGTTCAGGAGCACACGAGCAAGGATTTTTCCTGCGATGGAAAGCAGGGTGATCCCCCGGTAGTTGGAGCAGTCTGACTTTTCCCCCTTGTTTTTGTACAAGGTAACGATGACTGCATCACGGAGGTCTTTAAGAAGCTGTCCATGCTCCCAGCAACAGTCGAGGAATATGTGGAGCTTGCTGTGTAACGCGGGGCCTCCATCTTTCCAGATACCTCCTCCTACCTCAATGACCATACACCATACCACACTGGCCATGCCTCATACCCCACTGTTCATACATCATAAAATGGCCATACCTCATACCTCGATGACCATACCTCATACCACACTGACCATACCTCATACCTCACTGACCATACCTCATACCTCAGTGACCATACATCATACCACACTGGCCATGCCTCATACCACAATGACCATACCTCATACCACACTGGCCATGTCTCATACCTCATACCTCAATGACCATACATCTTACCACACTGACCATACCTCATACCACACTGGCCATGCCTCATACCTCATACCTTAATGACCATACATCCTACCACACTGACCATACCTCATACCACACTGACCATACCTCATACCACACTGACCATACCTCATACCTCAATGACCATACATCATACCACAATGGCCATACCTCATACCTCAATGACCACACCTCATACCACACTGACCATGCCCCATACCTCAATGACCATACCTTATATCTGACCCACCTTACCCCATTCATCAGTGACTATGCCTCATTCCTCACTGAACTTACCCCATCAATGAACATACCTCATACCACACTGACCATACCTCATACTACGCTGACCAAACCTTATACCACAATGATTATAAACCATACCTCACTGACCATACCTCATTCCTCACTGACCATACCTCATCCCTCACAGTTCACACTTCATACCACAATGATCATACCTCATACCTCAATGACCATACCTCATACCTGAATCATCTTACCTCATTCCTCACTGACCATACCTCATTCCTCACTGATCTAACTTCATTCCTCACTGTTCATACCTCATTACTTACTGAACATCCCTCATTCCTCTCTGTCCATACCTCATACCTCAATGACCAAACCTCACTGTTCATACCTTATACCACACTGACCATACCTCATACCTCAATGAGCCCGTAAAATATATTGCAAACCTTACAGAAGGGGTCCTCAACCCTGGTCCTCGCGAGCACCTACCCAGCATGTTTTAGATTTCCCCTGCTTCAACATACCTGATTCTAACTACTGGTTATCATCAGCTTGTCATCGAGGTCTGCACAAATCTGTAAATGTCATTTGTCCCAGCATGTGTGGAAGCAGGGGAACATCTAACGTGCTGCCCTCGAGGACCAGGGTTGTTGACGCCTGCCTTACAGTCTTGTTCACAAATACACAATACAGTGACAGTCCACACATCCCTTGCACTGTATAACACTATGAGTTAGCTCTGGTTGTGATTTCCTGGTGCCTTACCTGTTGAAAACAATAACAAAACATTTAGCCTTGGCGTCTCGTGCCACTGTATAATGTGCACTGTATAATATGCATTCGCCACTTAAATGCACACAGCGCCTTCTGCTGACCAAATGCTTACCCCTCTTCCAACATGAGTTAAATCAGACAGGATAAAGTACAGTTATTTTTAATGTGTTTCACAGTGTATTTAAGCTTTTCTGATCAGGACACGTTTGAATGGGGGTACAGTATTCTAACAGGTCAATGATCAGTCTCTATAAATAAGTGTAACATACACAGTAAAAAGTGGAGGTGAACACCCGTTAACTTGCACCTGAGAAACCAGGGGCCAGATTCACCAATACGTTCTTAAGAACGATCTTGAGAAATGTCATTTCTTATTTTTCCTACTTAAGAACTTCTTAAAATATGTCATTGCATTGTAGGCGCCAACAAAAATATATAGGCTACAGGTAGTTTGCGTCTTAACCGTCAGTCAATCACTAAACATGGAGAAGGAGAAAAAGAGATGCAGGAACTTTTCAAGGTTCTGGTGGATGAGATTAATGTGTGAAAAAAAATACTATTGGGGAAAATTAATAATAATTAAAGCTGCAAGCAGCGATGAACGGGCCCTCGCACTCACGTCCACCGCCCCCCATAAGCATATCAGAAATGACACCACCCACGACTCTCTATGTCAAACCATTCAAAAGTTATAGCAGAAAAAAGGAACAACCAATCAGAAGAAGGGGCGGGGCTAATTCAGGCCAATGAAGGTCAAGGACTCCATACAGAGTCTGATGACACCACCCACGACTCTCTGTGTCAAACCATTCAAAAGTTATGGCAGAAAATCGGGACAACCAATCAGAAGAAGGGGCGGGGCTAATTCAGGCCAATTATGGTCAAGGACTCAATACCAAGTCCCATGACACCACCCACGACTCTTTATGTCAAACCATTCAAAAGTTATGGCAGATAAAAGTATTCTAGGGGGCGCTAGGGGGCGCTGTTGCATTAATGGGCAACGCCCATTAATGCAAACCAGGAAATATCAAATTTATCACCAGGCCTGACTTGCATGCAAAATTTGGTGCCTTTTAGGGAACTATCAAATATGGACCAATCAGATGAAGGGGACGAGCGCTTTTTCACGTCTAGCGTCGCCACGGTAACACTTTTGAAAGAGAAAAGTAATGTGCGTCGTCGCAAGAAAGAGACGCACATCTTGATGTAAAAAAAACTAAATTTGCTTACAAAAATTTCAGCATCCTGCCAGGCTCGAACTCCCAACCACCGGCACCAAAGATCGCAATGATCTGGTTGAGCTATATCTCAGCTGATACCTCACTTTGACTTACTGGCTTAGGAGAGACCAAGATAGCGATATAATGTCTGGAACTTTTTTTTCCTAATTTTTTAAATATTTGTAAGGTATAAATATTAGTAAAACACTACTATTTTATTATTACTTTTTCTGTTACCATTCGACCGAGGTTCTAACCGGGCTGAGCACGGGACTATTTCTAACGTCACCACATTACAACAGCTGATTGGTCGGGGGGCGGGGCCGTCATCACCCTACTCGCCACTGATTGGTCGGGGGGCGGGGCCGTCATCACCCTACTCGCCACTGATTGGTCGGGGGGCGGGGCCGTCATCACCCTACTCGCCACTGATTGGTCGGGGGGCGGGGCCGGCAGACGTTTGAATCAGGAAGCGGGAGTCAAACTATTAAAAAGTTATAGCAGAAAAAAGGGACAACCAATCAGAAGAAGGGGCGGGGCTAATTAAGGCCAACGAAGCTTAAGGACTCTTTACTGAGTCCCATGACACCACCCACAACTTCCTATGTCAAACCATTCAAAAGTTATGGCAGATAAAAGTATTCTAGGGGGCGCTGTTGAGCCGTTAGGCCACGCCCATTAATGCAAACCATGAAATATCAAATGTATCGCCAAGTCTGACTTGCATGCCAAATTTGATTACTTTTGGAGAACTATCAAATATGGACCAATCAGATGAAGGGGACGAGCGCTTTTTCACGTCTAGCGTCGCCACGGTAACACTTTTGAAAGAGAAAAGTAATGTGCGTCGTCGCAGGAAAGAGACGCACATCTTGATGTAAAAAAAACACAAAATTTGCTTACAAAAATTTCAGCATCCTGCCAGGCTCGAACTCGCAACCACCGGCACCAAAGACCGCAATGATCTGGTTGAGCTATATCTCAGCTGATACCTCACTTTGACTTACTGGGTTAGGACAGACCAAGATAGCGATATAATGTCTGGGACTTTTTTTTCCTAATTTTTTAAATATTTGTAAGGTATAAATATTAGTAAAACACTACTATTTTATTATTACTTTTTCTGTTACCATTCGACCGAGGTTCTAACCGGGCTGAGCACGGGACTATTTCTAACGTCACCACATTACAACAGCTGATTGGTCGGGGGGCGGGGCCGTCATCACCCTACTCGCCACTGATTGGTCGGGGGGCGGGGCCGTGATCACCCTACTCGCCACTGATTGGTCGGGGGGCGGGGCCGGCAGACGTTTGAATCAGGAAGCGGGAGTCAAACCATTAAAAAGTTATAGCAGAAAAAAGGGACAACCAATCAGAAGAAGGGGCGGGGCTATTTAAGGCCAACGAAGCTTAAGGACTCATTACTGAGTCCCATGACACCACCCACAACTTCCTATGTCAAACCATTCAAAAGTTATGGCAGATAAAAGTATTCTAGGGGGCGCTGTTGAGCCGTTAGGCCACGCCCATTAATGCAAACCATGAAATATCAAATGTATCGCCAAGTCTGACTTGCATGCAAAATTTGATTACTTTTGGAGAACTATCAAATATGGACCAATCAGATGAAGGGGGGGGCGCGCCTTTTGGCGTCTAGCGTCGCCACGGTAACACTTTTGAAAGAGAAAAGTAATGCGTGTAGTCCCAGGATGGAGACGCACATTTTGATGTATAACACACCTGGGTGCACATTACGGTTCGGGCCGTATTAATTGCCGAAGGAATGGCATAAATTGCGCCAAAATTACACAATTAATTCAAAATGGCCGACTTCCTGTTCGGTCTCGGCCATGGCTCCAAGAGACTTTTCTTGAAGTTGTGCCATGATACAGGTGTGTAGCGATTTTCGTGCATGTACGTCAAACCGTATCGTGGGGCTTGAGGCACAAAGTTTTCCGGGGGGCGCTGTTGAGCCATTTTGCCACGCCCATTAATGTAAACCATAAAATATAAAATTTACCGCCAGGCCTGGCTTGCATGCCAAATTTGGTGCCTTTTGGGGAACTATCAAATATGGACCAATCAGATGAAGGGGGGGTGCGCTTGTTGGCGTCTAGCGTCGCCACGGTAACACTTTTGAAAGAGAAAAGTAATGCGTGTAGTCGCAGGATGGAGACGCACATTTTGATGTATAACACATCTGGGTGCACGATACGGTTCGGGCCGTATTAATTCTCGAAGGAATGGCATATATTGCTCCAAAATTATGCGATTAATTCAGAATGTTCAAAATGGCCGACTTCCTGTTCGGTTTCGGCCATGGCGCCAAGAGACTTTTCTTTAAGTTGCGACATGATACAGGTGTGTACCGATTTTCGTTCATGTACGTCAAAGCGTATTATGGGGCTTGAGGCGCAAAGTTTTTTCGGTCTGAACCAATCAGATGAAGGGTGGGCGCGCTTTTTGTCGTCTAGCGTCGCCACGGTAACGCTTTTGAAAGAGAAAAGTAATGCGTGGTGTCGCAGGATGGAGACGCACATTTTGATGTATAACACACTTGGGGGCACGTTACGGTTCGGGCCGTATTAACTGCCGAAGGAAGGGCATAAATTGCGCCAAAATTACACAATTAATTCAAAATGGCCGACTTCCTGTTCGGTTTCGGGCATGGCTCCAAGAGACTTTTCTTGAAGTTGTGCCATGATACAGGTGTGTAGCGATTTTCGTGCATGTACGTCAAACCGTATCGTGGGGCTTGAGGCACAAAGTTTTCAAGGGGGCGCTGTTGAGCCATTTTGCCACGCCCATTAATGCAAACCATTAAATATCAAATTTTTCGCCAGGCCTGCCTTGCATGCAAAATTTGGTGACTTTTTGGGCACGTTTAGGGGGGCAAAAAGGCCCTCCTTTCGTCAGAAAAATAATAATAATAATTAAAGCTGCAAGCAGCGATGAACGGGCCCTCGCACTCACGGCCACCGCCCCCCATAAGCATATCAGAAATGACACCACCCACGACTCTCTATGTCAAACCATTCAAAAGATATAACAGAAAAAAGGGACAACCAATCAGAAGAAGGGGCGGGGTTAATTCAGGCTAAAGAAGCTCAAGGACTCAATACAGAATCTGATGATACCACCCACGACTCTCTATGTCAAACCATTCAAAAGTTATAGCAGAAAATCGGGACAACCAATCCGAAGAAGGGGCGGGGCTAATTTGCACCAATTATGGTTAAGGACTCAATACCGAGTCCCATGACACCACCCACGACTCTTTATGTCAAACCATTCAAAAGTTATGGCAGAGAAAAGTATTCTAGGGGGCGCTGTTGAGCCGTTAGGCCACGCCCATTAATGCAAACCATGAAATATCAAATTTATCCCCAAGCCTGGCTTGCATGCAAAATTTGTTGACTTTTGGAGAACTATCAAATATGGACCAATCAGATGAAGGGGGGCACGCTTTTTGGCGTCTAGCGTCGCCACGGTAACACTTTTGAAAGAGAAAAGTAATGCGCGTAGTCGCAAGATGAAGACGCACATTTTGATGTATAACACACCTGGGTGCACGTTACGGTTCGGGCCGTATTAATTGCCGAAAGAATGGCATAAATTGCATCAAAATTACACAATTAATTCAAAATGGCCGACTTCCTGTTCGGTTTTCGCCATGGCGCCAAGAGACTTTTCTTTAAGTTGCGACATGATACAGGTGTGTACCGATTTTCGTGCATGTACGTCAAACCGTATTGTGGGGCTTGAGGCACAAAGTTTTCCGGGGGGCGCTGTTGAGCCGTTAGGCCACGCCCATTAATGCAAACCATTAAATATCAAATTTATCGCCAGGCCTGGCTTGCATGCAAAATTTGGTGACTTTTGGGGAACTATCAAATATGGACCAATCAGATGAAGGGGGGGTGCGCTTTTTGGCGTCTAGTGTCGCCACGTTAACACTTTTGAAAGAGAAAAGTAATGCGTGTAGTCGCAGGATGGAGACGCACATTTTGATGTATAACACACCTGGGTGCACGTTACGGTTTGGGCCGTATTAATTCTCGAAGGAATGGCTCATATTGCTCCAAAATTACGCGATTAATTCAGAATGTTCAAAATGGCCGACTTCCTGTTCGGTTTCGGCCATGGCGCCAAGAGACTTTTCTTTAAGTAAAGACATGATAAAGAAGTGTACCGATTTTCGTTCATGTACGTCAAACCGTATTATGGGGCTTGAGGCGCAAAGTTTTTTCTGTCTGAACCAACCAGATGAAGGGTGGGCGCGCTTTTTGGCGTCTAGCGTCGCCACGGTAACGCTTTTGAAAGAGAAAAGTAATGCGTGTTGTCGCAGGATGGAGACGCACGTTTTGATGTATAACACACCTGGGTGCACATTAAGGTTCGGGCCGTATTAACTGCCGAAGGAATGGCATAAATTGCGCCAAAGTGACACGATTAATTCAAAATGGCTGACTTCCTGTTCGGTTTCGGCCATGTCGCCAAGAGACTTTTCTTTAAGTTGTGTACTGATACAGGTGTGTAGCGATTTCCGTGCATGTACGTCAAACCGTATCGTGGGGCTTGAGGCACAAAGTTTTCAAGGGGGCGCTGTTGAGCCATTTTGTCACGCCCATTAATGTAAACCATTAAATATAAAATTTTTCGCCAGGCCTGACTTGCATGCAAAATTTGGTGACTTTTTGGGCACGTTTAGGGGGGCAAAAAGGCCCTCCTTTCGTCAGAAGAAAGAAAGAAAGAAAGAAAGAAAGAAAGAAAGAAAAAAGAAAAATTCCTACAGATACAATAGGGCCTTCGCACTGAAGGTGCTCGGGCCCTAATAATAATAATAACGCGAAGAATTCCTACAGATACAATAGGGCCTTCGCACTGAAGGTGCTCGGGCCCTAATTAAAGCTGCAAGCAGCGATGAACGGGCCCTCGCACTCACCGCCACCGCCCCCCATAAGCATATCAGAAATGACACCACACATGACTTCCTATATCAAACCGTTCAAAAGTTATAGCAGAAAAAAGGGACAACCAATCAGAAGAAGGGGCGGGGCTAATTCAGGCCAATGAAGGTCAAGGACTCCATACAGAATCTGATGACACCACCCACGACTCTCTATGTCAAA
This sequence comes from Cololabis saira, assembly GCF_033807715.1. Taxonomy (NCBI): domain Eukaryota; kingdom Metazoa; phylum Chordata; class Actinopteri; order Beloniformes; family Belonidae; genus Cololabis; species Cololabis saira. The sequence goes on from NC_084589.1 coordinate 5,849,473, forward strand.
CCATTCAAAAGTTATAGCAGAAAATCGGGCAACCAATCAGAAGAAGGGGCGGGGCTAATTTGCACCAATTATGGTCAAGGACTCAATACCAAGTCCCATGACACCACCCACGACTCTTTATGTCAAACCATTCAAAAGTTATGGCACAGAAAAGTATTCTAGGGGGCGCTGTTGAGCCGTTAGGCCACGCCCATTAATGCAAACCATGAAATATCAAATTTATCACCAGACCTGGCTTGCATGCAAAATTTGGTGACTTTTGGAGAACTATCAAATATGGACCAATCAGATGAAGGGGGGCACGCTTTTTGGCGTCTAGCGTCGCCACGGTAACACTTTTGAAAGAGAAAAGTAATGCGGGTAGTCGCAAGATGAAGACGCACATTTTGATGTATAACACACCTGGGTGCACGTTACGGTTCGGGCCGTATTAATTGCCGAAAGAATGGCATAAATTGCGCCAAAATTACACAATTAATTCAAAATGGCCGACTTCCTGTTCGGTTTCGGCCATGGCGCCAAGAGACTTTTCTTTTAGTTGTGCCATGATACAGGTGTGTACCGATTTTCGTGCATGTACGTCAAACCGTATTGTGGGGCTTGAGGCACAAAGTTTTCCGGGGGGCGCTGTTGAGCCATTTTGCCACGCCCATTAATGCAAACCATGAAATATCAAATTTTTCGCCAGGCCTGCCTTGCATGCAAAATATGGTGACTTTTGGGGAACTATCAAATATGGACCAATCAGATGAAGGGGGGCGCGCTTTTTGGCGTCTAGCGTCACCACGGTAACACTTTTGAAAGAGAAAAGTAATGCGCGTAGTCGCAGGATAGAGACGCACATTTTGATGTATAACACACCTGGGTGTACGTTACGGTTCGGGCCGTATTAATTCTCGAAGGAATGGCTCATATTGCTCCAAAATTATGCGATTAATTCAGAATGTTCAAAATGGCCAACTTCCTGTTCGGTTTTGGCCATGGCGCCAAGAGACTTTTCTTTAAGTTGCAACATGATGCAGGTGTGTACCGACTTTCATGCATGTACGTCAAACCGTATTGTGGGGCTTGAGGCGCAAAGTTTTTTCTGTCTGAACCAACCAGATGAAGGGTGGGCGCGCTTTTTGGCGTCTAGCGTCGCCACGGTAACGCTTTTGAAAGAGAAAAGTAATGCGTGTTGTCGCAGGATGGAGACGCACATTTTGATGTATAACACACTTGGGGGCACGTTACGGTTCGGGCCGTATTAACTGCCGAAGGAATGGCATAAATTGCGCCAAAGTGACACGATTAATTCAAAATGGCTGACTTCCTGTTCGGTTTCGGCCATGTCGCCAAGAGACTTTTCTTTAAGTTGTGTACTGATACAGGTGTGTAGCGATTTTCGTGCATGTACGTCAAACCGTATCGTGGGGCTTGAGGCACAAAGTTTTCCGGGGGGCGCTGTTGAGCCATTTTGCCACGCCCATTAATGTAAACCATTAAATATCAAATTTTTTGCCAGGCCTGACTTGCATGCAAAATTTGGTGACTTTTTGGGCACGTTTAGGGGGGCAAAAAGGCCCTCCTTTCGTCAGAAGAAAGAAAGAAAGAAAAATTCCTACAGATACAATAGGGCCTTCGCACTGAAGGTGCTCGGGCCCTAATTAACTACCACGCTAACTAATATGCTAACAAACAGTTAACAAGTGACTTTGTGTAATTAATTACAAAGTATATCCTCAAACTATGACCTACTAGTCTAAACTTGTCTAAAATATGTTGATAAAGGTTTATATTATAGTCTTACCTTTTCACAGAAGAAATTTTAAGACAGTTCAAGGTTGTCTTAAAGTTAAGAAAAAAGTCAAGAACAAATTTGAGAACTTTTATTTCAAGAATACCATTTATTCTTAAGTTTTTTCTTAAGAAGAAACTTAAGAAGAAAGTTGAGAAAATACTTGGAACTTTTTGGAGAATATGACTTCTTCTTTTTTTCTTCTTAAGACTGAACTTAAGAAAAAAATGACACTTAAGAAGATTTTTTTTCTTAAGAATGTTTTGTGAATCCGGCCCCAGGTCATCAAGGCCCGATTTGATATTTATTGTGACAATTATCAGCATCAACGGATGTGAACCTTTATATCCTGATTGTAACTTTGGGCACATTGTTCAGCCTGAGAATAATAACAGAAAGAGAATGGAGCAAAAGCATGAATGTAGTTTGATATTCAAACTTTCATTTGACGAACAAAAACAAAACTGACATGTAAATGAAAGTTTAATCAGAAGCACAGGAAGGTTATCTGAGGTCAGTTTCGAAAGAAACTGTCGCAACACGTCATCTTTATTTGGAAACAACGGCTAAAAGTGTTGAGCTTGTAAGACTGAGGTCACGACAAAATGCATTTTTATTTATTCATTGTGGGTTTTATCACAATACAAGTTCAAAAGATGTTAGCGATGACTCTTTAAACTCTAAAAAACTAATTAGTAGATGCAAAATGAACCAGTGCTGAATAGAAGCGCTCCACGAAATCAGGATTCTCATTTGCATTCAACATTTATGAAAACATTCATGAGCAGCCACTTCTTAGCTCCAAACCGAGGTTCTGAGATGATCTCAAAAGTGAGGGTTAACTTTGTACTTTATGAATTGATCAAATCAAAGCAAATCAGACCTTATTTATATAACACTTTTCATACACAAAGTAACGCAAAGTGCTTTACATAATAAAATCAACATTTAACATAGAAAAACTCACACACTCATGGTTAAAAAGACACATCTGGTCATATATATATATATATATATATATATATATATATATATATATATATATATATATATATATAATAAAATATAAATATGAAAGAATAAGTACATAATAAAATAATTGAAAATAAGTAGCTAAAATAATAAGAAATAACTAGATAAAAAAATAAACCACACTAATAAAATAAATAAATTTCAGCTACTAGCTAAACTAAAAGTGAAGGTCTTGAGCCTCTTTTTGAAAATGTCAACGGTCTCTGTGGCCCTGAGGTTCTCTGGCAGGCTGTTCCACAGGTGAGGAGGAGTAGTGGAGCAATGTCTCGCCAAAAGTTTTTGTCCTAACTTTAGATAAGCGTAGTGCGTAGAAAGTGGCGTACGCACTTTTTTGTGAGCCGCACTCTTTGTACATGAGTCCCCTGGTGTATTGTTAACGCGTCTGGGTCATGTGTCATGTGACTGGCACAGAGGGCGGACACCAATAAAGTGTTACGGCCAAGGGAAGTCACCTGCGTCGCTCTGTAGCCAACACCCCAACGTTATGTATAAGAAGATGCTATTTTAACCCTTGCGATTACAATACTTCTATTACTATACTACTCCAAAAAGGCAACTTAGCACGGAGTGTGACAAAAGAAAAAACTTAGAGCTCAGTTCAAAATAAGATCAAAGATCTGGACAATAATGTGCAAGAAGGGTTTTAAACATACATGCTGGGACTATAGCGAAGGTCAGCATATACGCAGTATGAATTCACATCGTTTTTTTAACCGAAGACTGACAGCGGGAGTCAGAAGGACAAACCGACCAAGGAGAGTGCGACAGAGCAGCAAAGCAACTGCAGCAGAGGAATCAAAGACAACAGCAGGGACAATACGCCAGTTTAATTAGGTTGACAGTGACAGAAATAGCTTGGGAGCCACTTCTGCTCTAAAATCTATAGCCTGTTTCTTTATTGCACTCTAAATAATGCTGTAATTGCACCCTGACACTCATTCCCATATGAATGCTGTTTCTGCCTCTGCCCTCATATCGTCCTTATGCTCGTTGAGGGAGCGGGTTGTCCAGACTCCTGGAAACCTGATAGGTATCAGTAACAAGCAGAATTAAAGCAGCAAGCAGCGATGAACGGGCCCTCGCACCCTTGTGCACGTTCAGGCTGCACTGGAAGCTTGTATGACTTGCATGTAGATTCTTCAGGCCTGGACATTTTAGTGGATGAAACCACCCACGACTCTCTATACCAAACCATTCAAAAGTTATGGCAGAGGTAGGAACTATCAAATATGGACCAATCAGATGAAGGGGGCGCGCGCTTTTTGGCAGTCTATGGTTGCCACGGTAACACTTTTGACTGAGAAAAGTAATGCGCATTTTCGAAGGATCGACGCGCACAATTTGATGTATAACACACCTGGATGCACGTTATGGTTCGGGCGAAGAAGCGTCCAAATAAATGGCATAAATTGCGCCAAAATTACACACTCAATTCAAAATGGCCGACTTCCTGTTCAGTTTCGGCCATGGCGCCAAGAGACTTTTCTTTAAGTTGCAACATTTTTTGTTGCAGATTTCCAGTGCTTGACGTGTGTCTCCGTGTGTTCCTGCTTCCTGGATTGGCAGTGGATGTCGTCACCCCCCCCCCCAAAAAAAAAAAAAATAAAAATAATCACTGGGTTTGTATGTGTATATCTATGTATGTGTACGCATATGTATGCGTATATATATGTATATATATTAAATATAGTAATAATGCACATATATATACCTTTGGTTTCTACCGTCATGGTATCAATCATTAATATGTGTGCAGACAAGGTAAGAAAAAAAAAAAAAAAAAAAAAGTTGTGACATGATACAGGTGTGTTCCGATTTTCGTGCATGTACGTCAAACCGTATTGTGGGGCTTGAGGCACAACGTTTTCTAGGGGGCGCTGTTGAGCCATTAGGCCACGCCCATTAATGCAAACCATTAACTATCCGATTTTTCGCCAGGCCTGACTTGGAAAATTTGGTGAATTTTGGGGCACGTTTAGGGGGGCGAAAAGGCCCTCGTTTCATCTGAAAAATAAAAACGAGGAAAAAATAAAAAATTCCTACAGACACAATAGGGCCTTCCCACTGTCAGTGCTCGGGCCCTAATAATAACATAGTAAGGATACAGATGAAATGGTTCAGCTTTTACTGTAATAAATGCATTAAACCTGTTCCTACCAAGCAAATGAAAAAGAGACCATTCAAATCGCTTCACACAATATCCACGTGCAGCACAGCCAACACGGGAAGAAAGTGGACTTTAATCCTCTGAGACAGCTGAGGTCAACGACCATTGATCAAGACATTTCTTCAAACCGATTAGGTGCTGAAGACATGGTTAGTGACCATTAACATGGTTTTTCTTCCCTGAGCAGGTTTTAAATCGATAACTCCGACCGCCAGGGTAAATTTTAGCACATGCGTGATCCTGGTTCACACGTTTTTGTTCATCAGATCAGATAATCCTGATGTGATAAGGAAAACCACGAAGCAAAATTTAAAAAAAAGGTATGTCCTCATTGTTTGAGTTCCCCGTGTGTGTGTTCCCCTTTAAAAACCATTGTGCTACCGTTTGTCAGTTGAAGCATCTTTGGAAACCAGCCATAATTCTGGGGTCTAGATCCTACATGGAGAACCATCAGAAAGGGATGTGTCCCTCAGAACCTTGTTTTTTCAGTAGCTGAAAGTACAAATACGTATATTGCAGATCAGCGCTTTATTTTGCTGACACTTGAATTGATTGGGATGAAAATAATACAGTGGTTAGGGAAAGTGTCCAGACCCCTTTGTTTCATTGCAGACATTTGCTATGAGTCTTCTTGGGAATGATGCAAAAAGTTTTTTCCAACTGGATTTGGGGATCCTCTGCCATTCTTCCTTGCAGATCCTCTCCTGTCCGGTCAGATTGGAAGGTGAATGTTGGTGGACAGTCATTTTCAAATCTCTCCAGAGATGCTCAATTGGGTTTAGGTCAGGGCTCTGGCTGGGCCAGTCAAGAATGGACAGAGTTGTTTCAAAGCCACTCCTTTGTTAGTTTAGCTGTGTGTTTAGGGTCTTTGTCTTGATGGAAGGTGAACCTTCGGCCCAGTCTGAGGTCCTGAGCACTCTGGAAGAGGTTTTCTGCCTGGATATCTCTGTACTTGGCCGCATTGATCTTTCCTTCAATTGCAACCAGTCGTCCTGACCCCCATAGCATGATGCTGCCACCACCATGTTTCCCTGTTGGGATTGTATTAGCAGGTGATGAGAAGTACCTGCTTTTCTCCACAAATATCGCTTAGAATGAACACCAAAAAGTTCAATCGTGGTCTCATCAGACCAGAGAATTGTATTTCTCATAGTCTGGGAGTCATTCATGTGTTTATTGGCAAACTCTATTGAGGGTTTCATGTCTTGCACTGAGGAAAGGCTTCCATCGGGCCAGTCTGTCAAAAAGCCCCGACTGCTGGACGGCTGCAGTGATCGTTGACTTTGTGGAATTTTCTCCCATCTCCCTACTGCATATCTGGAGCTCAGCCACAGTGATCTGTGGGTTCTTCTTTACCTCTCTCACCAAGACTCTTGTCCCACGATTGCTCAGTGTGTCTGGACGGCCAGGAAGAGTTCTGGTCGTCACAAACTTCTTCCATATAAGGATTATGGAGACCACTGTGCTTTTAGGAGCCTTGAGTGCTGCAGAAATTATTTTGTAACATTGGCCAGATCTGTGCCTTGCCACAATCCAGTCTCTGAGCTCCTTGGGCAGTTCCTTCGACCTCATGATTCTCATTTGCTCTGAAATGCATTGAGTTGAGCGGAAAAAATAAAAAATAAAATAAAATTTTAGTACTGGCATGGCAGTACCTGTGTCCAACTGGACTCACAGCAGTCTGACCAGCACGGACCTCCCTACATGTATGTGATTTCTTGCTTATGTTTTTCTCTCAGATATAAGTCGCTTTGGATAAAAGCGTCTGCTAAAGTCTGACAGTAGTAGTAGTAGTAGCTTATGCGGTTTTGCGAGGTCAGAAAAACGCATCATCCTGTAGCAGCTTGCCCAGCTCTCCCAGTTCACGTTGACGATTTACTTGAGAATCCGTGTGACAACTTCTGAGACCTTACGAAGCCTATAGCTCTTCTTCATGTACTTTTTTAATCAAAGACTTTTGAACATTGGCCCTCACAGCTACATTTCATCAGTTTTTGTAATCCTTTCTAAGCCAAACCAATCGCTCATTTTCCCCCTGATTAGAAATCGTAACGGCAACATCCGCTCAACCCTGAGGAGGACTGGCAGAGGACTCACTGACAAGCTTGTTTCACAGCCCTGATAAAACCGTTGAAAAATCACTGGGAAAATAAAGTGAAATGAAAATGATGAACTAAATCTTCTCCTGCACTTCATGACGGCACTTCTAGTCTGGGATAAATAAACAGAAAGTATTCTCGTTTCTTTCTTACAGGTATTGAATTAAAAAAACAAACACGTTTATCAATTATTTTCTTTTGAATTTTGAAGTGAATAAGTTTAAGACTGTTGAAGAAGAAGTGTGACATCGCCGTCTGTTTCTGCATTCCTTTGAAGCCTCCTTTTCTCTTTCTGCTCGCCTCCATGTTGCAAAGACAAGCTGGAAAACAATGGACCAAGCATTAGGTCATCTAACTCTTTGGTCTGTGAAGAACGGTTTGGAAGCTTTTTTTTCCTCAGTGCAGCCTTGTTGTTCGGGAAGCTGGCGGGAACACGACCACTGTACTGTATGTCCTTCAAAGTTAGTGGTGGCTACCTGCTCCTTCAGCGGATCCCCCGCCGAAATATCTGCAGAGCTGCCGTCAGACGTCACCAGCAGGATATACCGATATGTTGATTTGATGGTGGAATCAAAAGCAGTGACTTTTAGCTGACGTTGGGTTAGGGTTAGTTGCACAGCCGGCACAGATTTTACTTACCCCCTGTGGCTCACACAGGTTTCTAACGCTGGAAAAGCCACAACTTTCAGCTTTGGAGTCTTTTTTCCAGATCCGTGTCGGTCCTGTGGCTTGGAGAACATGACAATAGAGGGAATGCATTGACGTCACTTTCCCACTGGACCAGCCACCTTACTCGCACTGAGTGGCAAAACATCAGCAAAAATGGCTGCAACTAGTAGGGGAAACTGTGGAAAAGATGGGGTAACAGCTGATTATCGGCTTAAATTAAAGGCAGTTGGACTTGACAGTGACCCGTACAGTTACCCCAAGAACCAGTGGTCCATGGACATTAATATTTGGTACAGTTACCAAGAACCAGTGGTCCATGGACATTAATATTTGGTACAGTTACCAAGAACCAGTGGTCCATGGACATTAATATTTGGTACAGTTACCAAGAACCAGTGGTCCATGGACATTAATATTTGGTACAGTTACCCCAAGAACCAGTGGTCCATGGACATTAATATTTGGTTCAGTTACCAAGAACCAGTGGTCCATGGACATTAATATTTGGTTCAGTTACCAAGAACCAGTGGTCCATGGACATTAATATTTGGTACAGTTACCAAGAACCAGTGGTCCATGGACATTAATATTTGGCCACAAATCCAATTTCATGATATTTATATGTACTTAATTTCTACACCGGGGAGATACGCGAAGCAAAGCTTGAAGGCTTACAAAAGTCTTGACGCTTGGTCCGACTTCAAGGCAGGATGCCGGGGGCACCGACATGATCCACTTGGCGGTGCCTCTCACCCTTCTTCTCCTCTCCTCTTGCCTTCCTCTGTTCTCCATTTCCATTTTTATGTATCTCTAAGTATCTCATAGCCATCATTTTTGTCGTACCTGTAGTTTCTTGTGCTGGCCCGCTTTTTTCTCTTTTGTGCATGTTTGGAGGCCGGAGCTTCGGGAGCTGCACAAATCCAGTTTCCTGATGTACTTAATTTCTACGCTCAAAAAATACACGAAGCCAAGCTTGAAGGCATACAAAAGTCTTGACGCTTGGTCCTACTTCAAGGCAGGATTTGTTGTAGAAATTAAAGTGATGAGGACAACGAACTTTATGATTTGACCGTTTAACGTTAGCTACCCAAAAATCCAACATTACCTGATACAAAATGGGAACCGCAAATCCACGTTTCTGTGCCTGGAATCCAGTTGTTTCTGCAATTTGCATCGATCCATTTGTCTCTCTTAAGCTTATTTTTTGGCAGTCTGTAAAACGATAACTCAGATTTCTTGCTAAACCTATGAGTACAGTCGATCCCACAACAGCTCTTTCCCATTTTAGATGTTTTCCAGTTGCTCAAACTGCTGCCTCTCAGTCTTTCTGCCACTTAGTTTTTCTGTCACTCAGTCTTTCTGACAATCAGTCTTTCTGACACTCAGTGGGTGTAACCCGCTGTGAACTCGCATCTGTGACGTCATGCCCATTCCCTCTATACTCTGAAACTGCCCAGTGTGACATCATAGAGAGCCGATGTTTGAAAAAACTCCCGAAGGAGGCTGTCTCAGTACCCTAAAACCTGGGCATTTTATGTACAGGAACACATTTCCATGCATATATGTTGTTCGTTCGGTCACATTTAAGATGATAAAGTCATCCTAATAAAACTGTAGGTAAATCAGAAAACATGGGACGGCTGCAAGCAGGCACGGATTCATCAGGCACCACCAAAACCAGACAAACTCTCTGAAGTGCACATGCTGAGTAACATGAGACTGATCACACATCAAGCAATCAGATGTTTCTGCCGTGTGTGTGTGTGTGTGTGTGTGTGTGTGTGTGTGTGTGTGTGTGTGTGTGTGTGTGTGTGTGTGTGTGTGTGGTGATCTACCAGCAGTTTGGCAGAACTTGTGTAATACTTTTTTCATTCTGACTTTCACCATGAATACACTGTAAGCCACATTTCAAGCACCTTTTCCTGCTGATAAATATTGAAGACTTAATGCCGTGGAAATGTTATTTTTAGCCTCCAAAGCTGCTTTAGTCACTGTGAAACACAGCAGAGACGCTCACTCTCAAAGAAGCTTATTCAAATCATGTAAAAAGCTAAGTTGACAACACAGAGCAAGAATCAGGAGCGGCTGTGATTATATGACAAAAATTAAATAAATAAAATAAATATTGAGTAGCATGGAGCTGTTTGAGACAACGCTGGATCACAGTTAACGTGGCGGATTCTCTCTTTCTGCCTATACCACCTCCAAGAAAAACACTTCCTGGTTTTTCCTGTTAACCCTTGTACTGTCTTTGGGTCAAAATGACCTAATTCTCCTTCCTTCCTTCCTTCCTTCCTTCCTTCCTTCCTTCCTTCCTTCCTTCCTTCCTTCCTTCCTTCCTTCCTTCCTTCCTTCCTTCCTTCCTTCCTTCCTTCCTTCCTTCCTTCCTTCCTTCCTTCCTTCCTTCCTTCCGTCCTTTCTTCCTTATTTTTTCCCTTCCTTCCTTCTTTCCTCCTGCTCTCTCCTTCTTTCTACCCTTCCTCTTTTCTCCCTTCCTTCCTTCTTTCCTTGTTTTCTCCCTTCTTTCTCCCTTCCTTTCTTACTTCCCTCCTTCCTTCCTTCCTTCCTTCCTTCCTTCCTTCCTTCCTTCCTTCCTTCCTTCCTTCCTTCCTTCCTTCCTTCCTTCCTTCCTTCCTTCTGTCCTTGTTTTCTCTCCTTCCTTCCTTCCTTCCTTCCTTCCTTCCTTCCTTCCTTCCTTCCTTCCTTCCTTTCTTTTCTCCCTTCCTTCTTTCTTTCCTTCTTTTCATTCTTCCTTCCTTCCATCCTTCTTTTCTCCCTTCCTTCCTTCTTTCTTTCCTTCTTTTCATTCTTCCTTCCTTCCTTCCTTCCTTCCTTCCTTCCTTCCTTCCTTCCTTCCTTCCTTCCTTCCTTCCTTCCTTCTTTCCTCCCTTCTTCTCTTCCTCCTTCCTTGAGTTAAGATGGCTGCCTCACAAACTTGCAGCGGTAACTTGCTGGTAGAAATTAGACAAATGTAACGTTCTCTGCAGGCGGCAGGGCGTCTTAATCTCCGTCCCCGTGCAGAGATCCAAGCCAGTGAAGGGGAACTTCGCCGCCACAGTCGGTGGGGTTCTGCGGGCCCGGTATCGTTAATCCACGTCTACGAACAAGTGTGACAATAAGCTCTCTGTCTGAACAGCAATCCTCTTAGGCGAAGCTTTTTGGGTAAACTCGCCTCATGCAAATCTAAACCCCATTAGCTCTGAGGGACGACTGAGCTGCATTGAGATTAATGGCCATGTGAGTGCTTGATTTAATAGGGTTATTTCACATCTTCGGAGGGGAAACATAAACAACAGAGTTAATGCAAGACATTCGTCACTCACGTCCTCCGTCTCTCTGCTCAAAGTGGGAGAAGTTTATTGTGCTCACAGATGCTTTACTTCCTTCACGGAGTCCGGAGGGTTTGTTTGTTTACGACAACAGGGTAATTATTTTCAGGTTCAACTGTCTGAAAATGAAACTCAACAGTCAAAAACAGTTTAGGAAATACAGTCACATGCAAACATCAGTACTCCCTATTAATTGTTATCCCATGTATTTGTTTTGTTTCTGTGTAAAACAAAGTAATAACTTTTTCACCATGCAATTATTTATTCAACAAAAATTACGCAAAAAAAATAATTCATATGTGCAATATTTAGTACCCCCTTACTGCCTCCATAGGATCACAGAGGGTACGTTTCAGTTCAAGGATTACAGGAAGTTACAGGAGGAAACATCTTCTGTTTAAAAAGGAACTGAAGTTTTTCACAAAACTGAATCTGGACAAACCAGCAGACTTCTGCAGCAATCACTGCTTTAACATGGGAGGTTTAATTCCTCTTTAATTCAGAATTAATATTAAATCTGATTTAAAATGAGTAAAAATTACCATGTAAACACCTAATTCCGATTGAAAATGGCCATTCCGAATTAAACTTAATTCTGAAGTAATGCCACTTTTCCACTAGTCTCGCCTCCGCCCGGCTCGGCTCGGCGCGGCTCCACCCGTGTGTTTTTGCACAGCCAGGGGAGAAGTGGGGGGGTTGGGGTGAAGCGGCTGTGACGTACTCGATTGCGCAACACCTTTGTTTGTGTCGGCGCAGATGAGAAATCAGCTGGAGCCGCGAGCGGCTGAGAAAAAAACAGCCCGTCTACATCGCTTTTTTAATTTTCTCGACAGCCACCAGGCTTATGAACATCTGCACCTCAGAGTTGGATCACCAAACAGACATTTGTGCTGTATAATAAAATCGCCGCGAGTCGCCTCGCGCTGACTCCCGCTTCCTGATTCAAACGTCTGACGGCCCCGCCCCCGACCAATCAGAGGCGTGGAGGGTGGTGACGGCCCCGCCCCCGACCAATCACTGGCGCGGAGGGTGGTGACGTCAGAAATAGTCCCTGCTCAGCCCTGATAGAACCTCGCTAGAATGGTTACAGAAAAATGTATCGGCTTGGAGCGGCTCTACCCGTCTCAGCCCTAGTGCAAAAGGGCAAAACGGGGCCGTGGCGGGTAGAACCGAGGTGAAGCGAGACTAGTGCAAAAGGGCCATAAGTGGCTGGTTTATTCCGATTTTAAATCTGAATAGAATAATTCCGCGATCATGTATACACTCATTCCTGTTTAAATTAATTCCGGTCTTTCTGCGTTGCTCGTTCCCTCGCCCGTCTGTCTCCATGACGCTTATTCAACGCTGGGCTGGTTTTCCAAACAAAGTTTCAAGATGGCAGCACGCAGTAAACGCTGGTCAAGAGCAGAGACCATTTATTTAATAAATTGCTTGGAGGACCTGGAAATCATTAAAAGAACAGATGGAAACAGGAAACATCAAAATCGTGAGCTTTTCAAAGTTGTAGCGGCTAAGCAAGTTTGTTTTTCTTCCGGTAGACGTAACTTCCAGTCCGCCCCCCTATCCAATCAGAACATTCCCAACCCCCAGACCTAATTCTGAGTTATTTAATTCAGAATAATTAATTCCGAATTAAAAGACATCATGTAACCGTGGACACATGAGACCAAATTGGGGTTGTTTGGTCTTAATGTCCAGAACCAGCTTACATGTCCTCCATTTACTACTCCCTGTGGGTTTTCTCCAAGTGGTCTGGCTTCCTGTATCAGTCTAAGACCATGTATGTCAGGTTAATTGTTGTTCCTAAACGGGGTCTGCGGTTGTCTGGCTGCACATGCACCCCTACCTGTCCCAAGAGAGCTAGGAAAGGCTCCAGGAGATCCGAGTAGAGATGATGGAGGACGAAAAAACAAATACAGCATTTCAGTAGAAACAGCTCTGCCTGCTGTCAAGCACGGTGGTGGAAGGATGATGATCCGGGCTTGTTTTCCAGTATGAACTCCGATCTATCCTAGACTGAGGACATCTGTCGAACAGCTAAAGTTTGACTGAAACTGGGTCCTGTGACAGGAAATGATCCCAAACACAGCAGTAGATCTATACCAGAATACTGAAACATAAAAGATTCACGGTCAAACTCCAGACCTGAACCGGACAGAGATGTTGTGGTGGGACCTTCAGGGGGCTGTGTAGAAGTAAATTTCCAAATCCTCAAAGAACTCAAGCAACGGAAAGAAGAATGACCAGAACCAGAGGCGTGGGAGTGAGAGGGGCAGGGTAACGGCCCGGTCAGGCGGGGGAGAGATTTGTCCTTCAAGACTCCTCTCCCTGGCCCTGCCCCTTCTCAACCTTTCCCCGACCTTGAACCTAACCTGGGGCTTGCTGATTGGGCCGGAGCTTCAGGAGCTGCGTGCTGGCCTGCGGTCCCCACCCCCGGTCATCCTGTTGCTGCTTCCACCTGCCTGCGGTCCCCACCCCCGGTCATCCCGTTTCTTCCCTCCTAAAGGGGAGTTTTTCTTGCCACTGTTTGGCTTAAGGCTTTTCTCCCACTAGGGGAGTTTTTATCTGCCATTGTTTATGTAATAATTGCTCGGGGGTTCATGTTCATGTTCTGGGTCTCTGGAAAGCGTCTGGAGACAACTTTTGTTGTATTAGACGCGATATAAATAAAATTGAATTGAAAATTGAATTGAACCCCTTCACAACCCATGATACACTGAAGAAGTTAGACAGGAAACATCTGCCGAGAGTTCCTCCTGAAGGAAACATCTGTTGAGAGTTCCAGCTGCTGAAGGTGGATCTACACGCCGTTGAAACATGGCTGTCTCTAATATTACCCACTTTTTTTCTTCATCCTTTTTTGCCTTTTTTTTTTGTTATTTGAATACTGACATGGTGAAAAAAGTTGTATTGTTGTTTATCCAAGACGCACTATTACCAAGTTTATGTTTCATTATTGTTTTTTTTTTACAGAAAAACATACAATTAGAAGATGCACTTCTAACTTTTTCATGTGACAGGAACCACTGTGCTTTCCTCAGTTTTTCATAACAGCGTAAAAATAGAGGAAAAAATAAAATCCTAATTTATCTTCTTCCCATGCCGTCAGCTTACCACAAACTTTGTTGAAGGGGATTACTGGCTGGGTGGGTAAGACTGTCACCGAGAACACGGAGACAGCAGCCGTGACAGTGGTGATGTGTGGGCGCCGCCGACAACTCCGACTCACAGCTGTGGAGGAGTGATTAGCCAGAAGTTGAGCAGGAGCCTTTTAAATGCTTCCTTGTGACCTTTAATCCCTAATCCAATCAAAATGCCACCATTCCATCTGCCATAAACCAAAAGCAAATACCCAACTGGCTGATTGCCTGTTCAGCTCCCAGCAGGCACTGCTGGCAAGCTTTGCAAATGATCTGAGATTACCAAAGTTGGCTGATTACCTTTGCAGGCAGGATGAGTGTCATTGTTCGGTGGACAAATTAATGCTAGATCACATGTGGAGAGACTATTATATACTGGAGACTGACCACAGGTTTGAATCATGACGCATTGTGTAACTGGCAAAATTATGTTATTAGTGTTACAAATCAAAACTTAAATAACTGTCTACATTCCCCAGCGATCAGGCTGTTGAAGCTGAGAAGTAGCTTTCAGGAGAAACCTTACATATTTCAACAGAAATTGTCTCCAGGATCTTTCCATAGACCAGAACATGACCCCCAATCATTTATTACATAAACAATGTCAGGTTAAACACTCCCCTTTAAGGGGGAAGTAGGCTATAGGAACATAGGAAGGAGAGGATGAAGAACAGAGAGAGCAGAGACACAGATGTATTAGTATTAACTATCCGTTAGCTGGAGAACTAAGATGAAAAATGTTCAGTTTAATATATATTTAGGCATATTTATCGATTAAATGGTCTAAACTTAAAATAAAACCTGCATGGGAGCAAGATCTCCAAAAGCCGCTTGATGAGAAATCCTGGGCCAGATTGGGGAGAGTACAAGTGAAACAGAAAAAAAATAACTTTGGCAAACTTTGTACCTGATGTTCCTCCTTCATCACTCAAAGGTTTAAAAGCCCTTAAAATCAATCAAATTAACTTGGAGAAACGGGAATTTGTTTTTCCTCTTCATTCAGTTGTGTTCAGTTTAATCATCATCAAGAGCAGTGCTGACAGGATGCCTCAGCAGAAAATAAGTCCGTGTTCGTGTGTGCTTGCATCCAGCTCCTTCAGTGATTATGCTCATGTAGTACGTCAGCACCAACTCTTTTAATTAGGGCCTGAGCACTTACAGTGCGAAGGCCCTATTGTATCTGTAGGAATGTATTTTTTTTAATTCTTTCTTCTGACGAAAGGAAGGCCTTTTTGCTCCCCTAAACATGCCCCAAAAATCACCAAATTTCGCATATTTAATGGTTTGCATTAATGGGCGTGGTTTGGGGGGGGGGGGGTGTGACATCCACTGCCAATCCAGGAAGCAGGAACACACGGAGGCACACGTCAAGCACTGGAAATCTGCAACAAAAACCACAAACAAAACACAAAACCGACACGGAGCCGATCAGAACACGAACAGCGATCGACCCAAATCTCGAGATCCGAATACGGTCTGAGCTAAGCTGCCGCTAACTAACCCCAAAAACTACAAAAACTGAACCATCCAGTGTATATATCTATGTGTGTGTGTGTATGTATATGTATACGTGCGTGTGTATGTAATTCAATTCAATTCAATTCAATTCAATTTTATTTATATAGCGTCTAATACAACAGAGTTGTCTCTAGACGCTTTACAGAGACCCATACCCAGAACATGACCCCCGAGCAGTTATTACATAAACAATGGCAGGTAAAAACTCCCCTAGTGGGAGAAAAACCTTAAGCCAAACAGTGGCAAGGAAAAACTCCCCTTTAGGAGGGAAGAAACCTTGAGCAGGACCAGGCTCATCAGGGGGGACCCTCCTGCCGAGGGCCAGACTGGTGGGTCAGGGACGGCAACAGCACAGCAGGCAGGTGGAAGCAGCAACGGGATGACCGGGGGTGGGGACCGCAGGCCAGCACACAGCTCCCGAAGCTCCGGCCCAATCAGCAAGTCCCAGGTTGGGGTGCAGGGTCAGGGAAAGACTTGTGCTCCGTAATGCAAGCTACAAGCCACCCACGGCCACCTGCAGGACAAAAGAGAGAAAAGGGAGGAGAAGGGGGGGCCAGCAACGGGATGACCAGGGGTGGGGACCGCAGGCCAGCACGCAGCTCCCGAAGCTCCGGCCCAATCAGCAAGTCCCAGGTTGGGGTGCAGGGTCGGGGAAAGACTTGTGCTCCGTAATGCAAGCTACAAGCCACCCACGACCACCTGCAGGTTCCGGTGTCCGGCAAAGGATGCTGCAACATGGACAAAAGAGAGAAAAGGGAGGAGAAGGGGGGGCCAGCACAAGAAACCACAGGAGCGACTCTGACACACTAAAGTTTACACTACCTAGAGATTTACCAACACCAGCTAGAGGTTTACTAAACACTAACTATAGGCTTTACTAAACAGAAATGTTTTAAGTTTAGTTTTAAAGGTGGAGGTGGTGTCAGCCCCCTTAACCCAGATTGGAAGTTGGTTCCATAGTAGTGGCGCCTGATAGCAGAACGCCCGCCCTCCAAATCTACATTTAGATACTCTAGGAACTACAAGTAAACCTGCACTCTGAGAACGGAGAGCTCTGACAGGAACATAAGGCACTATCAGGTCTTGCAAATAATGCGGAGCTAAGCCGTTTTGGGCTTTATACGCAAGTAATAAAATTTTAAATTGGATTCTGAATTTTACGGGTAACCAATGGAGCGACGCTAACACTGGAGAGACGTGGTCTCTCCTGCTAATTCCTGTCAGTACTCGTGCTGCTGCATTTTGGATCAGCTGGAGCCTATTCAGCAAATTACTTGGACATCCTGCTAACAACACATTACAGTAATCTAGTCTAGAAGATACAAACGCATGAACTAGTTTTTCTGCATCACTCTGTGAGAGGATTTTCCTAATCTTTGCAATATTACGGAGATGGAAAAAGGCTATTTTACAAACCTGATTGACATATGGTTTAAACGACAAATCCTGATCGAAAATAACACCAAGATTTCTCACAGTTGCACTGGAAGCCATCGCAACACCATCTAATCCCTTCCTAAGATGCTCTGGACCAAGAATGATAACCTCTGTTTTATCTGAATTTAGAAGCAGGAAATTTCTGGACATCCAGTCCTTGATGTCCCTAAGACATGCCTGAAGTTTAACTAACGGTTCTGTTTCATCCGGCTTCATAGACAAATAGAGCTGCGTATCATCAGCATAACAATGAAAGTGTATGCCGTGATTCTGGATTATACTTCCCAACGGCTGCATGTATAAACTGAACAAGATTGGCCCTAGCACTGAACCCTGCGGAACACCATAACAGACCCTTGACTGTTCTGAAGAAACCTCATGTACATGAACAAACTGGAACCTGTCAGATAGGTATGATTTAAACCAACATAGAGCTGTCCCTTTAATCCCAACAACATGCTCTAACCTGTGCAGTAAAATGCCATGATCTATAGTGTCAAAAGCAGCACTGAGGTCCAGTAGAACCAGTATGGACACTAATCCCTTATCTGAGGCCATAAGGAGGTCATTCGTGACTCGAACAAGTGCTGTCTCTGTGCTATGATGCATTCTGAACCCTGACTGAAAGACTTCAAACAGATCATTTCTATACAAATAGTCACATAACTGGCTTGAAACTGCCTTTTCCAGAATTTTAGACACAAATGGAAGGTTGGAAATTGGTCTATAATTAGCTAAGGTGTCTGGGTCAAGAGAAGGTTTTTTAAGTAAAGGTTTAATTACTGCGACTTTGAAAACCTGTGGTACATATCCTAAACTTAGGGATAAGTTAATTTGGTCCAGTATTGTCGTACCAATAAGAGAAAAAATATGTTTGAATAGTCGAGTCGGGATGGGGTCTAACATACATGTGGTTGACTTAGCTCTATTGACGAGTGAAGTCAGCTCAGGGAGGTCTATAGGATCAAAACAGTCTAGAGATAAGTCAGAGCCTAGGGAAGTCGCTAAAGCTGAAGAAACACCTACAACCGGCTGGTTGATTTCTTCTCTAATTCTCGCGATTTTACTGTTGAAGAAGCCCATAAAGTCCTCACTACTGAGAGCTGCAGGAATGCACGGCTCAACAGAGTTGTGACTCTTTGTCAGCCTGGCTACAGTGCTGAACAGAAAACGTGGGTTACTTTTGTTATCCTCTATCAACGTTGAATAATAAGCTGTTCTGGCTTTGCGAATGGCTTTTTTATATACTATTAGAATATCTTTCCATTCACGATGAGAGTCTACAGACCTACAAGAGTACCACTTCCTTTCCATTTTACGCACGTTTTGTTTCAACATGCGGATATCTGAATTATACCAGGGAGTTAAGCTCCTGTGGCTAGAAACCCTCCTTTTCAAAGGAGCAACTTCATCTAAAGCTGAATGCAACAAATCAGCAGTGTTACTAGCAAGGAAATCAACATCTGCAGAGGTAGAACCCAGGTCACTGGCCTCGACTACATCACTATTTCGCACTGTCGTAAGATAAGCAATGGCCTCCCTAAATTTAACAATAACTTCATCAGACAAACATCTGCTAAAATAATACCTCCTATTTTGCACTTCAACATCAACAAAATTAAATTCAAACGTTATTAAGTAATGGTCGGATAAAAGGGAGTTTACAGGTGACACCAACAGACCATCAGTTTCAACACCGTAGGTGAGAACGAGATCGAGAGTATGATTAAAACAGTGCGTCGGTTTATCCACTTTTTGTGAGATACCCATTGATTCTAGAAGAGAATCGAAGGCTAATTTAAGATTATCGCTTTCAACATCCATATGAATGTTAAAATCACCCACTATGATGAATTTATCTGTGCTGATCAATAATCCAGAAAGGAAATCTGAAAATTCAGACAAAAACTCCAGATACGCACCAGCAGGGGGCCGGTACACTACCACTAACACAACTGGCTTCTCTGATTTCCGGCTCTGAAATTTCAGACCAAGCATGAGGCTTTCAAATGTATTATAGTTGCACTTAGGTTCAATTTTTGTTTGGAGACCGGAGTTATAAATTGCTGCGACTCCTCCGCCTCGGCCCGTGCTTCTAGGAATGTGATGATTAAAGTAGCCGGGCGGAGTTGATTCATTCAAACTAACATACTCTTCCTCCTGTAACCATGTTTCTGTTAAGCAGAAAATATCACTCCTGCTCTCTGTAATTATATCATTTACTAACAGAGACTTAGAGCTTAATGATCGTATATTTAGTAGTCCGCATCTAATTTTTCGGTCTGTAATTGGTACCAAATGTACATTGGTTTTAATTTTTACAAGGTTATCTTGGTTAACGCCTCTATAACGCTGCACCTGGTGAACTTTTGGAGGGCGGGGAACTGCAACCACTTCTATTTTGCTAGGCACCTGGCCAGAGTCGCCAATATCATGTAATCCTACAGTTTTAGAGTCGCTAATTACATAATGCAATCCTACAGTTTTGTTGGCAGGCGTTGGTCCTTGAGAAGCAACAGATGTGTCGCTGAGTGGGGAAAAACGGTTAGACACATGAAGCGGGTGGTGGTGTTCTGTGAGCCCTTTAAGACTACCCTTCCTCCGAACCGTCACCCAGCTGCCCTGCCTGGCCGGCTGCCGGGGAGCTGCAGGGGAGCGGTTACGCTCAGCTGCTACGGGCCGGTCCGCAGAGGATTCTATCGGACTATGGTCTAGTTGGCCAAACCGGACCTCTAACTGACTAAGCCTCGCCTCCAGCCCTGTTAAACTACAGCTCTGCATCCTGGCCTGGACCCTACATTGTCAGGGGGAGTGTCTAATAACATTGGCCAGATTTCTAGACATAAGAGCTGCACCATCCCGGGTGGGATGAATGCCGTCCCTTCTAATCAGACCGGGCTTTCCCCAGAATGTCTCCCAGTTGTCAATAAAGTCCACGTCGTTTTCTGAACACCACTGAGACAACCAGCGGCGGAGCGAGAGCATGCGACTAAACATGTCATCGCTGGTCAGATTGGGGAGGGGGCCAGAAAAACCTACGGAGTCTGACATGGTTTTGGCGTAGTTACACACCGAGACAATATTCATTCTGGTTACTTCCGACTGGCGAAGACGGGAGTCATTAGCTCCGACATTGATGATAACTTTACCATATTTACGATTACCCTTTGCCAGTAGCTTCAAATTTGCTTCTATGTCGCCCGCTCTGGCCCCCGGGATACACCTAACTAAGGTCTCTGGAGTCGGCTTCACATGTCTCACAATAGAGTCTCCAATCACCAGGATCTGTTTCTCAACAGATGTGTTGCTGAGTGGGGAAAAACGGTTAGACACATGAAGTGGGTGGTGGTGTTCTGTGAGCCCTTTAAGACTACCCTTCCTCCGAACCGTCACCCAGCTGCCCTGCCTGGCCGGCTGCCGGGGAGCTGCAGGGGAGTGGTTACGCTCAGCTGCTACGGGCCGGTCCGCAGAGGATTCTATCGGACTATGGTCTAGTTGGCCAAACCGGACCTCTAACTGACTGAGCCTCGCCTCCAGCCCTGCAAATAAGCTACACTTTAAGCACTTACCGTCTTCACTAAAGGAGGCAGAGGAATAACTAAACATTTCACACACTGAGCAGGAAAGAGGTGAAGCGGTGGGAGCCGGAGCGGCCATGCTAAGATGCTAACGGAAGCTAACGGACAGAAAATGTATCGGTGATTGGTGACAGTGAAAGTTACGGAAGAGAAAATGAGCGAGTGTTGAAATAAAGACAGTAATGTACCAGATATAGTGCTATTTTACCAGAAAACAGTCTAAGTTTTAGATAAAAAGTCGGGAGAGATCTGAGCCTGCAAACGCCGTGAGACGGCAGCAGCACAGACCGCAAACACCAGGAAGTGACGCGATGCGTGACGCAATACGTTACCCAATCAGCAAGCCAGCCTCAGAGCTGTGATGTACATGTCTGTGTGGCTATTTGTGTGTGTATGCCACTATGCTATTTGTGTGGGTGTGTACGTATGTGTTTGTGTGGCTGTGTATGTGTATGTGGCTATGTGTGTGTATGTGTGTGTGTATATGAATATGACTTAAGTGGCTGTATGTGTGCGTGTACACGTGTATATGTTTGTGTGGCTAGGTGTGTGTGTGTAGCTATGTGTGCGTATGTGTACATGTATGAATACATATATATATATATATGTGTGCTTGAGAGAATGTGTGTGTATTAGGGATGCAACGGTTCTCGGTATAAAACCGAACCGTTCGGTTCGCCCTCCACGGTTCAATACGCCCATGTGTGCCGCAGATTTTCGATTTTGCCATTAATTTTGCATTAATGTTTTACAATCCGCATGTTTTTGTATGGAGGATTTTTTGTGCCAAAATTAAATAAATAAATACATAATTAATTAATTAAAATGGGAATTAAATATATCATTAATTAATTAAATGTGTCATTAATTAATTAAAATTAGAATGAAATGTGTCATTAATTAATTAAAATACAATTCATTTTAAGTAAAAATATATATTTATTATTTCAGCATTTAATTAATTAATGACACATTTAATTAATGATTTCGTGTTGCGTGTGAATCATGAAATGTAAAACTGCATTTAATTAATTAATGACACATTTAATTAATGATTTTGTGTTGCTGAATCATGAAATGTAAATGTAAAACTGTCAGTTTCACTCGTCAAACTCAGTGGGCGGATTCCAAACACCTGATTGGTTCCCCTGCACATCAAGTCAAGGCAAATGGAATCCACATAATGGATTGTTGCAGGGCTTCGGGACACATTCCGATAAACTAGGGCCACGTTCAGACTGCAGGCAAATCTGATTCATATCTGATTCCTTCTCATATCCGATTTTCAGGGCTGACTGTCCACACTGTTTTTAGCAAGTGTCCATATCGGATCTGGCTCTGTTCAGACTGGGCCACATCATTGACTGATCTGACGGGTTGCCGTAGCAACGACGTCGGAGCGGAGGCGTCACCCAGCGCGTGTATTGTGTGAAGTCATGTATTTTTTTTATATATATAAAAAAATCCCAAAATATCTGTACCGTTCCTGATTGGGTCGGCACTGCGCATCATTTTTAGACATAACAATGAACACATACCGCAAAAGTTGTGTCTCGGCGGAGGGACCCGGCGTCCCAGCAAAATGAGAAACAGAGAAAAGTGTTCAGAACAAAACCATCAGCAAACTAACAAACCAACCAACAAAGCTCAGAGTTAACAAAACCAACCAGCAATGAACAACTGCAGCCCCGCTCTTTATCCTTTCCTCCTCCTGAGCTGACGGGCTGCAGGTTCAGGCTCACAGCGCGACTGAAGGCTGATTTATGGTTCTGCGTTACACCAACGCAGAGCCTACGGCGTAGGGTACGCGACCCGCACCGTACGTGGAAATGCGGTCTTTTTTCTGCTATTAAAACATGATTTGTAATGTGAATTTGCAACACTTAAACTACAAATAATAGTTTTTGACATGACATCAGAGATTGTACATAGCCTACAAAATGTGAAAATCCTGCCCAGAGCTGCTTAGAGAAGCAGCGAGTTTAATCTTAGAAGCTGTGAGCAGAACTCCTCCGGCTCCAGCGGCTCCGTCACAGCAGATACCTGCTGCTGCATCACGCAACTCTCTACAACACGCAACTCACAGCTGTCATGTTTAGAAAGGCTCCTCTTCTACCTCCAGTTTCAGACCAAAGCAGTGGATTCCACTAGATTTGCGTTAGCTCCGCCCACTTAGTTTGACGAGTGAAACTGACAGTTTTACATTTACATTTCATGATTCAGCAACACGAAATCATTAATTAAATGTGTCATTAATTAATTAAATGCAGTTTTACGTTTCATGATTCTCACTCAACACGAAATCATTAATTAAATGTGTCATTAATTAATTAAATGCTGAAATAATAAATATATATTTTTACTTAAAATGAATTGTATTTTAATTAATTAATGACATATTTCATTCTAATTTTAATTAATTAATGACACATTTAATTAATTAATGATATATTTCATTCCCATTAATTAATTAATGATGTATTTATTTATTTAATTTTGGCACAAAAAATCCTCCATATTTTTGAGCCTGTCAGCTGCTGCAGAAAAGCGCTCCGCGAGTCACTGTTGTAGCTCCGCCCACTCCCTCTCGTAGCTCCGCCCACTCCCCCTCACACAGAGCAGACACGGAGCGGGGGAGTTGAGAGAAAAAGGTTCAAAGAAGCACCGGCTTCATTCAAATCTCCGGTGTGGCATCATTTCGGTTTCGCTGTTGATTACAACGGCGATGTAGTGAAAACAGTTAACAAAGCTTTTACTGTCTGTAATCATTGCTTGAGACCGGCTAGTGGAAGATCAGAGTCTCCGCCTGGTCAGTGAAACGTTACACTGACCGGCGGAGACGGCTCTGAATCTGCTCTTCCACTAGCCAGTTTATTTACAGGAAGGAAACGAACAGCTTTACAGTCATAAACAAAGGCAGACTCCAACTCTAACGTCTCGGGCAAAACTCGCCCCCTAGAAAACCTTTCTCTGCCATAACTTTTGAATGGTTTGACATAAAGAGTCGTGGGTGGTGTCATCGGACATGGTTTTGAGTTATTGACCATAATTGTTGCAAATTAGCCCCGCCCCTTCTTCTGATTGGTCGATATTTCATAGTCCCTATTTTCTGCCATAACTTTTGAATGGTTTGACATAGGAAGTCGTGGGTGGTGTCATTTCTGATATGCTTATGGGGGGCGGTGGCCATGAGTGCGAGGGCCCGTTCATCGATACTTGCAGCTTTAATTCAATTTTTTTCTGTTTGTCATGTTTGCATCTGTTTTTCTTTCCAACGTTGCTTCAGGTCATTGAGGTTTTGAGACATTCGTGTCTAAACACTTCCCTGAGAGTCCCCCAGCATCTCAACCAGGTTCAGGTCTGGACTTTGACCAGGTCCTTCCAGAACCTTGATTCTTTTCTTTTTCGTCATTCTGATGTAGGTCATACTGCGTTTGTCATGTGACCCAGGTTCAGCAGAGCTTTATGTCTCTAAAAGATCTCCTAACATTTTATTTCGAGAAGACTGTGGTCCTCCGAGGAATTGATGGTCCACTGACAGGTGGACTTGGCACCGTTCTAGTCCCTCGTGCTTGTTGCAGTACAGCTGTTAAATGGAACTCAGGTATACAGTAAGTGATGGCGGCTGGTCGGGGATCAATGAACCCCTTCCATCTTCAGCTCTCTGGACCCTGGCTTGGGCTTCATTAAAACTCAGCCAATGACTGCTACTCATAAATTACTTCCCACATCCTGTGTCACATTTAAAATTACAAAAACAAATAGGTTTTAAAATAATTTACAATTCAGAAGTGAATAACCAGCTGGAGGCTCCTGTGTCTTGTCTGGGCTCTGGGTAGGCTGGCGGGGGGATCATGAACAATGGACACGGTTACCTGATGTTTCTTTAATTCGGAATTAATTATTACGAATTAAATCATTCAGAATTAAACTATTTTCCTTTGAGTTTACATGGAAATAGTAATTCTGAATTGAGGTTTACATGGAAAACACTGATCAGCTTTGATCAGCTTTATCCAATTCCTGGGTTCTGGGGGTTGGGAAGGTTCTGATTGGATAGGGGGGGGGACCGGAAGTTAAACTACTGGAAGAAAAACAAACGTAGCCGCTACAACTTTGTAAAGCTCACAATTTTGATGTTTCCTGTTTCCATCTGTTCTTTTAATGATTTCTATGTATTAAATAAATGGTCTCTGCTCTTGACCAGCGTTTACTGCTGCTGCATCTTGAAACTTTGTTTGGAAAACCAGCCCAGTGGAATATAAGATCATGGAGACAGACGGGCGAGGGAACGAGCAGAAAGAAAGACCGGAATTGATTTAAAGCGGAATGTGTGGATATATGATCACGGAATTATTCTATTCAGATTTAAAATCGGAATAAACCAGCCACTTACTTCGGAATTAAGTTTAATTCGGAATGGCCATTTTCATTCGGAATTAGGTGTTTACATGATCATTTTTAATCATTTTAAGTCGGATTTAATATTAATTCTGAATTAAAGAGGAATTAAACTTCCCATGTAAACGCACTGATTGCTGCAGACGTCTGCTGGTTTGTCCAGATTCAGTTTTGTGAAAAACTTCCAGTTCCTTTTTAAACAGAAGAGGTTTCCTCCTGGAACTTCCTGTAATCCTTGAACTGAAACGTACCCTCTGTACCCCATTTTAATTCTGAATTAAAGAGGAATGAAACTTCCCATGTAAACGTGGCTCTGGTGGTGGCTCTGATGTCTGTCTGCTCTGTTTGTGTTTTACAGGCAGCTGCTGTCATGGCGGCGTAACGGCTCCTGCCCAGTCTGGTTCCTGATAGAGCAACTGGTTTCCAGTGGGAGGGAACTCCACTCCATCCTCTCTGGCTCTGCTGACATGCATGTATGTTGGAGATGGAGGCATTTCACATTATCCCCCACAGTCTCTCGTAATCATTCGAGTGGTTTAATTTTTTCATGCTGTGGGGGTTTGGTGTGACGAAAATGTTTCAGTCTGATCACTATTATGGATTTATTGGTTTTATCAGAAGTATTTCAACGGAAAACCAGACAAGGATGGACCAGAGTTTTACTGTATTTGATGCTATTTACTGTATGCTGGATTTATTTAAGGGATTTTTACTGAAATAAAAGTAACTTTTGTCAGATTTCAGTGTAATTTAATCATTATTATATTGCATTTGGTGATGGTAGATTTTCTTTGACTAAATATGTATTCCAAAATAAAAGTCAACAGGAAGCAGAATGTTCTGGCTCTGTTTGCATTTGTACAACAGTCAAACTTTAGACCCGTCTGAAATGACATGTTCGTTATGTATAAATGTCACTAATCAAAGTTACTGGTTTTGTGTTTCCACAAAATGTGACCTGATCCTCAACTAAGTCACATTGTAGTGGTGATTTCAACATACATGTTGATAACACCACCTGTACTATCGCATCTAAGCTTATACTGTAGATTTAACTGACTCTTTTAACATTTTAGCTTATCTTAAGCATGCGTCAGGCCCAACGCATGAAAACGGTCACACTTTAAACTTAATTTTCTCCTTGGGCCTAATCATGATTCAGCATTTTCAAAATGACTTTGGGATATCTGGAACAGTGCTAGAGTGGTTTAGTTCTTATTTCAATGGCAGAACATTTATTTTCTGGGTTAATAATTATGAGTCGGATTCTAAAACTCTTTCTTGTGGTGTTCCTCAGGGCTTAGTGCTGGCACCGATTTTGTTTATATTATATTTGTTCACCCTTGGAAGGCTTATAAGCATTTTTGGAAATGTATCTTACCACTTTTATGCTAATGATATCCAGCTATACTGTTCAGTTCATGAGTTGGAGATCGGGGTGCTAGCTAATTTATTAAATTGTGTAGATTCCATTGAAAAATGGTTAACAAACAATTATCTTCGGCTAAATCCTCCCAATACGGAATCCCTGATCTTTGCCCACGATGACCCTCCTGGCTTTCGGGAGGAGGGTCCCCCCATGTCCTGCTCAAGGTTTCTTCCCTCCTAAATGGGAGTTTTTCCTTGCCACTGTTTATGTAATAATTGCTCGGGGGTCATGTTCTGGGTCTCTGGTAAGCGCCTAGAGACAACATTTGTTGTATTAGACGCTATACAAATAAAAATGAAATAAATTGAATGAAAAGATGTCACTGATCAAGCAATACCTTAGGGCCCTAGGTTCCTCTGTCCATTCGAGCATCAAGAACCTGGGGGTGTTGCTTGATTCATCTTTTTCTTTGGATAAACACTCAAGGGCTGTGTCAAAAAAATTGCTTTTATCATCTAAGGAAAGTTTCTAAACTTAAGAGTATTCTTTCCCATGCTGATTTGGATGCTTTTATTTCTTCTAGACTGGATTTATCTCTTTTAACAAGTATTCTTTAAGTAGAGAGCAGATTGTCCAGAATGCTGCAGCCAGGCTTTTAATTGGTGCTCATACATGGAACCACATCACCCCAATTTTATCTCCTTTACATTGGCTGCCAGTAAAGCAACAAATTGATTTTAAAATTATTGGTACTGACTTTCAGAGCTTTTCATGGCCAAGACCCAAAATATGTTTGTGATCTTTTAACTGTTTATGCCCCAGCTACCTCACTCGGGTCATCAGAACAAAACTTATCCGTCCCTCTGTAAACAAGAGGAGATCATGCTTTTCAGTCCATCGTCCCACGATTGTGGAGCGCTCTTCCTCTCTCTCTACGACCTGACCAACTGTGTGGACTCTTTTAAAAGACAACTGAACTATGACTGAACTGACAACTTTATTTGGACAAGCTTTTAGTTGACTGAATAACCTTGGCCAATTTTTTTTTAATTGGTTTTATTTTGCTCTTTTATTTCCTTTTTAAGTTCTTAACCCTGTTTGTCTGATACTTCTTCTTTTATCCTGCTCTGTTTTTATTGTAGAGCGCTTAGTGATTTTTATCTGTGATAAGTGCTGCAGAAATAAAGTTGATTGATTGATTGATTGATTGATTGATTGATTGGTTGATTGATTGATTGATTGGTTGGTTGGTTGATTGATTGATTGATTGGTTGGTTGATTGATTGATTGATTGATTGATTGATTGATTGATTGATTGATTGATTGATTGATTGATTGATTGATTGATTGATTGATTGACAATGATGGACCAGCATAACAAGCTTAAACTGATAAATCACTAACTATTAAAAATGTTTTTATTGAACACACCCATTACACATTTATAGAGCTGAAGGAAAAATGTAAGTGAACCCTTGGAGGTACCAGCTGGTTGATGCTCCTTCAGCAGGAGGGATCTTCCAGGATCAGAGGTGCTCATCATTCAGAAGGAACTCTTCCCAGAACTGCTTCAGCTCAGACATATTTGTTGACGTCTGGCATGAAAAGCTCTATGGAGCTCTTTCTATGGAGCATCTGTCTGGGCTAAGGTCTAGACTCTGACTTGAATACTTCAGAAGGTGGATTTTGTTTTACTAAAGCCAATCTGTGGTGGATTTTCTTCCATGTTTAGAGTCATTTTCCGGCTGCATCACCAACTTCTACTCAGCTTCGGACAGACACCCCAACATTATCTTGGAAGAGATTTTGGTCAATGTGGTGGAAATCTAAAAATAAAGACAAAATAACCAAATGGTCTTTGTGTCATTTAATGAAAACCTTACAAGGGATCAGCATACAATCACAACAAAAGTATAATTGCACACTGATGGTTTGCTCCAAGGTGTAGGTGGGTTTTATAGACAAAGATTGTGTAAGTAAATGTATAATAATCTGTGAACAGTCAAGAAATAAATTACAATGGACAGGTGATCAGTGGTTCCTTCCTGGATTCAGATAAAGTTAAACAACAAACAAAGAGCATAAGATAAGATGATTGCATTTCCAAGACTCAGTGAGTTCATTCAAAGTACAAGTCTGGAATCAAAGTCGATCATATAAAGTATTACCACCATACGGTGGAAATTTATGCCATAATGGTTGGATCCAATGCATCCCCGGAAAAACGTTCAGGCTCAGGATTTTATTTTTACTTTAAGCCCTGTATAAGTTTGCAAGATGATTTGCGAGATGGCGCCATGGACCGTGTTTCGCTCTCTGCTACTTTTTAGCATTTTGTGTATGTTTCTGTTTTCTGCTGCCCACCACCGGTCACCTTCAGCAGAGAACAACTCTTTAACATTTGGAAGTCTTCTCGCAGAACTTTTAGGAAGACGAAGGAGGTGGTGATCGACTTCGGCAGGAACCCTCTGCCTCTTGCACCGGTGAACATCCAGGGGCTGGACATTGAGACGGTGGATGAGTACAAGTACCTGGGTGTTCACCTCAACAACAAACTGGACTGGTCACACAACACCGACGCCCTGTACAAGAAGGGCCAGAGCCGACTCCACCTGCTGAGGAGACTGAGGTCCTTCGGTGTGTGCAGGGAGCTCCTAAGGACTTTTTATGACTCTGTGGTAGCGTCTGCTATCTCCTATGCAGTGGTCTGCTGGAGCTGCAGGAGCTCGGAGAGAGAGAGGAAGAGACTGAACCGACTGGTCAGGAGGGCTGGCCCGGTTCTTGGTTGTGCTCTGGACTCTGCCAAGGAGGAGGGTGAGAGGAGGTTGCTGGTCAAGCTGAACTCCATCATGGACAACCCTCTCACCCCTACATGACACCGTGGGAGCCTCAGCAGCTCCTTCAGCCTAACACTGCTCCACCTGCTGCAAGAAGGAACGCTACCGCACGTCCTTCATCCCCACAGCCATCACACTGTATAATAACCAACTCTAGTCACTTGAGTGCAATAACCTGTTTTTCTGAAAGTGCAATAACATTCTCCCTCTAAATACTTCACTGGTATTTTTGCACATGTACTGTATATATTATTCGTTTTTTGGGTTTAGTATTTCTTTTGTAAATTTGCTCATTTTTTATATTGCTCTTTTTTAATTATTTAGCTATTTATTGGTTATTTTTATTTTTTTTAGGATATACTTTTTTTTATACCTTTTCATACTTTCGTGTGTATTTTGTTAAAATTGTTGAGCGTGTGTATGTTTGGTGCTGCACAAGTGAATTTCTCCTTTGGGGGGATCAATAAAGTTTATTCTATTCTATTCTATTCTATTCTACTTTTACCCGGTTTTCACGGAACCGGACAATTTTAAAGAGATTTTGGTCGGAGCAGCAGCGGCACACTAGCGGTTTTGCAGGAGACGCAGATGGGGCAAACGTGCGGGAGCACTTGTGAAGCTGAGGGAGAGCGGCTTCCGTACTCCGCTCCCCTCAATACACCTGGGGAATGTCCGCCCCCTAGCAAACAAGATGGATGAGCTGCTGCTACTCATCACAGAGAAATCGGACTTTAGCAGATCTGTCACCGTTTGTTTCACTGAAACCTGGCTCAGTGATCTCATCCCGGACAGCGCTGTACGGCTGCCGGGATTTATGCTCCTCCGAGCGGATCGCAACAAGGACCTCTCCGGAAAGACAAAGGGAGGCGAATCTGCTTCTACATTAACGACGGTTGGTGTACAGATGTCAGTGTTAAAAGACTTGTGCAGCCCCCACTTAGAGACACTTTTTGTTAACTGCAGACCCTTTTATTCACCGCAGGAGTTTTCCTCCTTGGTTCTGGTTGCCGTTTACATCCCGCTGCACGTGTGTGTGACTGAAGCCACTCAGCTGCTGGCCGACCAGATAACGGACTTGGAAAAAAAACTCCCGAACTCAAAACTCCCGTTTTGGGGGATTTCAACAGAGCAAACCTCACCCACGAACATCCTAAATACAGCATGTTACGTGCCACACCAGGGACACGCAGACTCTGGACCACTGTTACACAGTAATTAAGGATGCATACCGCTCTGTTCCCCGCGCAGCTCTCGGACCCTCTGACCACTGTCTGGTTCATCTGATCCCAACCTACAGGCAGAAACTAAAAAACTCTAAGCCTGTAGTGAGGACTGTGCAGAAGTGGACAGAGGAGTCAAAGCTGAAGCTTCAGGCCTGCTTTGACTGCATGGACAGGAGTGTTTTTGAAGCTGCAGCCACAGACCTGCATGAACTCACGGACACTGTGACATCCTACAGTTTTTGTCAGGATATGTGTGTGCAGACTAAGACCTTCTGCACATACAACAACAACAAGCCCTGGTTCACATCGTACCTCAGGAAGTTGCGCCGAGCCAAGGAGGAGGCCTACAGAAGCGGTGATCAAGTCCTGTTCAAGCAGGCCAGGGACACTCTGATGAGGGAGATCAGGAAAGCAAAGAGGAGCTACGGAGAAAGACTGCAGAGTCACCTCTCAGCCAACCCTGATCCCTCTTCTTTGTGGAAAAGTCTGCAGGACTGCACTTAAGATCTGTGAAGAGGAGGCATGTCAACTGTTCAGGAGGCAGAAGGTCAGGAAGGCTCCAAGCCCAGAGGCCGTGTCCCCCTCCTGCCTGAGAGCTTGCGCCGAGCAGCTGGCTCCCACCTTCACACGGATCTTCAACCGGTCCCTGGAGCTGTGTGAGGTGCCCTCATGCCTCAGTTTCTTGAGCCGGTTGGTGTCTGCGACCCTCACTCTGCTGCCCCAGCACACCAGAGCAAACAAGATCCCACTGGAGACCACAGACTCATAAAACATTCTCAGCATAGTTCGGCAAACGCTGAATGACCTGAACCTCCTTAAGAAGTTGTAAAGGGCATCAGTGTTCCGAGCCCATGTCCAGTTTATTATCAATGTAGACTCCCAGATATATACAGTCCTCCACTGTGTCCATATTAACACCCCGGATGGAAACAGGGGTCACAGAAGATTTTTGGTCCTCTTCGGGTCCACCACCAGTTCTTTGGTTTTCGTCACATTGAGCTGCAGGTGGTTCAGCTCACACCATGTGATAAAGTCATTAATAACAGCCCTATACTCAGACTCCACCCCCCTGCTGACAGATCCAAATATGGTCGAGTCATCAGAGAACTTCTGAAGATCACAGGATTCTGACCAATAGTTGAAGTCCGTGGTGTAGAGGGTGTTCCCTGGGGTGCCCCAGTGCTACCGACCACTCTGTCTGACAAGCAACTCTGCAGCCACACATGACAAAAATGCAGGCAGGCGGAAGCAGCAACAGCAGACATCCACGTGGGCAGGTGGAAGCAGCAACGGGATGACCGGGGATGGGGGTGGGGGGGCCGGGAACACAGGCCAGAACGCAGCTCCCGAGGCTCCAGCCTGCAAACATGCACAAAAGAGAAAAAAGGGGGGCCGGCACAAGAAACTACAGGAACGATGGACAAAAATGATAGCTATGAGATATTTATAATAAATAAAAATGGTAATGGAGAAGAGAGGCAGGGAAAAGGAGAGGAGAAGAAGGGTGAGAGGCACCGCCCAGCGGATCATATCGGTGCCCCCCTGCAGCATAAGCCTATAGCAGCATATCTACCGCGAAGCTATATTTGAGACTAACTATTATAGTTTTGTTCTATAGCTGCAACTATGACTACTGACTCTAACACACTAGAGTTTACACTACCTAGAGATTTACCAACACCAGCTAGAGGCTTACTAAACACTAACTATAGGCTTTACTAAACAGAAAGGTTTTAAGTTTAGTTTTAAAGGTGGAAGTGGTGTCAGCCTCCTTAACCCAGATTGGAAGTTGGTTCCAAAGTAATGGTGCCTGATAGCAGAACGCCCGCCCTCCAAATCTACATTTAGATACTCTAGGAACTACGAGTAAACCTGCATCCTGGGAGCGGAGAGCTCTGCCAGGAACATAAGGCACTATCAAATCTTGTAAATACTGCGGAGCTAAGCCGTTTTGGGCTTTATATGCAAGTAATAAAATTTTAAATTGAATTCTGAATTTTACAGGTAGCCAATGGAGCGACGCTAACACTGGAGAGACGTGGTCTCTCCTGCTGATTCCTGTCAGCACTCGTGCTGCTGCATTCTGGATCAGCTGGAGCCTATTCAGCAAATTACTTGGACATCCTGCTAACAACACATTACAGTAATCCAGTCTAGAAGATACAAACGCATGAACTAGTTTTTCTGCATCACTCTGCGAGAGGATTTTCCTAATTTTTGCAATATTACGGAGATGGAAAAACGCTATTTTACAAACCTGATTAACATATGGTTTAAACGACAAATCCTGATGGAAAACAACACCAAGGTTTCTCACAGTTGCACTGGAAGCCATCGCAACACCATCTAGTCCCTTCCTAAGATGCTCTGGACCAAGAATGATAACCTCTGTTTTATCTGAATTTAGAAGCAAGAAATTTCTGGACATCCAGTCCTTATATACCATATACCATCTCCTTCCTTCTTTGTTTGTGTCACACACTCAAGTACGTCACAGCTGCTTCACTCCAACCTACTTCTGCTCCAGGTACTGTATTGTAATGGAAAAGAAAGTAGGCCAAGTTGAGATAAGTAGAGTCGTGTAGGTAGCCTACTAGTGGAAAAGCACCATTCGTTTCAAAGTTTATTTAGACGGGACAATGCATATTAATGCACACTACATTAAGCAGTGTAAATACACCGGGTTTAGCAGATATGCTAGTTTCCACCCGCAGTCCCCACAAACAACCAGACACACTCACACTCACACCTACGGGCAATTTAGAATGATCAATTAACCTAGCATGCATGTTTTTGGACTGTGGGAGGAAACCGGAGTACCCGGAGAAAACCCACGCAAGCACGGGGAGAACATGCAAACTCCACAGAGAAAGACCCTGCTGGGCCTGGGAGTCAAACCGGGGACCTTCTTGCTGTGAGGCAACAGTGCTAACCACTAAGCCCCCGTGCTGCCATGTGCAGCCTGCCGTGCGTTTCCTGGTTTCTTAAGAATTGTTTTCACTGTCCACTTCCTTCTTCTGCTCGGTCTTTGCCACATCTGTGTCTCTTTACTTTACCTGCAAATATCAGTACTACTTCTCCTCCGTTCCTTCCATGCTGATCAGCTGTGAATGTTTGTGCCTGTTCTCGTCAGTAGTATCTTTATCATGTCATTTTCAGCCCAGAGATTTTGTATTTGGAAGATACAAACCTACCTCTTATTTCAGTTACAGACATGAACACGAAACTGGTGGTCCTGTATGCTTACCATCCCATCTGTGGGGTGGTCCTGGACTATTATAATCCTGTCTCTGATGGTCCTGAATGCTCCTCATCCTGTCTCTCGAGGTGTCCCGGATGCTCCTCATCCTGTCTCTGGGTGGTCCTGGATGCTTATCATCCCATCTGTGGGGTGGTCCTGGACTATCATCATCCTGTCTGTGGGGTGGTGCTGGACTATCATCATCCTGTCTTTGGGTGGTCCTGGATGCTTATCATCCCATCTGTGGGGTGGTCCCGGACTATCATCATCCTGTCTGTGGGGTGGTGCTGGACTATCATCATCCTGTCTGTGGGGTGGTGCTGGACCCTCCTCATCCTGTCTTTGGGTGGTCCTGGATGCTTATCATCCCAACTGTGGGGTGGTCCTGGACTATTATCATCCTGTCTCTAGGGGTCCTGGATGTTTATCATCCCATCTGTGGGGTGGTCCTGGATTATTATCATCCTGTCCTGTCGTCCCTGACCCACCAGTCTGGCCCTCGGCAGGAGGGTCCCCCCTGATGAGCCTGGTCCTGCTCAAGGTTTCTTCCCTCCTAAAGGGGAGTTTTTCCTTGCCACTGTTTGGCTTAAGGTTTTTCTCCCACTAGGGGAGTTTTTACCTGCCATTGTTTATGTAATAACTGCTCGGGGGTCATGTTCTGGGTATGGGTCTCTGTAAAGCGTCTAGAGACAACTCTGTTGTATTAGACGCTATATAAATAAAATTGAATTGAATTGAATTGAACTGTCTCTAGGGGTCCTGGATGTTTATCATCCTGTCTGTGGAGGTGTCCGGGATGCTCCTCATCCTGTCTCTAGTGGTCTTGGATACTCACCATCCGATCTCTGGAGTGGTCATGGATGCTTATCATCCCATCTGTGAGGTGGTTCAGGACTATTACCATCCTGTCTCTGGATGGTCCTGAATGCTCCTCATCCTGTCTCTAGGGGTCCTGGATGCTTATCATCCCATTTGTGGGGTGGTCCTGGATGCTTATCATCCCATCTGTGGGGTGGTCCTGGACTATCATCATCCTGTCTGTGGGGTGGTGCTGGACGCTCCTCATCCTGTCTCTAGGGGTCCTGGATTCTTATCATCCCATCTATAGGGTGGTCCTGGACTATTATCACCTGGTCTCTGGAGTGGTCCTGGACACTCCTCATCCCGTTTCTGGAGTGGTCCTGGATTCAATTCAATTCAATTTTATTTATATAGCGTCTAATACAACAGATGTTGTCTCTAGACGCTTTCCAGAGATCCAGAACATGAACATAAACATAAACATAAACCCCCGAGCAATTATTATATAAACAATGGCTGGTAAAAACTCCCATAGTGGGAGAAAAGCCTTAAGCCAAACAGTGGCAAGGAAAAACTCCCCTTTAGGAGGGAAGAAACCTTGAGCAGGACCAGGCTCATAAGGGGGGACCCTCCTGCCGAAGGCCAGACTGGGGGAGTCACGGACGTCGACAGCACACAGCAGGCAGGTGGAAGCAGCAGCGGGATGACCAGAGGGGGGGGGTGGTGCAGGCAGGCGGAAGCAGCAACAGCGGACATCCACGTAGGCAGGTGGAAGAAGCAATGGGATAACCAGAGGGGGGGGAGAGCCGGGAACACAGGCCAGAACGCAGCTCCCGAGGCTCCGGCCTGCAAACATACACAAAAGAGAAAAAAGGGGGGCCGGCACAAGAAACTACAGGAACGATGGACAAAAATGATAGCTATGAGATATTTATAATAAATAAAAATGGTAATGGAGAAGAGAGGCAGGGAAAAGGAGAGGAGAAGAAGGGTGAGAGGCACCGCCCAGCGGATCATGTCGGTGCCCCCCTGCAGCATAAGCCTATAGCATCATATCTACCGCAAAGCTATATTTGAGACTAACTATTATAGTTTTGTTCTATAGCTGCAACTATGACTACTGACTCTAACACACTAGAGTTTACACTACCTAGAGATTTACCAACACCAGCTAGAGGTTTACTAAACACTAACTATAGGCTTTACTAAACAGAAAGGTTTTAAGTTTAGTTTTAAAGGTGGAGGTGGTGTCAGCCTCCTTAACCCAGATTGGAAGTTGGTTCCAAAGTAGTGGTGCCTGATAGCAGAACGCCCGCCCTCCAAATCTACATTTAGATACTCTAGGAACTACGAGTAAACCTGCACCCTGGGAGCGGAGAGCTCGGCCAGGAACATAAGGCACTATCAAATCTTGTAAATACTGCGGAGCTAAGCCGTTTTGGGCTTTATATGCAAGTAATAAAATTTTAAATTGGATTCTGAATTTTACGGGTAACCAATGGAGCGACGCTAACACTGGAGAGACGTGGTCTCTCCTGCTGATTCCTGTCAGCACTCGTGCTGCTGCATTCTGGATCAGCTGGAGCCTATTCAGCAAATTACTTGGACATCCTGCTAACAACACATTACAGTAATCCAGTCTAGAAGATACAAACGCATGAACTAGTTTTTCTGCATCCATCTGCGAGAGGATTTTCCTAATTTTTGCAATATTACGGAGATGGAAAAACGCTATTTTACAAACCTGATTAACATATGGTTTAAACGACAAATCCTGATCGAAAACAACACCAAGGTTTCTCACAGTTGCACTGGAAGCCATCGCAACACCATCTAGTCCCTTCCTAAGATGCTCTGGACCAAGAATGATAACCTCTGTTTTATCTGAATTTAGAAGCAAGAAATTTCTGGACATCCAGTCCTTGATGTCCCTAAGACATGCCTGAAGTTTAACCAACGGTTCTGTCTCATCCGGTTTCATAGACAAGTAGAGCTGCGTATCATCAGCATAACAATGAAAGTGTATGCCGTGATTCTGGATTATACTTCCCAACGGCTGCATGTATAAACTAAACAAGATTGGCCCTAGCACTGAACCCTGCGGAACACCATAACAGACCCTTGACTGTTCTGAAGAAACCTCATGTACATGAACAAACTGGAACCTGTCAGATAGATATGATTTAAACCAACATAGAGCTGTCCCTTTAATCCCAACTACAGTCATGCATACAGTACATGCTCTAACCTGTGCAGTAAAATGCCATGATCAACAGTGTCAAAAGCAGCACTGAGGTCCAGTAAAACCAATATGGACACTAATCCCTTATCTGAGGCCATAAGAAGGTCATTCGTAACTCGAACCAGTGCTGTCTCTGTGCTATGATGCATTCTGAACCCTGACTGAAAGACTTCAAACAGATCATTTCTATACAAATAGTCACATAACTGGCTTGAAACTGCCTTTTCCAGAATTTTAGATACAAATGGAAGGTTAGAAATTGGCCTATAATTAGCTAAGGTGTCTGGGTCAAGGGAAGGTTTTTTAAGTAAAGGTTTAAAGGTGGATGCTTATCATCCTGTCTCTGAAGGTGTCCCAGATGCTCCTCATCCCGTCTCTGGAGTGGTCCTGGATGCTTATCACCTGGTCTCTGAAGGTGTCCCAGATGCTCCTCATCCCGTCTCTGGAGTGGTCCTGGATGCTTATCATCCCATCCGTGGGGTGGATCCTTTCAAATCCGTGAATTATATTTGCGGAGAGAAATAACTTTTATTAGCATCTACTTCCCTCACTGAAAGGGGTCATATCTTCATTAAGTTCTTTTGAAATAATTATTTAGTTATTCTTTAATGA
Source organism: Cololabis saira (assembly GCF_033807715.1). NCBI lineage: Eukaryota > Metazoa > Chordata > Actinopteri > Beloniformes > Belonidae > Cololabis > Cololabis saira. Next base: position 5,886,945 of record NC_084589.1, read on the forward strand.
GGACATATCAGGGTGTCTAAATTATGCAGGATATTCATTTCTATCCAATTCTTTGGCAGTGAGTGACAGCAGTAAATATACCCATCTAAAGACAATTTTAAATTGAAGGAGAATTTTAAAATGTTATCAAGTCAACATTATTACTTTTAATAAACTGTGCAGCTTCATAAAGTTTCTAATAACGAGAACAACCTCTGCCCTGTTGCAACGGCACACATCCTACGGGTTTCCACACCAAATCAAGCTCTGTTGACATTCCAGACATTGACCACAGCTGATAACGGATCCAGCTCACTTTGAAACTCCCTCAGCCCAGATTTCCTGGAAGATAAGTTCTGGTGTTCATGCTCGGCTGTGTTTACCGAGGCAGCGAGCCTTCAGACGGTAAACAACACCTGGTTGCGTTTCTCCAACAGCCTGCAAAGAATTCAGTACATATAGGACCTCAGGGACAGAAAAAAAATGACTTTGATTGCTTTTTCAAATGTTTGAAGGGTTGGAATGAGTATATCTCTGTTATTACTGCTGCAGTTACAGTGAGTGGAACAAAAGTAGTGCAGCCTTTTTTTAGGGAATATGTTCCATTTTTCTGTCATATTTTTTGCCATGGTCTATTAAGACTGTTTAAAGGGAAATGTTCCTGCACTGTTGAGTTGGTCAGGGACACATCTCCCAATAAAATGGGCTTTCAGGGATAATAATTCAAGAAATACAGAAAAAGAGGAAAGAAACTGGCAATGGTGGGGCTGCTATTTGAGTGAAAAGCTTTCATTTTCAGCACCAATGGTGCAAAGTAGAAGATAAAAAGGCAGGTGGGAGTTGAACCTGCAGCACGGCATGACATTGTAGTTATCTTTGCTGAGGATACCACACAGAGCCTGGAGAAACTAACAACATAATCACTCCTCTCAAATTAAACCATTTACCATCTCTAAAGAAGACATCCTGCCAGGATGGAGAGCCACAGAAGACGAGAAAAACCACATCTGATATTATTGCACTTATGTTTATAAGGATCCACTTGGTAGAGCACACAAGTATAATTAAAGCTGCAAGCAGCGATGAACGGGCCCTCGCACCCTTGTGCTCGTTCAGGCTGCAGTGGAAGCTTGTATGACTTGCATGTAGATTCTTCAGGCCTGGACATTTAGGGGATGACACCACCCACGACTCTCTATATCAAACCATCCAAAAGTTATGGGAGAAGGTAGGAACTATCAGATATCGACCGATCAGATGAAGCGGTGGGGCTAATTTGCTCCAATTCTGTTCAAGAACTCAAAACCACATCCGATGACACCGCCCACGACTCTTTATGTCTAACCATTCAAAAGTTATTGCAGAAAATAGGATCTATCACATATCGACCAATCAGAAGAAGGGTCGGGGCTAATTCATGCCAATGAAGGTCAAGTACTCAAAACTGAGTCCGATGACACCACCCACAACTCTCTATATCAAAGCAATCAAAAGTTTTGGCAGAAAGTAGGAACTATCAAACATGGACCAATCAGATGAAGGGGGGGCGCAATTTTTGGCGTCTATCGTCGCCAAGGTAATGCTTTTGACTAAGAAAAGTAATGCCCATCGTCGCAGGATCCAGACGTACATATTGATGTATAACACACCTGTGTGCACGTTACGATTCGGGCGAAGAAACGGCCGAAGAAATGGCATAAATTGCGGCGGAATTACACAATTAATTCAAAATGGCCGACTTCCTGTTTGGTTTCGGCCATGGCGCCAAGAGACTTTTCTTTAAGTTGTGTCATGATACAGGTGTTTACCGATTTTCGTGCATGTACGTCAAACCGTATTGTGGGGCTTGAGGCACAAAGTTTTCTAGGGGGCGCTGTTGAGCCATTAGGCCACGCCCATTAATGCAAACCATTAAATATCACATTTTTAGCCAGGCCTGGCTTGCATGCAACATTTGGTGACTTTTGGGGCACGTTTCGGGGGAAAAAAAGGCCCTAATTTCGTCTGAAAAATAAAAACGAGGATAAAAATAAAAACGACATCTCCTACAGATACAATAGGGCCTTCGCATTGTAAGTGCTCGGGCCCTTATTAAAGCTGCAAGCAGCGATGAACGGGCCCTCGTGCGTGCAATTTTCACCAATAAACTAAGTCCGATGACACCACCCACGACTCTCTATGTCAAACCATTCAAAAGTTATGCCAGAAAGTAGGAACTATCAAATATTTATATCAGATAAAGGGGAGGCGCACTTTTTGGCGTCTATCGTCGCCGTATTGTGGGACTTGAGGCACAAAGTTTTCTAGGGGGCACTGTTGAGCCATTAGGCCACGCCCATTAATGCAAACCATTAAATATCACATTTTTCGCCAGGCCTGGCTTGCGTGCAAAATGTGGTGACTTTTGGGACACGTTTAGGGGGGAAAAAAGGCACTCATTTCGTCGGAAGAAAAACGAGAACAAGGATAAAAACAAAAAAAAAACAATTCCTACAGATACAATAGGGCAGTGCTCGGGCCCTAATTACCAAGCGTTTAAGGAAATTGTCAAAGAGGAGTAGATGAAATGAAGATAACTGAATTTTAAGTTTCACTTCAAAACAGCCAGCTTTCTTTAATATCACATTAAATACAATGTAAAACACCTCCATGGTTGTTTGTAATGTTGTTTACAAAGACAGTGTTTTCAAGAAAAACATCAATAAAAAGCACCTCAGAGCTTTTACGAAAAACATTGTTCATCTTCCATATAATGGTTTTGTTTCTTTTCTTTTTTTCAATCATTTTATAGTGTGACAGGATCTCAGCTTATCTGTAGCTTGAAACGGGATAGTTTACGTTGCTGACAAGATGCTCCTCCTCAGCTCGCTCTACCACTGTCGCCACCCTGCACATTATCCAATAGCGCGTTTCAAATCAAGAGCATACAAAAAGAACACAACTGGAGAAATAGAAACATTTTTGTCATATCCTGGTCTGGATTCCCTGTCGGTGGGTAGGGGGCCTTGTTCAAGGGCCCATACTGGTAACTCAGTTACCAACCTGGGGACTTGAGCCTGGGTCCACCACAACCAAGCCCACCTCTTTAACCAGTAGGCTACAACTACCCCGTTAGTGCTAGCTCAGAATAAGAGTGGGTATAGAAAAGCCTTTTAGCTCGCTCTTAATCTCCAGTCTTTAATGTTTTATCTTTGTGAGTGGCCTGTGGTTTTGTCTAGCCCACTAACGTTCAGTTTCCAATTCTTTTCTCCTCTCACAAGTAAACACATCAGTAATTTCCCTTCTCCGCAGTATCTGAATTACAGGAAAAAAAGTCCTCAACAAAAATCCACAATTGTAATCAAAGACTTCCAGAAAAACCACGACCAAGCACACGAGTGATAACAACGAACTCACAAGGGTTCACCGGCAGTTCTGACCTTTATATCCTTCCTGGAAATGATCTGGTGCGCTGCAGCTGCGTCAAGGCGCCCTCCTGTGTCGGCTCAGCCACACCGCCGGGCGCATCACCGGGCACGCAGATCTCTGGCTGCGCGCTGCGCTGACTCCTCTTCTGCAGCGCGATCGGGCCGAGGGGAAACCCCAGCTGGCCGAGACCTAACAGTATCATCATTGCCACCTACTGACCAAAAATAATATGTAGATGAAAATATACAAAAAGGTAACCAACAAATTAGCTGTGAGACCAGAAGCAACCTACCCCCGCTTACAGGCTAAACTTGAGTGGGATACATCCTCCCCCCATGTTGCACACAATACTGCTTCCGATGCTGGAGGTCCCAACTGTCCTACGCAGTATCACTGATCTGAGAGAACTTTTGGTCTCAGACAAGATGGAATGCATAACAGTGACAAAGGGGTTCCCTAAAGTCTCTTGGGGACTGTTTTATCCCGTGAAGATCTTCTCAGGGGCACCCCACTTTCAGGGGCAACCTCAGTGTTTTCTAACGACATTTGTTCCCATACATTTCCACGTTGCTCCAGATTCTAAGATACATTTCCCCTTCCATTCATGTGGAAGATTCTTCAGCTCTAACAAACTCAGGTGCAGGTGAAAGTGACTATCGCTAATGTGGATGCGCTATCCCCATAACCTCCAGCATCTACAGGCTCAAGTCCTGGAGCTTCAGGCTTTATCATCAACCCATCATGACTCATGCTAGGCTTCAGACTTTCAGGAGTACATCCGCTCTTCTTCTGAACATCATTTTCAGTTGACCTTTCAGTTGGACCTTTCAGCCTTGTTCAGCATCGGCTTGAGGAGTTTCTGTCTCAGTCAAGGGCCCTATTACTCATAAAGTGAGTAATACTCCACTTCGTCTTTTCTTCGCCATTTCAGACAGCTCTCGAACATCCTCAGTTCCACCAGGATCTGAGTGAGGTGAGTCATCTGCACCTTGCCTCAAATTTGACTTTTGGGGGTGTATATCTTTGACAGTGGATAGAAGGAACCCACACGGCAGAAGCAGGTCTCTGTGTAACACTTATTCAGGTCCATCAGTGTGCTTAGGGATGATAAGATAGACAGGGGAGTTGTGAATCTGTTTGACAACTACTATATACATATACATATATATACATATATACATATACTACATATATCCGGTAGGCAGTTTTGTGCTTCCCTCTGAGGCTCTGTCTCCTGCTGCTAGGGTACACTCTTTGACTTTGCTGTCAAATCTCCGTTTTGTTCTGGAAAGAACTCTTAAAGCTGTGTTCACAAGCTAAACGGTATCTCTTTTTTAGACTCTGTCAATTTCTTGACATATTCTGATTATTCAGGAGCATTAGCTTATTGCTCCCTTCAGGGCTCAGCCAAAAGGCTATGTCAAGGGGGAAGTCTCAGTTGGTGGCCAAACTTCAGCTGATATTAGATTAGATTAGATTCAACTTTATTATCATTGCACATGTTAAGGTACAGGGCAACGGAATGCAGTTAGCATCTAACCGGAAGTGCTTGTGCAGTGAAATAAACACAATGTACAGTAAATACGTAAGTATAAGTATGTATGTACACAGTGCAGATTAATAAATACTGTTGTTATGAGGTGCAGGTCCGACATGAATGAGTGATAATATATATTATAAACAGCTGTGATTATATGATTTACAACAGATTTGAGTTACAGTATGTACATGGGTGATTAGAGCATTCCCAGTATTGAAGTATTTACAGCAGTGCGAGGAGGTAGTTGGTAAAAAAGTCCAGTGCAATTATATTATGTACAGATGTGCAGAATAGTGCAAAGAGTTAGTGGGTACTAGCCCCGTTCACTTCTAGGGGGGTGGAGGCCTGGGGGGTTGGTGTGTGTGAGTGAAAGGGGGTGGGCGCCTGGGGGGGCAGAGTTCAGCAGGGAGACAGCTGTGGGGAAGAAGCTGTTCCTGAACCTGGTGGTTTGTGTGTGGAGACTCCTGTAGCGCCTCCCAGAGGGAAGGAGGGCAAACAGTCTGTGTGCTGGTGGTAGGAGTCCTTGATGGTGTTTATTGCTCTCCTGAGACAGCGCTTTCTGTGGATAGTGTTCATGGCAGGAAGTGAAGCTCCGGCGATGCGCTGTGCGGTTTTCACCACCCTCTGCAGTACCTTCCGGTCAGCGCTACAGCAGTTCCCGTACCAGACTGTGATACAGCTGGTAAGGATGCTCTTGATGGTGCAACGGTAGAAAAATTCACCAGCACGTCTTAAGAGAGGTGGTGTTTCCTCAAGAAGAAAAGCCGCTGGTGAGCCTTCTTGACCAGGTTGGAGCAGTTTGTTGTCCAGGAGAGGTCCTGTGAAATGTGGATCCCCAGGAATTTGAAGTTGGTCACACGTTCCACTGCCACACCGTTGATGTGGATGGGTGGATGAGTGACAGCATTCTTCCTGTGTTCTTCCGGTGTTGCAGGCTTTCAGCAGTAGACGAACATCCTTGTTCATCCAGGGCTTCTGGTTGGGGTACATGGCAATCCGTTTCTGGGTAGTGACACTGTCTATGGTGGTGGAGATCCATCCATCCATCCATCCATCGTCCGCCGCTTTATCCGTTCCCAGGTCGCGGGGCAGCAGCCTCAGCAGAGATGCCCAGACTTCCTTCACCCCAGACACTTCCTCCAGCTCCTCCGGGGGGAGTCCGAGGCGTTCCCAGGCCAGTCGAGAGACATAGTCTCTCCAGCGTGTCCTGGGTCTGCCCCGGGGTCTCCTCCCGGTGGGACATGTCTGGAACACCTCCCTAGGGAGGCGTTCAGGAGGCATCCGGTACAGATGCCCAAGCCACCTCAGCTGACTCCTCTCAATGTGAAGGAGCAGCGGCTCGACTCCGAGCTCCTCCCGGGTGACCGAACTCCTCACCCTATCTCTAAGGGAGCGTCCAGCCACCCTGCGGAGGAAACTCATCTCTAAGGGAGCGTCCAGCCACCCTGCGGAGGAAACTCATCTCGGCCGCTTGTATCCGCGATCTTGTCCTTTCGGTCACTACCCAAAGTTCATGACCATAGGTGAGGGTAGGTGCGTAGATTGACCGGTAAATCGAGAGCTTCGCCTTTCGACTCAGCTCCCTCTTCACCACGACGGTCCGGTACATCAACCGCATAACTGCGGACGCTGCACCGATCCGTCTGTCAATCTCCCGCTCCATCGTTCCCTCACTCGTGAACAAGATCCCGAGATACTTGAACTCCTCCACCTGGGGCAGGACTTCCCCATTCACCCGGAGAAGGCACGCCACCCTTTCCCGGTGGAGAACCATGGCCACGGTCTTGGAGGTGCTGATTCTCATCCCTGCCGCGTCGCACTCGGCCGCAAACCGCCCCAGTGCATGCTGAAGGTCCCGGTCCGATGAAGCCAACAGGACAACATCATCTGCAAAAAGCAGAGATGAAATCCTGAGTTTCCCAAACCGGAACCCCTCCGGCCCCTGGCTGCGCCTAGAAATCCTGTCCATAAAAATTATGAACAGGACCGGTGACAAAGGGCAGCCCTGCCGGAGTCCAACATGCACCGGGAACAAGTCTGACTTACTGCCGGCAATGCGAACCAGACTCCTACTCCGATCATACAGAGACCGGACAGTCCCTGGACTCCATACTCACTGAGCACCCCCCACAGAATGGCACGGGGGACACGGTCAAATGCCTTCTCCAGATCCACAAAGCACATGTAGACTGGTTGGGCAAATTCCCATGAACCCTCGAGCACCCTGCGGAGGGTATAGAGCTGGTCCAGTCTTCCGCGACCGGGACGAAAACTGCATTGTTCCTCCTGAATCCAAGGTTCAACTATCGGCCGTAATCTCCTCTCCAGTACCCTGGAGTAGACTTTCCCCGGGAGGCTGAGAAGTGTGATCCCCCTGTAGTTGGAACACACTCTCCGGTCCCCCTTTGTAAACAGAGGGACCACCACCCCGGTTTGCCACTCCAGCGGTACTGTCCCCTTCCTCCATGCGATGTCGCAGAGGCGTGTCAGCCAAGACAGCCCTACGACATCCAGAGACTTGAGGTACTCAGGGCGAATCTCATCCACCCCCGGTGCCCTGCCACTGAGGAGCTTACGAACTACCTCAGTGACCTCGGCTTGGGTGATGGATAAGGCACGCCCCAGAGTCCACACTCTCTGCTTCCTCAGTGGAAGGCATGTCAGTCGGGTTGAGGAGATCCTCGAAGTATTCCTTCCACCGTCCGACGATGTCCCCAGTCGAAGTCAACAGCTCCCGACCCGCACCATAAACGGTGCCGGCAGAGTACTGCTTCCCCCTTCTGAGGCGCCGAACGGTCCTCCAGAATTTCCTCGAGGCCGACTAAAAGTCTTCCTCCATGGCCTCCCCGAACTCCTCCCAGACCCGGGTTTTTGCCTCCAGGACCGCCCGAGCCGCGGCTCGCTTGGCCTGCCGGTACTGCATCAGGAGTCCCACCGGCCAACATAGCCCGGTAAGACTCCTTCTTCAGTCTGACGGCATCCTGTACTTCCGGTGTCCACCACCGGGTTCTAGGATTGCCGCCACGACAGGTCCCCCGCAGGTCCCCCTTCTGAGAGAAGCTCTCCCGGAGGTGGGAGTTGAAGATGTCCCTGACAGAGGGCTCGGCCAGACGTTCCCAACAGACCCTCACAATCCGTTTGGGTCTGCCCGATCTGTCCAACCTCCTCCTCCGCCAGCGCATCCAACTCACCACCAGGTGGTGATCAGTTGACAGCTCAGCCCCTCTCTTCACCCGAGTGTCCAAGACATGCAGCCGAAGGTCAGATGAAACGACAACAAAGTCGATCATTGACCTCCGGCCTAGGGTGTCCTGGTGCCACGTGCACTGATGGACACCCTTATGCTTGAACATGGTGTTCGTTATGGACAAACTGTGACTAGCACAGAAGTCCAACAACAAAACACTGCTCGGGTTCAGATCGGGGAGGCCGTTCCTCCCAATCACGCCTCTCCAGGTATCACTGTCATTGCCCACGTGAGCGTTGAAGTCCCCCAGTAGAACAATGGAGTCCCCAGTTGGAGCACTATCAAGTACCCCTCCCAGGGACTCCAAGAAGGCCGGGTACTCTGCACTGCTGTTCGGCCTGTAGGCACAAACAACAGTGAGGGACCTTTTCCCGACCCGAAGGCGCAGGGAAGCGACCCTCTCGTTCACCGGGGTGAACTCCAACACATGGCGGCTGAGCTGGGGCGCTATAACCAAGCCCACCCCAGCCCGCCGCCTCTCACCCTGGGCAACTCCAGAGTAGTGGAGGGTCCAGCCCCTTTCAAGGAGCTGGGTTCCAGAGCCCAAGCTATGTGTGGAGGTGAGCCCGACTATCTCTAGCCGGTATCTCTCAACCTCACGCACAAGCTCCGGCTCCTTCCCCCCCAGCGAGGTGACATTCCATGTCCCCACTGTGAGGGTTTTAGTCCAGGGATTGGGTCGTCGAGGCACCCCGCCTCGACTGCTACCCAGATCCCATGGCACCGGCCTGCCATGATCCTTCCTGCGGGTGGTGGGCCTACGGGACGGTGGACCCGCGTCGCCGTTTCGGGCTGAGCCCGGCCGGGTCCCACGGGCAAAGACCCGGCCACCAGGCGCTCGCCTACGAGCCCCAACCCCAGGCCTGGCTCCAGGGCGGGGCCCCCGTAACGCCGATCCGGGCGACGTAGCGGTCCTCCGATGTCTCCTCTTCATGATAGGCTTTGTGAACCGCTCTTAGTCTGGCCCGTCACCCAGGACCTGTTTGCCATGGGAGACCCTACCAGGGGCATAAGTGCCCCCGACAACATAGCTCCTAGGATCACTCGGGCACACAAACCCCTCCACCACAGTAACGTGGCGGTTCAAGGAGGGGTGGAGATGTAATCTATTACTGAGGAAGCGTAGCTCTCGATGTCAGTGCGGAGGTGAGTGGTTGCCTGGGCAGCAAACATACTCCAGTCTGTGTGTCTGAAGCGGTCATGCAGCTCAGACTCTGCCCCCACAGGCCACAACCTTTTATTGTCCTCACTGTGGGTTTCACAAGTTGGATGAGTGGAGACTGTGTAGGTGATAAAAACAGGGACAGGTGGTCAGACTGTCCTCTGTGGGGGAGGGGTGTCGCTCTGTATGCTCCTGAGATGTTGGAATAAACATGATCCACAGTCTTGTCTCTTCTAGTGTGGCAGGAAACATGTTGATGAAATCTGGGGAGGACTGTCTTCATATTGGAGTGATTGAAGTCACCCACAACAATAAAAACAGTCTCCGGGTGTGTTGTCTGCTGTTTGCTATTGGCTGCATGCAGTTCTTTCATTGCGAGTTTAGCATTAGCATCTGGTGGCACATAAACAGCAGTGATGATAACTGATGTGAGTTCTCTTGGGAGGTAAAAAGGTCGTCATTTTACCATGAGAAACTCCACATCAGCTGAGCAGTGGCTCTCGGTGATAACAGAGTTAGTGCACCAAGTATTGTTTATATAAATGCCCAAACCTTCGTCTCTGGTTTTACCGGAGCCGACTTGCAGTCCTGTCTGCCCAGTGAGCGTAGCGGCCCGCTAGATTCGATAGCACTGTCTGGGCAAGTGCTGTTTAGCCAGGTCCCTGAGAAGATCATGACGTTTGAGTCCATAATCCGCTTGTTGCTGGTGATGCAGAGACGTAATTCGTCCATTTTGTTGACCAGAGATCGGACATCGGCGAGGAAAAGGCCGGGTAAAGTGAGCCGGTGCGGTGTTAGCTTTAGCCTAGCTCGTAGCCCTCCGCGCATACCCCGCCTTTGTTTACGATCTCGACGCCGTCTGCGAGCACTGCCGCCCGGCCGGGAAGAGTGAGCAGCCTCCGGTGTTCTGGAGATCTCCGGGATGAGTCGGAGATCGGCGATTAAACTGTCTGAGTTTTGTTATCCTATTTCCAAAAGCTCCTGTCTGCTGTATGATGTTAAAGCAGTGCTGCTATGGAAGAACAGGCCAGCTAGGAGCAGGTAAAACACTGCATATGAGCAAAATCCGGAGAGACGCTGAACCGCGTGTTGTTCTCGCGCCGTCATCTTGGTCTTGTATGATATGGTGAAAAGCCGGTCGTCATTTTTTAGTGCTGTCATCCATCCCTCTGTCTAACTTTGTCTTCCTCTTCCAGTGTTCCAGGCATCTCGAACAGCGTTGTGTCGAACCGCTCCGTGGGATTCCCGCGTGGGTGTTAACGTGTTCTCCTTGTCTTTGTGCCAAGTATAACACAAGAGTCTTTGATCAGCGCCGACCCAAAGTCCCTGGTCCCTGTGCAACCTCTCAGGAAATCCATATTGAACACAAACATTATCTCACAGGGCCTCCGCCACAGTTTTGGCCCTTTTGATTTGCTGTCAGAAGAGCCACTGCATATTTGGTAAAATGATCTGTTACCAGTAAAATATTCTTGGTTCCTTTCCCATCTGACTCTGATGAAAGCGTCCATACAGAGCAGCTCCAGAGGACGGCTGGTTATAATATTCACCAGGGGATTGCCCTGCTCAGCTTACCTTTCTCCATCTACGGTATATCTCTCACTGGTTCTGGTTTTCACTTAGTTTTTCTTATTTATACCTACATTTCTTGTAGGTTGCCATAATCACACAGCTGCTGTTTTTTTTAAATGTTTTCTCTTCATTCTTGTTAGATGAACAATGACACATTACCGAAATGGTATATGCCATTTGTCTGAAGTTGTATTTGTCTAATATAAAGGTCCACTATGGTCACATGACTTATGTTTTTACACACATACAGAGAGAGAGAGAGAAAGAGAGAGAGAAAGAGAGAGAGGGAGAGGGAGAGAGAGAGAGAGGAGTGAAGGTGAGCAGTAACTTTTGCAGGACTAAAACTTCTAGTAGATTTGTGTCTTCAATGAAAATGAAAATGCTGAAATTTAGAAAAATCATTAAAACTCATCTTGAAATCATAATGATTGATCTTTAATGAGAACAATTCATTCCAAGCGTATTTTCGTTTGAAACTGAAACCCAGTTTCTCTGGTTAAGCTGAAAAACATTAAATAGTGCTTGAAAATCTCATTTGCATTTGTTCTGCAGATGAAGTCATTATTCTTAATTGGTTAAATGTTCCCTGGAAGTTAGACTTCCAGTTCTCTGTGTTTGAAGGTAAAGAGCACATCAGGGAGTCTGGGGCGAGGACGGCAGCCTGGAATCACAGCACACAATTTCTTCCTTCTCGTCCCATATTTAAAGCAGCGCTCTAGCGGCAGTTTAAATAGCTGCTGTGGTAGATCATTAGCTCCTCTCCGGGCTCGGTGTGCAGAGCTGCAGGGAACAAAGATAAATCAACTTGGAGCTACTATAGGCCGTGGGGTTCAGACTGATCTCTGCAGCTTCTTAAAAAGGCTGCAAAGCTGAAACTTTTCTGACAATTTGATGATTTCTTTGTATATTGTTATCTGGACAAAAAAGAAAGCGAAGCTCCAGGTATGTCATCAAGACACCAACCAATACTGCACTGCACAAAGCTGCAGGACAGATCACACAGCAGTCCAAGTTCAATCAAAGCAGTCTTTAATGGCGCTTTTCTGAGTCGGGCTGAGTGTACCGCCTCGCCTCGGTTTGGTTCTTTCCCACTAGGGGTCTAACGTGCCGAGTAGATACTTTTTCTGTGATTACATTTACATGCAGTCAAAATTTGGGTTATTGCTAATATTCCAGTTACTGAAACATTCAGAATATTCCGTTTACATGGTAATTAATCATTCAGGATATCAAACCAGCGACGCGCGGAGAACATCATGACACAATTCCCGTCATTTCTGCTTCTTCTTCCTGTATCCAAATTCAAAACAAATGCTGCTTCGTGCAACATTTCTCTCTCCTTCTTGTAAATCTTCTATCCCGGTACTTTCTTTTTTTTTTTTTTTTTTTTTTTTTACCTTGTCTGCACAAGTATCCCGGTACTTTCTACCGTCTACAAATGCAGAAATGTTCATATCCTTCATTACATTTATGAAGTGATTAGTCTCCTCCTGGTCTTGGTTTCTCCGTGTTTATAAGAACTTCTTGGACTCAAAAGACCAGGATTCCTTGTGAACAGAACATGTGCAGAAAACAAATTCCTGTTCCGTTTGATGGGGATATTCCGTTTGGTGTTTACATGACCCAATATTCAGGTTTTAAAAGGAGTAACCCAGGGCTCATATTTGGGTTTTTAAAAACCCGAATATGAGCAAATTCTGGTTATTCAAAGGGGTTATTGGTGTTTACATGGCCGTGCAAATTCGGGTTATTGCCAATATTCGGGTTTTAACCTTTGTCTGGTGTTAGCTTTCTGTTACCATCTCCGATGTTAACGGGTCGGTTTTGACCCGTGTTTTAAATCATCTCAAAAATACACTAAAAGCAATTATCCATCATCCAATTTGTTTCTCATCTCTTGGTTACATTGTTAGGCTTCCTTATCCATGAAAATATTGGTTTTAATATTTTTGGTGTGGGAACTCTGGGCCTTTTTTTGTCAGTATAGCCCTTGATTTCAATTTAAAAAACTGGTCAAATGAGCCTCAAGAGAATCATATGAATAAATAAATGGTTGTTGTGTTACCTGGCTATTACTGAGGGGTATTAGAACACATCTCTTAAATAGATTTGTTTCATTTATTTTTTCATTTTAATATTATTAACTATAATAACATCTATGGTGTTATGGGTCAATTTCGACCCATATACATTTACCTCAAGGAAATGGAACAAAAGTATTTTTTTCAGCAATAGAACTTTAAAAAATTGTCACAAGTGAGATTGTGACCCTGCAGGTCAGTAGTCAAATCAAGGACGATACGTTTTCCTTGGTTCTTCTCAGGGATGCCACTCGCAGCGTTGCCTGTGTAAATCTGTAGCTGTTTTTGGCATCGCAGGCTGCCCAGATTTTTATGCCGTACTTCCCTGGCTTACTGGGTATGTATTGCCGGAAGGGGCATTTTCCTCGGAAAGGGAGAAGACGTTCATCCACTGTCACCTCTGGCCCTGGGCTGAACATCAGTGGAAGGAGCTGAACCCATTTCTCCCAGACACCCCTGATGGGGCAAGCTCGTCAGATCTTGTTCTGGTATCCCTGTTGTCAAATCTGAGGACTCGTGATATCATTCAAAATGTCGGAAGTGACATTGTTGCCCAGAAAATATTTCTGCCTGTCGATGCATCCCAGAGACTGTCAGTGGATTCATTGCAGGATCTGTACACTCCAGCAAGAAGAAGGACATCAATATAAGCATCCAGGCATTCCTCATCCATGTCTTTCCACATGTCGCCATGGACTTTTTTCCCCTTCAAGGTTTGTCATAGCAATTATGACTCTTTTTATTGACAATGGCATAAATAAAACACGTTTTGATATCACTGACTCTTGTCACATCAAACCTTGTGATTCCAGGGGTCTTTTTGATGACATTTTCAGCAGCTACCCTGCCATGTACATCATAAGGTACTGAGCTCCAAAGTATCTTTCCATTTTTGGACTTGAATTTTTCAGCAGGAGAAGCTTCAGCACCAGTGACCTCCTCGTCAGACTCACCAGATGTGTCAGTATCTTCTGGATGATACTCCACATCGTCTTCCTCCTCAGAATCCTGCTCCTCTGCATCACTATGCTGCTCATTGTTGTCTCTATCATTTTCACCAAAAATATAGTCCAGAACTTGGCTTACTGTAAATCTTCTTCTCATCTTTGCATGCTGCAAACTGGAGATGTGCACTCTGCAAGTGAAATGAGTGAATTGACCTACATGGCTGGACATGCCTGACTTTATTTGCTTTTGTTTATGTGCAGGTAAACTGGAAAACAAAAATCTAAAATGAGAATCCACTGAAGCTCACATGACTGGGAGAGGAGCTGGCTGTCTGACAGTGCAGTTATGATTTCAGTTTTGGCTCTAATTATTGCTTTATAAGCATCATTTTATAACCGGGTCGAAACCGACCCTAACCCCACAAAGGTAACAATTTCAACCAGAGCATTTTATAATTTAGTGACAAAAATTTTTTTGATATTATTTTGTTGAAATAGAGGTTCCTGACAAAGTCAAAAAGCCTTGATGCAATAAACGGATTTTTGTGGTAGTTTTATGAATTTAAAACCTAAGAACGGGTCGGTGGCGACCCTAACACCAGACGAAGGTTAAAAGGGTTATTGATGCATGGAAACACAGTCATAGATGGCCTCTTTTAAGCAAAATGTTAAGTTTGTTTTTTGTTTTTCGTGCTCCTTTATCGTGAATGTTTGCATGACTCAGCAGATATGTGTTGGAGGTGGTGATTTTTCCTGATTGTGATCCTGCCCTGCTGAGGCCTCGCTGGAATGGCCGTCCGTGCTGCACCAACGCTGGCGCCAGCTCGTCACAGAGAACGGCCCTCGGCCGGCTCTCTTCTCTCACTTTCTGCTGACTTTCTTTGTTAGAAGACACGTTAACCATTTGCTCCTGGTCACATCCTGGCATTCTGCTGACCACCACCGTTTGCAAAAGAATAAACATGATCAGACAGTTTGCTTTTTTTGTTTCAGTTCTCACCATTTTATGTACTTTTCAACAACGCAAGATCAAACAATGGAAGTGTGAGAGTGCACATGCAATTTAGGGATCTTTAGTATACATGGAATTATTCTATTCGGATTTAAAATCGGAATAAACCAGCCACTTACTTTGGAATTAAGTTTATTTCGGAATGGCCATTTTCATTCGGAATTAGGTGTTTACATGGTAATTTTTAATCATTTTAAATCAGATTTAATTTTAATTCTGAATTAAAGAGGAATTAAACTTCTCATGTAAACGCACTCACTGAAATGAAATGTCTGTGAACCTTTTGAGGACTGGAAGAAAGGTTTGACTGTGCAACAAAAAACAGATTCAACACAAGTTGGAAACATAAACGTAACTTTATTTAACTAACCTTGCTTTTCATAGTTCACAATACAGGTGAACAACAATGCTATCTCCTAAAGGTTCCTGGTTGGAATCCTGTGAGGAAGTTACATGTTCTCCTCGTGCTTGCATGGGTTTCCTCCCACAGTCCAAACATGTCAGGCATAGGTGGCCGTACCTATGTTTCAACCGTTTCAGTTGAAACGGGCCCCGGCCACCAGGGGGCCCCCAACTGACTGACAAAAAAATAAATGCCGCAAGGAAGAGACCCTTTTTGTGTTTGTAAAAAATGATGACGTAGAATGTATGCGCGCGCATTTTGGCAACAGAAGCTGGCGGAGATAAACAGCGTGTCAAGCTCTGCAAGGTGATTATCAACTAAAGATCACGAATCTTACCTTAACAAGTTGACTTTGACAAATGGTGTCCGACTTCCAGATCCGTGTTCTATTAATGAGTGGGTTGAAGACGTTAGCAGGTGGCCAAATGGGTTGTCCTCCTGGGGCGGTCCCTCCCCCCTCACCGCGGAGCTGCGGAGCCTCCAACCCGGACTGAGAGGGTCATGAGCGGCCAGCGGATCTCCGAGCTCCCGGAGCGGCTTCCGGAGGTTCTGGAGGATCCGGAGCGGCCCCCGGAGGTTCTGAAGCGGCCCCCGGAGGAGCGGCTCCGGCCGGCCCTGGAGAGCCTGCGGCGGATGGCGGAGCGGGGTCCCCATGGATGCGTTTACTGCGTTCTTTCAGCTTATAATGCATCACGGACGCAGGACACATAGCTGGCAAATATAGTAATAAATAGGGCCCCATATTAAATATTGAAACGGGCCCCCTGATGCCAAAGGCCGCCACTGATGTCAGGGTACTGTACATGCTGATTCTAAATCAGACCATAGTAGTCTGTGAGGTTGTCTTGTACGGTGGCCAACGAGGGCCAAACGCACTGCAACGGCCTAATGCGTCTCAGTTAAGGAAAACGGCTTCAAGTACAGAAACGATTTAAATTCACAAACTCAAAACGAGGTACAAAAAGAGGAACGTGGTGCAAATGAAAAAACGTGCTGCAAAAAACAAAGACAAATGCAGCATCATCAAACGCGCTGCAAATAGAGAAACAATGCAAAGCACAAAACGATATAAAACAAGAAACCATCTTCAAAAGAAAAACGCTTCATAACCGGTCACTACAACAGGAAGTGCTCCAAACCTGCAGGGGGCGCAGCTGACTGAACCACAGTGTTTACATCCATGGTTTAAACATACAGCGGGAACGGTAATGTGATTTTTATCTGACTATATTTATAAACAATGTTTATATCACTGTAAAACGCTGCACATTGTATCATCTGGTGTAAAATATAATAAAGAAACGTCTCGTAATGTACACAATGGATTAAAGTATCTTTCTGAGTCAAACATTTCACACATGTATCTGGAATGTTTTGTACTCTTATAAATTGCTTTTTGTGTAAAAAAAAAAAAAAGAAATCTCTTTTGTATGGAAACTGAAGGTGGGAAACGTACGCACCAGCCACGCGCCAGGACAGCAGCACAGAAATGGGTACGGAGGCAAAAAAAACAAGTGAAGCAAAGCAGTAAGAGACCTGTCTACACGGACAAACGTATGATGAATTGCCACTTCATGCAGCCGTATGACTGCATATCGATCCGCTTCACAAATCAGAGCAATGTCTTTCCAGAGAAACTGCTGGCCAGACAAAGCCATGCAGATGGCGGGCGACAGCACATTAAAGGTCTCTGTGGTTCAGCGGTCGGCTGTAATGGCCTCGCCAGGTCTTTTTTTCTTTTAGGCATCTCATCACGAGGCCACATCATTACGACGGCGCTCCCAGCTGCTAGGAACCACAGTCTCACTCTTAACCCTTGTGCTGTCTTCGGGTCAAAATGACCCAATCCTTCTTTCCTCCTGCCATGCTCTCTCCTTCCTTCTTCCTTTCCTCTTTTCCTCCTTTTTTACCTCCTTTACTCCTTTTTCTTCCTACCTCCCTTTCGTCATTCGTTCCTTTATTACCTTCTTTGCTTTTCCTTCCTTATTTCCTTATTTTCTACATTCCTTCCTTTTTTCCTCCCCTCTTTCTTTCCTTTTCTCCCTTCTTTCCTTCCTTTCTCCCTCCCTTCCATCTTTTCTCCCTTCTTTCCTCCCTTCCATCTTTTCTCCCTTCTTTCCTCCCTTTCCTACTTCCTTCCTTCTTTTCTCCTTTCTCCCTTCCTTCCATTCCTCCCTTCTATCTTACTCCCTTTCTCCCTTCCTTACTCCCTTTCCTACTTCCTTTCTTCTTTCCTTCTTTTCTCCTTTCTCCCTTCCTTCCATTCCTCCCTTCTTTCCTCCATTGCATCTTTTCTCCCTTCCTTACTCCCTTCCCTACTTCCTTCCTTCTTTCCTTCTTTTCTCCTTTCTCCCTTCCTTCCATCTTTTCTCCCTTCCTTACTCCCTTTCCTACTTCCTTCTTTCTTTTCTCCTTTCTCCCTTCCTTCCCTTCCTCCCTTCTTTTCTCCCTTCCTTACTCCCTTTCCTACTTCCTTCCTTCTTTCCTTCTTTCCTTATTTTTTCCTTTCTCCCTTCCTTCCATTCCTCTCTTCTTTCCTTCCTTCCATCTTTTCTCCCTTCCTTCACTCCTTCTTTTCTCCCTTCACCCTCCCTTGACCCAAAGACAGCACAAGGGTTAAAGAGCTGGATTTTACATCATTTTTACAGTGCTTTGCTTTCATTGAGGACCAGAAATTACCCTGTGTGTCTGTTCATTTTGCATTCGGTACAGTCTTATTCAAAAATAAGTATTCTCTCTTTTAACATATATTTCTGTCTGTAGAAAAATAATCTAGCAGGCTTTAGTATTCGGCAATTACAATTTCTGATAAACAACACAGAACCTTTTTGATTGTATTATTATATATTTAACAAATATTAAACCAAAAAGAAAAACACCTGTGGATTTTATTCCCATAAAGGAACATAAATGGCTCCGGTGAAAGTTACCAGCGATTTCCTCATGGCCTTACTCAGTGGACTCATGTATATATTCGTCCCGTTACATCTCAGTTATCAAAATATTATTTTATTCAGATTTGAACATGTCAATGTGATTAGATGTGCTGCATTAGCCTGGTTGGTCATGGAGTTCCACAGGGTTCAGTACTTAGGTACTAATGTTAGGCAGTATAGCATACATTTTCATTGGTTTGCCGTTGATACTCCTGTAATTCTATCATGAAGCCAGATGAGGCCAATAGGCAAGCAGGTGAGTCACATAAAGACCTGGATGACTCCTACTTTCCTGCCACCAAACTCAGACAAGACTGAGTCTGTTTTCTTTCTTGATTTTGGATCTTTGCACTTCCAGAATATACTATCTAGCCATGTATCTGTCCTGGACAGTTCAGAACAGTCCAGTGTTTGGCTCCGAGTCGTTCTTGGCTGGTTTTAGTTGTGTGGAGATAGGGAAACATTGCTTTGACATAACTCTTGGTAATAATAATAACAGTAATACTAATTAAAGCTGCATGCAGCGATGAACGTGACCTCGCACTCATGGCATAATAATATTAATTGGGTCATGATCCTGTTGGAAGACCCATGACCTTCAACTGAGACCAAGCTGTCCGGGCAGCACATTTGTCTCCAGAACATCTTGATGGTCTTGAGATTTCATTAGTGCATCTTCAAGTTTTGTGGTTTGTCAACATAAATTTGGACAGATTCCAGTTTGGTTCTTTCTGGTGTTCCTCCAACAGTGAAGTCCTCCTCGGTCGTCCACCTTGGTCCCAACAGTGATGGATGATCTGACACTGGTGGACCTGGACCTTGGAGTTCAGTTCACCCTGAACCTCTTTGGAAGTTGTCTCTTTGGTATCTGTTTCTCTTCAGTTTGTCCTCAGTTGTCCTCTTGTGTCCACGACCAGGGAGGGTGTCTACAGTCCCGTGTAGCCTAACCTTCTGAGTGACATGTACAACTGTAGTCACAGGAACATCCAGCTGCTTGGAAACGGTCTTCTACTCTTCAACATGCTGGTCTAGAAGGTTCTTCTGATCTCCTCAGACAAGTGTTCCCTCTGTTGTCTTGTGGTCCATGTTCAGTGTGGTGGACACCATGGTACCAAACAGCAGAGGGACCTTTTTAAACCTTTAAACAGTCAGAGATGTTCATTTCAGGACACACTTTAGTTTAGCGATGATCACATTATTTTACAGTGTTCAGTCTATTACCTACTTTAGTCAGTTTTAAAGGGGGCCTATTATGAAAAACACATTTTTTTCTGTCTTTAACATATATAAAGTGGTCTCCCCTCAGCCTGCCAACTCAGAGAAGGAGGAAAGCAACCAAATTCTGCAGTGTCTGTACAGCCGCCCGGATGAGCTGTCCAGTGTGATGTGGATCTACGAGCCGTTCAGAATCTGCTTCCGTCATGAGTCACGACAGGGGCAGATTTCCTCCGCTGCTGAAACCACGCCCACAACTAACTCCGCCGGCCGGAGCTTCCGCCATTTTTTGGAAGAGGTGGCTGTTTCCACAGCGAGGGACAGTAAAAATTAGGTTTTCCATCAACATTTACCCTCATAAAAGGATCAGTACCAACAGTACGGACCCGGCAACTGCACACGAGTCAGCGGTAAGTGACGTTATTTTTTTATGTTATTTATATTTGTCTACAAGTATGATCTTTGCATGGGCTAAGTATTTAGCTGAGCTCCGGAGCACCGGGGCCCCTCACCGGACCGGACCGGTGAGGAGCCCCGGGCCCCGGTGTTCCCTAACGGAGCCACTCACTCGTTAGGTAACACCAGAGCTCTATTAGTAATACATTTTTCTTCTGTTCATGGTTTCAGATCTTCCAAGCACCTGAAGCTTCAACAACACCTTCAGAAGACGCACGGTCCTTCCTTGAGCCAGCAATACATGTAATTTATATACAACTTATGTTTTATTTTTTTCACAATAAAGTTGCCATTTGTGAACATTCAGTGTTGTGATTTCTTTACAGTTAACATGATTCATTTGTCTTGTAACATAAGAAATGAAATGATGAGGAATGGGAGTAAATAACTGTGGTGTACCTGTTTAGAATTCAATTAAATCTTCCTGTGTGAATTAGTGTGAAGACGAGGTGACTAAAGGCTGATTTATGGTTCCGCGTTACACCAACGCAGAGCCTACGGCGTAGGGTACGCGTCGATTTAACGCAGACCGTAAATCAGGCTTTAAGATCCGTTTACACCGTGTCATAACTGCATGTGAGCGTCCGACTATCGTGTCGAGCTGCGTGACATCGGACGCTCTCTGTCCACACTGAAACTGTTAAACTCTCTCTGTCCACACTGAAACCGTTAAACTCTCTCTGTCCACACTGAAACTGTTAAACTCTCTCTGTCCACACTGAAACCATTAAACTCTCTCTGTCCACACTGAAACTGTTAAACTCTCTCTGTCCACACTGAAACCGTTAAACTCTTTCTGTCCACACTGAAACTGTTAAACTCTCTCTGTCCACACTGAAACCATCAAACTCTCTCTGTCCACACTGAAACCGTTAAACTCTCTCTGTCCACACTGAAACTGGTAAACTCTCTCTGTCCACACTGAAACTGTTAAACTCTCTCTGTCCACACTGAAACCGTTAAACTCTCTCTGTCCACACTGAAACCATCAAACTCTCTCTGTCCACACTGAAACCGTTAAACTCTCTCTGTCCACACTGAAACTGTTAAACTCTCTCTGTCCACACTGAAACTGTTAAACTCTCTCTGTCCACACTGAAACCGTTAAACTCGCGGCCAGTTAGGACAGTCCAATAGAAAATAAATAAAATAATGGAATTGATTTAGTCGCCGAAGCTCCATCGCATGGGACACGTTTTGTGTTCCAGAGCCGCTGCTCTGGCCGGAGCGAGGGTTTGTTCCCTCCCCTGCTACACGTCATTCATGCAGCCAATCAGCACAGAGCCTCATTATCATAGCACCGCCCCCTCAGAATCCACCAGCCAATCAGCACAGAGCATCATTATCATAGCCCCGCCCCCTCAGAATCAAGCACAGAGAAGGAGGCTAGAAGCGGTAAAAATTAAGACATGGCCCAGAGGCTGAATTTCTAATTTATGTAGAAAAAACAAGCTTTAGATTGTTTTTAGGACATTCAAGGCCTGTTTAAAATATACATTAAATGCCATAATAGGTTATTTCAATGACCAATGTTTGTTATTGTTCATTTTCTTCCACAACATTTGTCCACATATGTATACCAGTATTTTCTTACCACCTCTTCAAATGGATACATATAAATGTTTTGTTGAGGCACACTTTAGAGTGCATGTATACAGTAAAAGGTGCTTGTTTAAATTAAGATGTGGTAAATAGCCTTATACTCACTCGCCATGGTTAGACAGCAGATATTTAAGTCAGGACCATTTAGATGATTTCTTGTGGGACGGTGTTGGATGAATAAGTTAAACTCAAGTCAGTGAAGGTCTATTGATGTCATGTAAGTTGATTATTTTGCATCTGCTTGTTTGTCAGACTGTGACATAAAATAATGATTGAAAGCCTCCAAATGTGGCTGCTTAGCATGCTGTTGGTGATTTATCATTAGCCTTGGCGTCGTGTTCTGTCACCCTGGCCGATTAAACAGAGTTATGTCTACCAGACTGCCTGTGCAGAAGCCAAGTGGCATGATGTTTTGATGAAATCAGACGTGTTAATCTGCAGAAGGGCTGAGCAGGGCTCGGCATTTGCTTCAGGGCCTCTGCTAACCAGGAGTGACACCTCCCCGTTTTAAACATCATCCCTTATGCATGAGAGACCTGCAAGAGCCGTGCTGCTTCGCGTTGCACTTTAGCACTACAACCTCGCTGCTTGAAATCGTTCCTGACAAACAACACATACTTCCTGTAGCTGTTCATCTGTCCTGCGAGATGCTAATCTGTGACGCTCAGTACTGGAGATGAGGGGGGATGGCATCCCCCCTGAAATAAAAACGGTCAAAATCATCCCCCCTGAAATAAAAACGGTCCAAAATCATCCCCCCTGTAAAACTGACATCCCCCCTTATCCCTTATGTCATTTCATCAATGAATGTGGTTTTACTGATATTTCAACATTTAGATTCATCACCAGAAAAATAACACCAGAAAAATAACTTATTTGACCATTTTCACCTGTTTCAAGTAAATTTTCACTTGAAATAAGTAGAAAAATCTGCAAGTGGGACAAGATTTATCTTCTCATTACAAGAAAAAAAATCTTGTTCCACTGGCAGATTTTTCTACTCATTTCAAGTGAAAATCTACTTGAAACAGGTGAAAATTGTTGTTTTTTCCAGTGATGAGTCTTGTTTTAAGTGTAATGAGATTTTTTTACTAAAATGAGACATTTTAACTAGAAATAAGACAAATATTCTTGTTAAGATTGTGAGTTTTTGCAGTGATCCATGTTACTTATCCTGTGAAGGACAGAGTCATATTGATAAGTTCAGAAAAGTGTTTTTTATTGTTGTGTTTTGATGTATTTGATGTAAGCCCAGTGGATATTTAAAGCTTACAGAAGGCTGCATTTAACTGCTGCTATGTCATTCCTGCAGTATTTCTGCAGGTGTTTTGGTCACTGCTATTATTTGTAATATATTATATTATTTGTAATCAGCACAAATTATCTGTCCCCATATGATCAAATCCACCATCCCCCCTGATTCTTTTTTACAACTCGAGTACTGGTGACGCTGCACTGATAAATACGGCTTTTACTCAGCAACTTTAGGAATCTAATGACGCTGAATACACGTGCTCACAGGATTACATGCTTTGTTGATGGAAATGCTTGTAAAATTACACTAATATCAGTTTGCTGGTCAGAAATAAAAACAGTTGCAGAAAAGAAGTCATAAAACATTGATCTTCAATTTCTTTTATTATTTGCACCTTGATAAAAGTCTCATTTAAATCTTACTCATGATTTGAGGTTTTCAAAACATCTTCTCAGACTGACTTTAAATTAGCAGGAAAAACCATGTGAGCTCATTTGAAAGTAACTGTTTTTCTGCATAAATTGTGCATAAAATGGGATTTGGTCTTTAAATCACACCACTCCAAATAATCTGAAGCAACAAAGGTTGAATTGTTGGAGTTTGTCTGGACCTTAAAGAGCACAGTTTACAAACATCAACACATTGTAATAGACGCTATATAAATAAAATTGAATTGAAATAAGTTCATTTCATTACTTCATTTAATTATTCAAAGTCATTCAAAACCAATGAATTTGAATAAATAAATTAATAATTTCATTTCATTTCATTTTTATTTATTC
The DNA here is from genome assembly GCF_033807715.1 of Cololabis saira. Lineage (NCBI taxonomy): Eukaryota > Metazoa > Chordata > Actinopteri > Beloniformes > Belonidae > Cololabis > Cololabis saira. Next base: position 5,910,542 of record NC_084589.1, read on the forward strand.
CAATCATGGAAATATGCAAACAAAAAAAACAAACAAGTAAAATGACAACACAATCAAAAGCATTTTCCATAACCAGAAAGGAGCAGGAAGAAGAAAGTCTGCACAATTACTTAGTTAACATCACAAAGAAAGAAAAACAAAAAAATCCAAGATAGATTGTCTGTCTCCATACGCATATATTATACATTTTAACTATTTCATCCAAACATTACTATTTTTTTCTCTTTAAATTTCTTTTTAAACTGAAATATGTTTATACAGCCCTTTAAATCATAATGTAATGAATTCCATAACTTAATTCCAACCACAGAAACAATCATCTGCTTTAAACTTGTTCGGGCAAATAGATGTTTAAAATAAAAATTTCTACGACTATCTTCATTATTTGAACTGAAAGTAAACATGTATTGTAAGTTTTCTGGTAATGCTTTACCTTTAGCTGTACATGATTGTGAGTGTCTGTAACTTAACCAAATCATCAAGTTTCAGTTAATCTTGATTCAATAAAAAACCTGTTGGTGTGTTCTCTGTAATGCGTATTGTAAATAATCAAGCTAAGGAAACCAGCAGACTGCATTGAAACCTTCCTGTGATGCAATCATCCATCCGGAACCACTGTGGAAAGAAAAATCCCCCCTTTAACAGCAAGCATAACAGCTTGCACAACCAGACTCTGGCTGCAAATGAAGACGTGACTTTTTAACTCTCCATCAACACCAGATATCGAGGCTGACCTTGTGTCCTGGTGGCCACTAGTGGGTGTGTGGTAACGTGGCCGACAAGGGTCAAACGCACTGCAACGTCCTAATGCATCTCAGTTAAGGAAAACGGCTTCAAGTACAGAAACGATTCAAATTCACAAACTCAAAACGAGGTACAAGAAGAGGAACGTGGTGCAAATGAAAAAACGTGCTGCAAAAAACAAAGACAAATGCAGCATCATCAAACACTGCAAATAGAGAAACGATGCAAAGCACAAAACGATATAAAACAAGAAACCATCTTCAAAATAAAAACGCTTCATAACCGGTCACTACAACCGGAAGTGCTCCAAACCTGCAGGGGGCGCTCTCGGCGTAACAGCTCAATGGACAGACACACGGGATGTAGAGAGAGAACGAACCAAAGATCCTCTATACAGAAGATAGCGCATTACCGTTACTGCCAATGGTATGAAATGGTGTACACTTCCTGTCTCCTAAGTGGGCGTGGTCGCCCCTCTGACCTCACTTCCTGTCTCCTAAGTGGGCGTGGTCGCACCTCTGACCTCACTTCCTGTCTCCTAAGTGGGCGTTGCCGCCCCTCTCCCCACATCGTTTTAGAACATACAACACTAGATACAGTACAACTTTCTTCCAAAACGAGTTAAATAATAACAATAACATTATTATTACGCAAATGTATTTTATTTTTAAACTTTTAAAGTTTTAAACCAAGCCAAATCTTGCAAGTGTGTGTTGCTCAGATAGAGACAGGTCTCAAACAAAGTTAATTTTTTCCTAATTTGTCGGTCTGAAAATTGCCATTTTGGTGTCAGAATGTTCAGAAGGTTTGTGGCTTTTGAAAAATGGGTCCCATATTTACTTAGGTTACTATGGGGCGAAGGAATTGGTAATAATCTGTGCTCACGTTCACTTTTCCTATAGGACTCAATAGACTCAGGAGCTGCTGTTAGTCTCCTAAAGGGGCGGGGCAGTGGGGAAACACAGATACAGGAAGCACAACCGGAGTGGGCTGTCTCGTTTATTGAACGTTTCTGACCGAACAGCTGACTGAACCACAGTGTTTACATCCATGGTTTAAACATACAGCGGGAACGGTAATGTGATTTTTATCTGACTATATTTATATACGATGTTTATATCACTGTACAACGCTGCACATTGTATCGTCTGGTGTAAAATATAATAATGAAACGTCTCGTAATGTGCAGCGTAAACCATGGATGTAAACACTGTGGTTCAGTCAGCTGCGCCCCCTGCAGGTTTGGAGCACTTCCGCTTGTAGTGACCGGTTATGAAGCGTTTTTCTTTTGAAGATGGTTTCTTGTTTTATATCGTTTTGTGCTTTGCATCGTTTCTCTATTTGCAGTGCGTTTGATTATTCTGCATTTGTCTTTGTTTTTTGCAGCAGGTTTTTTCATTTGCACCACGTTCCTCTTTTTGTACCTCGTTTTGAGTTTGTGAATTTGAATCGTTTTTGCCGTTTTCCTTAACTGAGACGCATTAGGCCTTGCAGTGCGTTTGGCCCTTGTCGTCCACCGTAGTGTAGCTCCCACTCATCTATATTTTAACAGTGAACATGGTAGACGAAGCACCGCGATCTGGACTGGCCTCACCGTCATCTCAGTAGATCACTTTAAGGCCTCCCTGCTGGTACATGTTGGTGGGTAGAACCCTTCCATCTGAAATTTCAAACCATTCAGGTCTTTTTCACACAGCACCTCAGGCATAAACCACATAAAGGTAGAAAACAGGCGCCAGGATATTTTACCAGGGCTTCAGCCGTGAATGTTTTTGAGCCTAGCCCAGAATTTAATTTCAAACACTGAATATAAATGTGAAACTTCAAAGTCATCAGTAAATGAGTGTCCATGTCAAAGAAATGGTCTCAAACACTCCAGAGTGTGTATCGCTGTGTGAGTACTGAGTCTCTTCTGTGTTCAGTGGAGATGGGGTGTTATGTTAAGAAGTGCATCCCTGCAGGTGCACGATAGGGAGACTAATCAGTGCCATGTCTGACATCCTGAATGGTAGGAACAGTGGAGGCTGGTGATAAAACATTTTGATGGGGCGCACTGGCGAGTGGGGATTACAACACTACTATAAACTCTACTTGAACATACATTTTTTTGTTATTTTTTATTACATACCGGTATACTACATATACATATACATATACTACATACAGTATACATGTAGCATATTTTACATAAACATATTTTAAATTTTTCAAGTAACAAAATAACATATTTGAACAATTTTTCAGATTTTTTTCAGTTATTATATAGAGATATTGACAGATATTGTCTGAAAAATGGTTAAAATATGTTATTTTGTTATTTGAAAAATTTTAAATTTGTTTTGTTGATGAGAAAATATGTTTCTCTATTTTTCTTATTTTTGAGGGGGGATATATATTGTTTTTTGGCACTACCTTGTTCTTGATGAAGCATTTTGACCATTTGGCCCCCCTGCAGGGACACAACGACGCCTTGCAGATTGCTCAAGCCCCCTTATGCTCATAGACATGCGGGTTCCAGTTCCTGGGGACCCCTGCCGGGACATTGTCACGCAAGGTCCGGCGTTCTGCATCCCTGCCGAGACTTCCAGCCCCCACAGAGACAAAGAACATATACGGACTTCCTGATCCCTCAGGGGTGGTCCTAAAGCTAAAAGTCCCACCTCTCTCACTGGGCTGGTATTCCTGAAACTTCTTGTATAAAAATCTGATTACAACGTCACTCGAGGTCAGCATTTCTACCAGACCTCTGGTCTGTGCAGACGTGCTCACCGCCGGCTCAATAAAACCTCATAAAAAAAATCACAAAGCGGACTTCTGAACTGGTTTGATAATATTCTTCAACAATTTGGTGCTGTGACCTGGATGACAATAGACCTTTGATGGAAACTCCTGTTCCAGAACAACGGCGCAATCAGCGACTCTATCTAAAATTTTAGAGGTTAAGGGATCCACTTACAAAATCCCAAATTATTGTTGCTGAGTTGTTGTCGAAAGTCTGTGAATTGGAGTGCCGGAGAATGGTTGACGTCATCCTGAGATTTTAGGTAAGTCCGCTGTGTGGTTGTGAAGGTTATTTTTATTATTTTGTGTTATTGGGAACGTTATTGTAGAGATGTTTTTAGGAACGCTGGCAATTTCATAACACTTGAATTTGATTGTGTTGTGAGAATGTTCTGCTTCTCCTGCCTTAAGAATCTGACTCGCTCTTCTAAAAAAAGGTTTAATATCTCGGGTAACATTAAAGAGAGAAATGGCCAAGAGCGCCATGGTTGGTCTGGTACCAATAAAAAGATAGTCCAGGGGGACTATTCTTATGCATATGCAGGACGTGGGGTCCGTAAGTGTTGGAACACTGATATATTTGTGAGAAATAGACATACTGTATGTAGAGAAACTGTTTTATTTTATAAGTCGGGATGACACGCTCTCCCAAAATGAGGTATATTTCATTTCTGCAAGAATCGACTTGCTCTTCTTGCACCAACAGGAATGATTTGTATGCTCTGTCAAGTGAAGTTTTTCAGTTCTTTAAATACATGTATGGTAATCACGGTACCGATAGTTTTATTTGTTAGTTTTGTTTGTTACTCAGTTAGTATTAAATATTGTTAAAATAACTAAAAAGCACTTCAAACTCCCTCAGATTTTTGGAGGGATGAAGGTAGACGCCGTAATGCAGAATCTCAAATAGCTTCGCTTACTGATCAAAATAAAAAGCTGATGGCTAGAAGGATTTAAAAAACACAACGCAGACAAAAATGAAATTAGAGAACCAGTTAAATGATAAAATCAAAACCTTTATCCGATGAAACAGATTAAAGAATCAAGTGACGATGACACTTCTGATGACGACTAGATTTTACAAAAATCTGTTGTCTACAAAATTTGGAGCCGAAAGAGAACTAAAATAATAGTAAGAGAATTTAAATAAATACACAAAAATGACTAGAGGAAACAACTGTTAAACTAATAACTTTGTCACATGATTTGAAAGGCAAAGTACTTGATGCGCAAAGTACTTGATGCTGGTAGAATTCCCTTTAATCCCACAGCTGTTGCCAAAATCACACCGAGCAAGCTCAGACCTTTTATGTCACGAGATCAGATTGATGGATTCCCTCCAGGGTACATGCAAAATATATATTTGCTAATTGCCCTCAAACAAAGGGTAGGGCTGGATAACGCAAAAAAAAAAGAATCTGAAATGTATGAAAATACTAATGTCTTTTTCAAAAGTGTTGTCTACACAGGTTGAGCGCTGAGAGGAGGTGGAGAGGAGCCAGCCAATGATTATTCACACCAATCCACATGTCACACACGTCTCAAACAAAGAAAATGGGAACGGCTCCCATTGTGGTGAGGCAAATCAGAGCATCCCAATTTACATAATCTTACCCTGCCTATGGTACCTTCATAATTTAATTGCATGGAAATCTGTCTGTGGCCTACTATAACGTCTCTGAATGCACGTATGACTAATCTCTAACTAGAGGTGTCAAGTAACGAAGTACAAATACCTCATTACCTTACTTAAGTAGAACCTTTGGTTGTGTATGCTTCACTGGAGTAATTATTTTTCAGACGGTTTTTTACTTTTACTCCTTACATTTTCACGCAATTATCTTTACTTTTTACTCCTTACGTTTTGAAAACAGCCTTACTCTATTTCATTTCGGCCTTTAAAAAAACTATCCAGTTAAATTGTGCCATCCGGATAGAGTGAATTTGGTTGTGGTTGGATGAGAAGTATAAACATATTTGGTTTGTACGTGTCTGGTCTCTGAAACACATGTTAATGCTCAATAATGCACATATATGGTTCTTTAATATATTTGCATTATACTAAGATGCATTCATTTTCAATGGCTTTTAGCCTTAATGGTTTTTCCCCGCTTATATTACTTTTACTTTTATACTTTAAGTACTTTTGAAACCAGTACTTTATACTTTTACTTGAAAAAAAAAATTAAAAAAAGAAATAAATACATTTTGAGTTGATACTTCAACTTCTACAATACTTCAACTTCTACAGGAGTATTTTTGAACTCTAATATCTATACTTCTACCTGAGTAATGAATGTGAATACTTTTGACACCTCTGTCTTTAACACTCGTCCTGACCTTTCCTGTTTTCCTCACTGACGGCTCTGCTTATAAAAATGGAATACCATACGCAGGTTATACAATTTGTGATAATTCTTAATTGTTGAAAGCGCCCTCCTCCTCCAGCTCCACCCAAGTAGATGAAACTATATACTGATCAAAAGGTAAAACTGTTACAATCTATACAGATTCCAGAGATGCTTTTGGTTGTGTATATTGTATTTTATAGATTTTATATATTGTGGGCGAACCGAGCATTTATCTCATCCTCGGAGATAAATGTGGTTAATTGATTGGTGAACTGTTACAAGCCTGTCAACTACCTTCATCTATTGCTTTGTTAAATGTGAAGCCCACACCCAGTCCAACCCTGTTTTCACTAGGCAATGCTTCAGCTGACCATGCAGCAAAAGAAACTGCCAAATTTGGCTTACCTGTCTATGTAAAACTTTGCCCTTCTATACCCGCTAACGACCTGGTTTCTCCTAATGATGTAGCTCTCCTACAAGAAGACTACTGAGGTGAAGAAAAAAAACGGATTGTAGCATTCCCATGGTTGTAAAAATGTAAATAATTTGTGGGTCAGCAACGACGGCCGCGTTGTTGCACCCACATCCTTGTACACGTGAATAGTTGATCACAGTTGGCAATCACAGATGAGAAAAAGGGGGAATGTGTCAGATAGTGTTGAAAGACTGATAAGCTCCAAGATTTGCATCCTATAAAAATATTGCAAACATTATCAACACTCCCCCCCACCGTGACTTTTTTGAAGCTCTGCAAATAGACATTATGTGAGGGATATGAAATTATTCTTGTATGAAAATGTTCATGTATGAAAATGTTTTTGTATGTGCAGAGAATTTTAAACTGGACTTAAATGGACAATGTTGACACCTGTTAACACCCATTAGGAAGCACAAAACTCACGCCTCATGAAAGGATCATGGGTAGACCTATGACCATACAAAGCAATTCAGTTCTGTATATATGAAGAAGATGGACTTCCATGCCATGGATGAATCCATGATATCATTCTGTTGTACTCTAAACTTCTGCTGTTCAGTCAATCCACAGAAAAGTAAAAGCTGTCCAGTCTCTTCTTAGTGGCAAACCATGCCACAACCCGGAGACTGGGTTTGTGTCGGAGAGGGCCTCGGTGGTCCAGGGCTCAGCACGTCCTGCACCACCGACACTCAAGGGTGGGGGGCGCTGGCCTGGTTCCACGCGTCCCACTGCGGGAGCACAGCTCCTCGACCTTGCACCGGAGACCGGCCGATTCCTTCTTCTTTCTGTGGTACCCCGTCGGAGCCATTGAGGGGAGCAACGCGGGCAGGAAAGCCCAGCTCCAACACCCAGGACCTCCACGACTGGTGGAGGAGCTGAGGAGCGGAGGAGCAGCACAGGCCCCGCAGACCCCCACAAGCGAGACAATTATGGTGTAGCATCGAGATGTGACTCCACATACTCTCCTTCTGAAGAACCGCTTGTTAAGCCTAAAACAAGCCAAAAACCACTGCCCGATTCCATTGAGGATTCGGCAAGGACCGCAACAGGGGGCATGCCGATGCTCTCACGGGAGATGGCTGCTCTAGGGATGATGGCCTTGCGGAATCGTGCTGCATTGGACTACTTACTAGCTTCTCAAGGGGAACTTGTGCTGTCATTAAAACTGAATGTTGTACATTTATACCCGCAATGCCACAGTCCAAGAAATAACGCATCACTTGAAAGATATTGCCAAAATGTTACATACACCTGTCATAAGTAGTTTGTTTCATTGGTTTAAAGAACAGTTAGGACACGTTGGTTACTTGATATTTGAATTTGCTTTGTTGGCTTGTTGTTATTTGGTTTCCGACTACATGTCTAAGGTTTACTTGCAAACACATGTATCACTCAAACTATTACTAAAATGATGTACTCCACTGTAAAAAAAAAAAAAAAAAAAAAAAAAAAAATTGTGAATTGATGAAGCATTTTGACCATTTGGCCCCCCTGCAGGGACACAACGACGCCTTGCAGATTGCTCAAGCCCCCTTATGCTCATAGACATGCGGGTTCCAGTTCCTGGGGACCCCTGCCGGGACATTGTCACGCAAGGTCCGGCGTTCTGCATCCCTGCCGAGACTTCCAGCCCCCACAGAGACAAAGAACATATACGGACTTCCTGATCCCTCAGGGGTGGTCCTAAAGCTAAAAGTCCCACCTCTCTCACTGGGCTGGTATTCCTGAAACTTCTTGTATAAAAATCTGATTACAACGTCACTCGAGGTCAGCATTTCTACCAGACCTCTGGTCTGTGCAGACGTGCTCACCGCCGGCTCAATAAAACCTCATAAAAAAAATCACAAAGCGGACTTCTGAACTGGTTTGATAATATTCTTCAACATTCTCTACAGCTAATATAACATGAATTACTGTGGAATCAATAAAGTTCTTATTTTTGCCATCTCAGAAAATTAAATATATTATATTTGGTGCCTAACTGTTTCCCAAGTATATTAGTGCGTGTGTGAATGAATAAATGAGATGAAAAACGTACATTTCTTTGTAGAAAGGCGCTTTATGAACATAAGTCCATTTACTTGTATTAGTTTACAGCGCAGTCTTGAACATCCAATATGGCGGCGACGTTGACGTATCGCAGCAGCTCCTTGGAAGGAGGAGGAGACATGTCTATGGCTGTGAGTAGTGAGTGACAGAAAACACGCTGATTGGCCACGGGTGCAGAGAGCTGCGTCTGGAGGAGAATCTTTGAGTAACCAATTAGAGACCAGCATGAAGTCACATGGAAGAAAAGTTTAAGAACATGCCATACACACTCATTTGGCCGGCGCCCCTCGCCATTGAAACCTATGTATTTGGGTTTGCACAAAAAACTACTCTGAATAAACCCAGTATGGGATGGGAAGGCTTGGAAAAATAAGTCAAACACATTTTATGAGTGCACAGATGTGATAATTACTTTTTATTATGTAATTTATGTGTACTGTGTCTATATTTTTTTTTTTCCCTGTAATTTTAATGGGGGCGGCGCCCTAGCGCCCCCTATTGACAAGCCGCCACTGGGTAGGAAGATCTATTAAAGATTATGGAGCATTGTGAAGCTGCAAAATAAACAACTAAATTAAACCCAACTCAAACTATTGCGATTTTCTGAAAAGAAGGCAAACGGTATGATTTTATATTGTAAAAATCTGAATTGTGGTTCAGGCTCACTGAAACGATCAGCACTTTCACTCGATACTGGGGGACCACAATGATCAACATATTGGTCCATTTTCCAGAGGTAAAACCACACAGACTAAACCTGGAAACAACTGCCCCTCTGCAGAGAAATGAAGCCTGAATGTTAGCGAACTGTTGATGCTGAAGGAAACTGGGACCAAACTTTCATTCCTTCATTCACAGCACAAACGTAGCTCTGATACTAACCACTCTGCAGTAATAATCATTTTAAGGGTGTATTTGTTTTAAAATAAATATCACCAATTAAAGCTGCAAGCAGCGATGAACGGGCCCTCGCACTCACGGCCACCGCCCCCCATAAGCATATCAGAAATGACACCACCCATGACTTCCTATATCAAACCATTCAAAAGTTATAGCAGAAAAAAGGGACAACCAATCAGAAGAAGGGGCGGGGCTAATTCAGGCCAATGAAAGTCAAGGAGTCCATACAGAGTCTGATGACACCACCCACGACTCTCTATGTCAAACCATTCAAAAGTTATAGCAGAAAATCGGACAACCTATCAGAAGAAGGGGCGGGGCTAATTTTCACCAATTATGGTAAAGGACTCAATACCGAGTCCCATGACACCACCCACGACTCTTTATGTCAAACCATTCAAAAGTTATGGCAGAGAATAGTATTCTAGGGGGCGCTGTTGAGCCGTTAGGCCACGCCCATTAATGCAAACCATGAAATATCAAATGTATCGCCAGGCCTGGCTTGCATGCAAAATTTGGTGACTATCAAATATGGACCAATCAGATGAAGGGGGGGCGCGCCTTTTGGCGTCTAGCGTTGCCACGGTAACACTTTTGAAAGAGAAAAGTAATGCGCGTAGTCGCAAGATGAAGACGCACATTTTGATGTATAACACACCTGGGTGCACATTACGGTTCAGGCCGTATTAATTGCAGAAGGAATGGCATAAATTGCGCCAAAATTACACAATTAATTCAAAATGGCCGACTTCCTGTTCGGTTTCGGCCATGGCGCCAAGAGACTTTTCTTTAAGTTGTGCCATGATACAGGTGTGTAGCGATTTTCGTGCATGTACGTCAAACCGTATTGTGGGGCTTGAGGCACAATGTTTTCCGGGGGGCGCTGTTGAGCCATTTTGCCACGCCCATTAATGCAAACCATTAAATATCAAATTTATCGCCAGGCCTGGCTTGCATGCCAAATTTGGTGCCTTTTGGGGAACTATCAAATATGGACCAATCAGATGATGGGGGGGTGCGCTTGTTGGCGTCTAGCGCCGCCACGGTAACACTTTTGAAAGAGAAAAGTAATGCGTGTAGTCGCAGGATAGGGACGCACATTTTGATGTATAACACACCTGGGTGCACGTTACGGTTCGGGCCGTATTAATTCTCGAAGGAATGGCTCATATTGCTCCAAAATTACGCGATTAATTCAGAATGTTCAAAATGGCCGACTTCCTGTTCGGTTTCGGCCATGGTGCCAAGAGACTTTTCTTTAAGTTGCGACATGATACAGGTGTGTACCGATTTTCGTTCATGTACGTCAAACCGTATTATGGGGCTTGAGGCGCAAAGTTTTTTCTGTCTGAACCAACCAGATGAAGGGTGGGCGCGCTTTTTGGCGTCTAGCGTCGCCACGGTAATGCTTTTGAAAGAGAAAAGTAATGCGTGTTGTCGCAGGATGGAGACGCATATTTTGATGTATAACACACTTGGGGGCACATTACGGTTCGGGCCTTATTAACTGCCGAGGGAATGGCATAAATTGCGCCAAAGTGACACGATTAATTCAAAATGGCTGACTTCCTGTTCGGTTTCGGCCATGTCGCCAAGAGACTTTTCTTTAGGTTGTGTACTGATACAGGTGTGTACTGATTTTCGTGCATGTACGTCAAACCGTATTGTGGGGCTTGAGGCACAAAGTTTTCCGGGGGGCGCTATTGAGCCATTTTGCCACGCCCATTAATGTAAACCATTAAATATCAAATTTTTCGCCAGGCCTGACTTGCATGCAAAATTTGGTGACTTTTTGGGCACGTTTAGGGGGGCAAAAAGGCCCTCCTTTCGTCAGAAGAAAGAAAGAAAGAAAGAAAGAAAGAAAGAAAGAAAGAAAGAAAGAAAGAAAAATTCCTACAGATACAATAGGGCCTTCGCACTGAAGGTGCTCGGGCCCTAATTATCAGTAAAATGTTTAAATGCAAATAGGCCTAAGAGGAGATTAATAGCCCGTAAAGTAAAGGAGCGACCTCGTATCTGTATTTACTGTTGGTCGCTTGTTTGCATCATGTGCATCTCCCACAGAAACTGTGGGAGTTTTTGTTATTTCTTTGTAGCGCGTTGACTTGATTTCATCACATACTTTGATAGAAGGTAATGATCTCCAGACAGAGGAGCAGAAAGAGAAGCAGAGTTAACGTCATGCAAGGTAACAACTGAACAGTTTTACTTTGACATCTAGTTGTGCAGTGCTAAGTACAGAGAACCGGAGTAATCAAAACTAACGGCTACTGTACTACCGCTCCTGCACCGCCACTCCTCTACTGTTACATCACTGTTACCGCTGCTTCACTGCCGGTGTGCTACTGCTACTTCGCTGTTACCGCCGCTTCACCGCCGCTTCACCGCCGCTTCACCGCCGGTCTGCTCCTGTTACATCACTGTTACCGCTGCTTCACTGCCGCTTCACCGCTGCTTCTACACTGGTCTGCTACTTCTACTATACATCGCTACCGCTGCTTCACCGCCGGCCTACTACTGCTACTTCGCTGTTACTGCTGCTTTGGGTTCGGTGTCTCGTCGCCGATCTCTGTAAGACTCTGTGATACTTCTGATTTTCTGCAATAACTTTTGAACGGTTTGACATAAAGAGTCGTGGGTGGTGTCATCGGACATGGTTTTGAATCCTTGACCATAATTGGTGCAAATTAGCCCCGCCCCTTCTTCAGATTGGTCGATATTTCATAGTCCCTATTTTCTGCCATAACTTTTGAATGGTTTGACATAGAAAGTCGTGGGTGGTGTCATTTCTGATATGCTTATGGGGGGCGGTGGCCATGAGTGCGAGGGCTGCTTGCAGCTTTAATAAGTATCTCATAGCCATCATTTTTGTCCATTGTACTTGTAGTTTCTTGTGCTGGCCTTTTGTGTATGTTTGCAGGCCAGAGCTTCGGGAGCTGCATGCTGACCTGCGGTTTCCCCCTCTGATCATCCCGCTGCTGCTTCCACCTGCCTGTGGGGATGTCTGCTGTGTGGTTGCTGATGTCCTGGCCAGGTTATCGAGTGTTTCTGGTGATCCTTACTTGTGAACAGTTTAACCTCCATATGAACAATTCCAGCTCTTATATTCAAGTCAATGCTCACCTTTTTCACAGGCTATTGACAAAATTATGACCTAATATTTTATCAGATCATTTACTTTGTGTTGTGATGCTCTTTTTATTCATATCATTTCATTATCATTCTGATTTCATTTTTTGTTTTTAGAACATTTTATTTCTCTCAATTTTCATTGTTGTTTAATTTGCATTTATGTGATGTTTATGTGAAATATGTGATCTGGTGTTTCCATCAATGGGAGCATTATCCCATCAACCTTCATCCCATCAACAGCCTTGTGTATGTTATCCATGTCTTCTTGCTTCTTTATCCGGCAGTCTTAGCTGCAGCACTCCCCAACGAGAACACAGCTGAAGCGTCAAATGTAAAACTCTGATGGATAGAACATTCTCCTTGGCTGCACTGGTCCTGACTGAACGTTGATGAGAGGAATCACCAATCACACGTTGGTCTGCCTCCTGTTCCTGCTGTGACTCCTCAAATATGATGTCTTGTCATCCTTCAGAATGCTCTCCTGCTGCTTTTTAACAGTCTGCCATTCCCATCAAAATCATGACAGAACAGCCAGAACATCAGTGGACACAGTGACAGCAAGACAGAGTATTAAGGATCCAGAACTGTCTATCCCCAGTTAGATAATGGCTTATTCTTGGTGCCATGATAAATCTTCCACGTCATTACATCATGTGATGGGGCTTTCTGTGAAATGTGGGCACTATCACTCTCCCAAACACAGCATTACAGAAAAACACAGCTGGCTGTTGCTGGAAGCAAAAAGCAATTTTCCCACCATGAATTCAGGGTCAAGCTGTAAGTGAAGTGAGCCTCTCATAAACACACTTAATAAGAGCCATAAAATAAACTGGAGACATGCTGAATCATGAAAGTCACCCCCTACCTGGACTCCCCCTCCAGAGCCATCCAGTCCTGTTCAGGAAGGAACGCCAGAATCAGAGCTCAGGTCGACCTGGAGTGGCTCTGTTGAGTGACAGCAGGAAAGGAACTGGCCTGGCCTCAATACGCTCCATAGCAGGACTCTGGAAGTTTCACACTTACTGGCCGGTAATCATGTGACAGCGTTTTGTTTCACCCAAACATTTTCACGAGTGTCAACAGGTGTGTATATATATATATATATATATATATATATATATATATATATATATATATATATATATATATATATATATATATATATATATATATATATATATATATATACATCTTCAACTCTGAGAGCCAGTCCTTGGTTTATTTACGATCCATCTACCTCATTAGACACGGCAGTCTCTGAGACAAAGACTGGATTAATTTCTAATTGAACTATATGTAGCGATGGGTAAACCCTGATTAACCCAGATCCACAAATCCTAAAATTCAAGAAATCAAGTCCTGTTACAAGTTCTGCTGCTGACATTGGGGGAATGATGAAATTATACACAACTTTTCCATTGAAACAAATGCAGCGTTCAGCTTTCCGTTCCACCTGTTAGGAATGCTGTTGGAGTTTCCACCTGGTAAATCCATTATCGAGACGGCACAGTCAGAGTCAGAATCATGCTTTTACAGGATTTCTCCTCATTTCTACTGAAATGTATTGAAATATCAGGAAAAAAAACAACTTTTTTAAAAATGTTTTGATGAAATGCTATGTTGACTGTTCTGGTGGGACGATGTTGTCCTCATGTTCTGGTGGGATGATGTCGTCCTCACTGTTTTACTGCCAGATTGTCTTGTGTGTTTGCCTAGCTCTCCAGCATTTCCCAGCTTACCGACACCGTCTGCCTCTTTCCCCGTTTTTGGATTTTCCTGCCCCCTTGGTTTTATCTGCCTGACTGCCCAGTTTTGACCTGTTTTTGCCTGTTTTTTGGACCAGATTAAAACATTCTTGGACTCTGGTTAATTATTATTATATATGATATATACATATTATAATTTCCAGACTTTACACAGTAGTCAGATTTATCTAAATGATTTGTGAAACCAGAGTTTTTTGCTTATTAATACAAGGGACTGCTCTCCTAGAGTCTCTTCTAGAGGTCTGCTGATGATCAGTTTATATCTATGATGATGATTAGCAGCAGGCGCCTGCTACTGAAGCAATTAGAGATCTTATCCCGAATAGTAATTATATTTCCTCACCAATAAATCCATTCCACTTCTGTTTTGAACATATCATTTCTATGCGTGCAGTCATAGTCATCGTGCTTCCTGAGTTCAGGCTTGATCAGCCTCTTTGATGCTGAAGGTTTCTGTTGGAAACGTGAATCTGTGCAGGAACAACACACGGTGAGCATTGATCCCCAGGTCCTTCCCCTGTGTTCCCTGTCTCCTGCAGGAGTGTTTTCTGCATGGCTGGACACGTTACATATACAGCTTTTTGTTTTATTAAAGTAAATGGTTAATGCACTGCTGTGTCTGCAGGACGCCATCAGTGACATGACAGCGATGATGCGTACTTCCAAAAAAACTGACTTCTGTTCCAGGAAAGTGTCCCTTCACGCAGAGACGAGTCAAACTACGCTCCAGTAGTCCTATTCTTCTCCTTATAGGCATCCTGAAGCTCCAGCAGGGTGGCACAGATTTCAGTTTTTTCCACATAAGCCCCGTCCTCCTGGTCTCTGCAGTTTTTGGAAGCACAAACAGCGTTCTGTCACCGGCTGGTTTGGGGGGGGAGTGGGGAGGCCAGGGTTGGCGGATGAGGACCAGGCTGTCACTGAAAGCAGTCAAGCGCTTATTCATGAATTGAAATGACTCTTTGACAAAAGCAGTGCTTTGCTTTGGAAGCTGTCTTTTCAGATCTGTAAATCCCTTTCCCTGGCTGCCCCCCAACCCCCCCCACCCATCCTGCTCTCTGCCCCCACCCTCTCCCACCTAACTGCAAAAGTGCTGCTGCACTAAAGCAAATCTTTCTTACCTCTGCACAAAGAAAGAGGATTTGTCATCGACATTTTCACCCTCTTCATAAGCCCTGAAGGATAAAGCAAACACTGATTGGATGATGGCTCCTCTTTTCCACATGGTGTTTACTTGGCGGAGGAGTGGGGGGTGTGGGGGGGTTGTGCTCCAGACTCATTTCAATGCAAAGCAGAAGTCAGAGTGATTTGGAGCATAAAGTTACCTGATGGCAGACTCTTATGGTACTTTTCCACTAGTACCTACTCAGCCCGACTCCACTCGCCTCCACTCGGTTTGGCGCCTTTCCACTAGGGGTTTAACTAAGAATTTGCAAAAATTCTTCTTCCATCATTTCATTTTGATAATTTCTTCACCTAATAACATTTTGATCATTTAGATTTTTTGTGTGTTTACATTTTTTAAGGTGTAAATCGGCAATCTAACAATTCATAACTTGTCTGTAATACCTTTTAATTAAGTTTCTCAAGACTTTAAGTCCTTTAAAGGGGATATATTATAAAATCAATGGCTTTTTCTATGCTTAAGAGCATTTTTTTGGTAACAACCAGCTCAAACTGCTGGTGTCTGTGAGCCATTGTTTTGTAGGTTACTGTGACATCACAGATCCAGATCAGAGTAGAATGATACCGCCTCCATCTTTAGATCTACCCACAATGTAACATCTTGCTTCACTTGCTGAACCTCTGAAGAGGAAACCACAAAGCTTTAATGCCAGCGTCAACATATGTGCCCCCGGAGAAGAAGAAGAAGTCTGGTTCCGCCTCCAAACCTGGCTAACATAAGCAAAGCCCATGGGATGAAGAACTATACAAACCCCTTGTGACTGTGGTCTACTGCAGGGTCAACCTGGAACCCAGCGTGAACACTCCCACCTTAAATCCTAGAACACACGGGGAACTACTACTACTACTATTACTATTGTCAGTTAGCAGAGGCTTTTAATCCAAAGCGACTTACACCTGACAGAACAACACAAGCAGGAAATCACATACTGTAGGAGGTCCAGCTGGATCAGTGCTGGTCAGACTGCTGTGAGTCCAGTTGGACACAGCAGCTGCCATGCCAGGGCTAGAATTTGTTATTTCTTTTTTTTGTTACCTTCCCGCTCAACACAACAGTCCCTTTACACAAGAAAGCTACGTCTTAGAAGACACCGTCATGCGATCATCTTGTCATAAGTGCATGCAGCTTAGTCAGTGCTGAGCCATGCAAAGGGCTGGACAAATCTGTTAACTAATTCTGATGAGCAGAGAAGTTTACTAGAAGCAGAAATGCCCCTTAAAGAGCTGAGTTTTTAGCTTGCTCTTAAAAGTAGGTACAGAGCCTGCAGATGGGACAGAGTTTGGTAGATCATTCCACCATCAGGGAACAATGGAGGAGAAAAGTCTACTGATTTAATGCCACATTGTGGTGGAAGCACCAGGCGTCTTTAACTGGCTGAGCAGGGGGGGGCAACATGGTACTAGCAATGTGTACCTAAAAAAGTGGCCAGAGAGTTTACATTCATAGTGACAATCCTATTGATACACCATACGAAAAATATTATAACTGTTGTTACATGAATGAATGATATACGAATATTAACTCTCACTCGTTCATAAGACCATCAGGTAAAAGTGTAATCGCCCCATAACACCTGCAGTTACATGTCAGACCTGCAACTACATGACACACCTGCAGCTACATGACACACCTGCAGCTACATGTCAGACCTGCAACTACATGACACACCTGCAGCTACATGTCAGACCTGCAACTACATGACACACCTGCAACTACATGACACACCTGCAGCTACATGACACACCTGCAGCTACATGACACACCTGCAGCTACATGTCAGACCTGCAGCTACATGACACACCTGCAGTTACATGTCAGACCTGCAACTACATGACACACCTGCAGCTACATGACACACCTGCAGCTACATGACACACCTGCAGCTACATGACACACCTGCAGCTACATGTCAGACCTGCAGCTACATGTCAGACCTGCAGCTACATGACACACCTGCAGTTACATGTCAGACCTGCAACTACATGACACACCTGCAGCTACATGACACACCTGCAGCTACATGACACACCTGCAGCTACATGACACACCTGCAGCTACATGACACACCTGCAGCTACATGACACACCTGCAGCTACATGACACACCTGCAGCTACATGTCAGACCTGCAGCTACATGTCAGACCTGCAGCTACATGTCAGACCTCAATTCAATTTTATTTAGATAGTGTCTATTACAACCAAAGTTGTCTCTAGGGTCTTTCCGAGGACCCAGAACATAAACCCCCAAGCAATTATTACATAAACACACAACAGCATAAACAATGGCAGGTAAAAACTCCCCTAGTGGTAGAAAAACCTTAAGCCAAACAGTGGCAAGAAAAACTCCCCTTTAGGAGGTGTTGGGCCACAGTCAGGATTATGTGATTAAGTCAGGAGGCCTTAAGTCACCTTTAAGTCCCAGCTCTGAGGCCTAACTCTGAGACCAGCCTTGATGTCCTTACAGCATGGTTGAAACAAATGGACCATCATATTGACTCAAAGTCCAAGAACAATTTGTATTGACGGCCCTTCAGTGATAAGGAACAGCCCTCTGATTGGGCATGAACCTCAAGCCACAGGGGGGACCACATTGACTTCCTGGGCCCAGCTATAAAGAGCAGACTCTCCCTCTCTCAGGTCTCTTCTCTTTCCTTATCTCCTCTCTTCCAGGTCACAACTCCTATTTTAGCATGAAAAGCTACTAGCTACGGACCGGCCTCCTCCATGATCGTGACCGAAGAAGCGTCTTTCTGGAGCATTGCAACGAGTGACCTATGAATGTTCTGAGCCCCAGAAAGCTGAACCAGGGACCCTGCATGCCTCGATGTGAATGCCTTTGGACCGACCTGGAGCTGAAGGAGGCCAAGCTGCTGTGCCCATGTTGCATCCTGGAAAAAACGAGAGGAGACTGCACCCTTCAGGCTGAAGAAGAGCGAAAAGCACACGAAATGTCACGTGTGATGTGCTAAATAAATCTGGACTCGGGAGCAAAAGTGTGCGGTCTCCT
The DNA here is from genome assembly GCF_033807715.1 of Cololabis saira. Classification (NCBI taxonomy): domain Eukaryota; kingdom Metazoa; phylum Chordata; class Actinopteri; order Beloniformes; family Belonidae; genus Cololabis; species Cololabis saira. The sequence goes on from NC_084589.1 coordinate 5,928,933, forward strand.
CTCTTGTTTTTTCCTGGATCTATGCTTTGAGAACAGCAGCTGTTGAGCTATTGGATGTGCACAACCTATTTTAGCCTTTGTTCCCATGCCGCATCCCCTCATCCACACGGATAACAGGAGAGAGAGAGAGACGCTCTTTATCAGGATCCCCTGCTGAGCGTAACCATCCAGCTGTTCACCAAGGAACGCTGACCGGCCAGACCAAATCACCTTTTTCTTCACTTACAAAGATCAATGTAAGAGGCTGTTTTGTGTCTGGACAGAGAAACTTAGTTAACACAAGTTTAGTTTTACGTTGTGAGCTGGACTGCTGATCCCGTCACAACTGTGTTTATTAGTTTAAGTGTGTTTGTTTATTTTATTGTTTTTCTCCTCTCATCCTCTCTCACTAACCCCCCCACACGCACACAAACGCACACACACTTATCTTGTTCAAAAAACCTCCCAGCTTGTTTCACCGGATGAGACGAAATCACGTCCCCCATTTTGAGTCACGTGACACACACACACACACACACACACACACACACACACACACACACACACACACACACACACACACACACACACACACACACACACACACACACACACACACATACATACATACATACATACATACATACCCATACACATACATACACATAGACATATACATACACATACACAGCAGCGGATGTCACCCCCCCGTCCCCCCAACTGGGTTTGTATGTGTATATATATATGTATGTGTATGCGTATATATATATATATGTATATATATTAATGAGATAAATATAGTAACAATGCACATATATATGCCTTAGGTTCTTACCAGCATGGTATCAACCACTAATATGTGTGCAGACAAGTGAAAGAAAAAAAAAGAAACCTGTTTGATCTGGATGTATAATAAAATGGGTAATTCTTTTCAGATGTTTGGAAAGAGCTTTGCTGATTATTTTATGATCTACATTTATCAATGATATTGGGCGGTAGCTCGATTGGAGCAAGGGATCCTTGTCCGGTTTTAATAAAAGACTAATATTAGCAGAATTCATATTTAAGGGTAAGCTTTTATTCTCCCTTACATTTAGGATCATTTTATAAAATGTTGGTGCTAATATGCTCCAGAATTCCTTATAGAATTCAGCTGGAAAACCATCTGGGCCGGAGCTTTATTATTGGGCATAGCCTATGTTGGAGAGCTTCATGGAGTTCTCCTATTGAGAGCGGTGAGTCTAAGTTCGTAACCTGTTCCTGATGTAACTTCGGCAGGTTAATTCTTCCAAGAAACTGATCGATGGTCAGATGGTTCGATTTGTGATGAATATAGTTTACGGTAAAAGCCTCTTAGAACTGAATTTATTAAGGAAGGATCATGCATAATCTTCCCTGATTGGTCCTTAATAGATGTTATGATTGTTTTTTCTTTGTTTATTTTTAATTGATTGGCTAAATATTTTCCCGATCTGTTGGCGTGTGCAAAGTTTTCCAGGGGAAGCCTTTGTACTAAAAACTGCGTTTTTGCATCAATTATTTTATTAAATTCTATCTTAGTTTTCCTTATTCTATTAAGGATATGTTCGTCTGCAGAGGTCTGGAAGGCCTCTTCTAACGCTTTAGTTTCGCATTCTAATTCCTTTGTTTTTAAGTTATCTTTCTTTTTCTTATTTGAAGTTATTTTACCTCGCATTACTGCTTTTCCTGCTTCCTATAGAACACTCGCTGATATTTCCGGCTGATCGTTATTTTGCAGGAATATGTCCCATTCTTTTTTGAAAAAATTAATAAAGTCGGGGTCTTTAAGCAAAGATGTATTAAATCTCTATAGGATGGTACACTCGCCCTATTCCCCAGAGTGAAAGAAACTGGTGCGTGATCGCTAATAATGATTGGGTGGATTTGGTATTCTGAGATATCTCTTTTTAGTCAATTTCTTATATATCAGACCATGAGGCAGTGTGAGGTAAACTGAATCACGTTTGATTGACCTCCGTCAGGTACCTGTAAACCATCATGCTATCAGTGTTACAGCATCACCTACTGGTGACCTCCAGTACAGCACACACACGACAATATATATATATATATATATATATATATATATATATATATATATATATATATATATATATATTTTTTATATTTTTTTTTTTATATATATTTTTTTTTATATATATTTTATATTTATATATTTATGTGTGTGTGTGTGTGTGTGTGTGTGTGTGTGTGTGTGTGTGTGTGTGTGTGCGTGCGTGCGTGCGTGCGTGCGTGCGTGCGTGCGTGCGTGCGTGCGTGCGTGCGTGCGTGCGTGCGTGCGTGCGTGTGTGTGTGTGTATGCGTATGTATGTGTATATATATATATATATATATATATATATATATATATATATATATATACATATATATATATATATATTAATAAAATAAATATATGTGACGTATTAAAAAAAAATATATATCATATGTATTTTGTATCAAAAATGCACATATATATGCTTTAGGTTCTTACTAGCATGGTATTAACCATTAATATATGTACAAACAAGGTAAAAAAAAAAGAGAATAATGTTGAAATACAATTGGTACTTTTTTCTCGACATTTCGACTTTTTTCTCAAAGTGCATAATGAAAAAAAAATCTTCCTCCTCTAAAATATTTTAATTTTTCTCCTGCCTGGCCCTAATACTCTTCCATAATAGTTAGATCATTGACTAACGGAGACTTAGATCTTGTAAATCTTACATTTAGTAGTCTACATATTTTACAATAAAACACAATCTGATTTTCATCCAAGTCACAATAACAGGACTCAATGTTTTTAAATCTAATAGAAAATTGCCAAACTATTTTGATTTCTCCTCTCTTCACAGTGTTTCTCAACCCTGGTCCTCGTGGGTCCCTGTCCTGCATGTTTTAGATGTTTCCCTGCACCAACACACCTGATTCTAATTAATGGTCCTAATTAGCTTGTCACCAAGGTCTGCACAGCTCTGTTGATGACACAGGCACTTTTATCACGGTGTGCTGAAGCAGGGTAGCATCTAAAACATGCAGGACAGGGGCCCACGAGGACCAGGGTTGAGAAACACGAGTGATGAGAAGAACCTTGAAGTAAACCTTGGAGTTAACTTCAACTAGATGTTCCAGGATTGGAGGAACAGAGCTGATCAGCTTTCAGGAGGAAATCTGGGTCATTCCTCTTTCCAGAACTGCTTCAGCTCAGACACATTTGCAGGATGTCTGGTGTGAACGGCTCCCTGGAGAACATCCCACAGCATCTCTATTGGGTTCATATCTGGACTCTGACTGGACCACTTCAGATGGTAGAGTTTCTTATTCTTATATACAGTTGTATGAAAAGGTTTGGGCACCCCTGATCATTTTCAAGATTTTCCTTTATAAATCATTGGTTGTTGGGATCAGCAATTTCAGTTAAATATATCATATGGCAGACAAACACAGTGCTATTTGAGAAGTGAAATGAAGATTATAGGATTTACAGAAAGTGTGCAATAATTACTTAAACAAAAGTAGGCAGGTGCATAAATTTGGGCACCCCAACAGAAAAATTACATCAATATTTAGTAGATCCTCCTTTTGCAGAAATAATAGCCTCTAAATGCTTCCTATAGCTTCCAATGAGGGTCTGGATTCTGGTTGAAGGTATTTTTGACCATTCTTCTTTACAAAACATCTCCAGTTCAGTCAGGTTTGATGGTTTCCGAGCATGGACAGCCCGCTTTAAATCACACCACAGATTTTCAATAATATTCAGGTCTGGGGACTGAGATGGCCATTCCAGAACGTTGTACCTGTTCCTCTGCATGAATGCCATAGTAGACTTTGAGCAGTGTTTAGGGTCGTTGTCTTGTTGAAGTATCCAGCCCCGGCGCAGCTTCAACTTTGTCACTGATTTTTGAACATTGTTGGCAAGAATCAGCTGATACTGACTGGAATCCATGCGACCTTCAACTTTAACGAGATTGCCAGTACCTGCACTGGCCACACAGCCCCACAGCATGATGGAACCACCACCAAATTTGACTGTGGGTAGCAAGTGTTTGTCTTGGAATTCTGTGTTCTTCTTCCGCCATGCATACCGCCGCTTGTAATGTCCAAATAACTCAATTTTAGTTTCATCAGTCCACAGCACCTTATTCCAAAATGAAGCTGGCTTGTCAAAATGTGCTGTAGCAAACCTCAAGCGACTGTTTGTGGCGTGTGCGCAGAAAAGGCTTCCGCCGCATTACTCTCCCATACAGCATCTCCTTGTGCAAAGTGCGCTGAATAGTTGAACGACGCACAGTGACACCATCTGCAGCAAGATCATGTTGTAGGTCTTTGGAGCTGGTCTGTGTGTTGACTTGGACTGTTCTCACCATCCTTCGCCTCTGCCTATCTGAGATTCTTCTTGGCCTGCCACTCCGGGCTTTAACTAGAACCGTGCCTGTGGTCTTCCGTTTCCTCACTATGTTCCTTACAGTGGAAACTGACAGCTGAAATCTCTGAGCTAGCTTTTTGTATCCTTCCCCTAAACCATGATGTTGAACAATCTTTGTTTTCAGGTCATTTGACAGTTGTTTTGAGGCTCCCGTGTTGCCACTCTTCAAAGAAGATGCAAAGAGGTGAACAACTTACAACAGGCCACCTTAAATACCCTTTCTCATGATTGGCTTCACCTGTGTATGTCGGTGAAGGGTCAATGAACTGAACAAACAACTGTTGTGTTCCAATAATTAATGCTAAATGTATTTAAATCAATAAAACAACAAGGGTGCCTAAATTTATGCACCTGCCTACTTTTGTTTAAGTAATTATTGCACACTTTCTGTAAATCCTATAATCTTCATTTCACTTCTCAAATAGCACTGTGTTTGTCTGCCATATGATATATTTAACTGAAATTGCTGATCCCAACAACCAATGATTTATAAAGGAAAATCTTGAAAATGATCAGGGGTGCCCAAACTTTTTCATACAACTGTATATATATAAAAAAAAAAGTGTTAAAAAGGAAAATAAGTTTTCTGTTTCATGCATTGCCACCTACACTCCAAAAGCCTATGTATTTAAAAATGCCATCATGAAATACTGGCATTTAATTTCAAATTATCCTTCACTTAGTAATACATTTAAAGACCCACCTTTGTTTGTGTATAGATGGGGCCCCAACCTCCGCAACAGGATGGTCAGGGCCGGTATACAAACTGCTCCTAGTCAGACCCTCTTGGCACCTTTGAGAAATGGGAACTATCCATGCGGTAATTGTGCCCAATGTAACAATACGCATAAATCTTTTGACTTTAAACATCCCAGGCCTGGAAAAAGTTACCCGGTGAGAAGTTTCATTACATGTAACACTAAACATGTGATTTACATACTCAAATGCCCCTGCGACATGGTGAATGAAGGCAAAACTAAACGTAGTCGGAAGCAGAGGATTAGTGAACATAAAAGTTCCATCAGACGTGCTGATCCTAACTATCCAGTTGCCAGCCATTTTAATGCTTTGTCTCATCCCATCTCTTCCTTCCGTTTCCAGGGAATTGAGCCAAGTTGCCAAGAGTAGGTGACATTGACAGAATATTATGTCGAAGGGAGCTCTTTTGGATACACACATTGGACTCTCTTTACCCTAAGGGCCTAAATGTTTGTTTTTTTTTCTCAAATGTTGAGTTTGACATGAGTGTTTTGCTATAATATGGATTTTTGTAGATCTGGCGTGGACCTATTATGGTAGGGCTAAGGGCACTGCATTTTATGACGATTTGCCTGATGTTTATGCAGTGTCTTCACCCTTTATTGAGTGGCATGTATATATATATATATGTTCATTTTTCTTTCTCAATGGTTTAGTCTTTTTCTCTTTTGTGTAGTTGTTGTTGTCAGCATATGGTTCTTGTGCAATGTTCCTTTTACTTGTACTCTATTGCTTTGTAGAGAGGACTACATTTCCTGCTTCTGAACTACATCTCCCATCTTGGTGGGAGTGGTGCAGCAGGTGCTGCTGATTGCCTTGATGAACCACATAAGATTGTTCATTGAACTCATGTGCTGACTATTACCCTGATGAAGGTCTTCTGACCGAAAGCTTGGTTGATTTATTAAAGATTCTTGCATTGATCCAAGTGTGCAGATCCTCTTTTTTACACAGTTTCTTATTCCGTGATGAATTTACTTCCACATTTAAATCTTGCTGCATCACCCAACTCCTACTAAAAGTAGTCTATTTTTTAATTAATCTCTGTGTTTCCTGTGAAGGCTTCAGGATTATTTTCAATAAAGATCCAGAAACCTTTAAAGGAGCTTGAGGCCGGATTGTGGCAAGATTTATGAAAAAAAACCGTATACATTTTAAGTTTTCTAGTAATAATGTCAGATGAAGCGTTCCAAACCCAAAAGAATGATTCCTCTAGTGTATCTCTCCGTTGCCTTGAACAGGCTGTGTGCTGCAAAATGTGCTGCAATTTGGTCCCGAATTTCCCGCGCTGGGCTGCGGATGTGACGTCACATGACGCTGCATGCACGTTCTCCCCGTTCTCCCGTGCCGGCTTCACTGTTGGCTGCAGTACCCCCAACGGCCGTCGTGGTGAAGGGTGGCGCTAGAGAGTCACATTTCTTAAAAGGAGCCTCAAGCTCCTTTAACAGGGCTTATTATATATGTTCTTAAATACATTGTTTTTGTCTGTTAGTGTGACTTCAATAAAAGCTAGATTTTGTTGTAAATGGATGCAGAAAAATCCAGTTAAGGCCAATGTTAACCATCTGAATTCACAGTTTGATTCTAGTTTGGAGGGTCTGAGGTGTTGGATCCCCACTGTTATGCTGCTGTCTGATCAGTTTTATCTTCTGCAGTGAACAGGTATTCACCGGCTTCCTGTAAGTGTTCAGCCCTGAGCTCAACCCCAGGGGCTTGTAAAAGCTGTGACTCACATCTTTGTGCAGCCTATTGCTTTGAAAAATGATCAAAGTGTTGAGTTAGTGGGAGCCTGTGAAACAGACAGCAAGCCAAACATCAATTTGTATGAATCAAGCAGCCAATTCTCCGAGGGTCAGGAAAGTTGTCCTCTTTCTGCTTCAAAGGGAGAACTAATGAAGCCAGTAGTCTCTGCTGTGTGAGAGAGACTCAGTGTGGGGTCAATTATTGTGGCCTGAAACACACAGCAAACCAATTAGACCTAAATACTTTGCTGTCAGACTGCTGATGAGGGCCGTATTCAAACACACATGAGGACAGAGTTCAATTAGGCTGGCCCCCCTTGTCTTCTCTTTTGTACATGGTGCAGCATCCTCTGCCGGTGGCGAAGAGCATCTCTGAATGCACAACACCGGAACCTGTAGCGTGGGAGTGAGAGGGGCAGGGTAACGGCCCGGGCAGGCGATTTTCAATTTTATTTATATAGCGTCTTATACAACAAAAGTTGTCTCCAGATGCTTTCCAGAGACCCAGAACATGACCCCCGAGCAATTATTACATAAACAATGGCAGGTAAAAACTCCCATAGTGGGAGAAAAGCCTTAAGCCAAACAGTGGCAAGAAAAACTCCCCTTTAGGAGGGAAGAAACCTTGAGCAGGACAAAGCTCATAAGGGGGGACCCTCCTGCCGAGAGCCAGACTGGTGGATCGGGGACGTCAACAGCACACAGCAGGTAGGTGGAAGCAGCAATGGGATGACCGGGGGTGGGGACAGCAGGCAGGTGGAAGCAGCAGCGGGATGACCGGGGGTGGGGACAGCAGGCAGGTGGAAGCAGCAGCGGGATGACCGGGGGTGGGGACACAGGCCAGCACGCAGCTCCCGAAGCTCCGGCCAAATCAGCAAGCCCCAGGTTAGGTTCAGGGTCGGGGAAAGGTTGAGAAGGGGCAGGGCCAGGGAGAGGAGTCTAGAAGATACTAGAAGATAAGGTCAGATCATCATTGATTGTTTTAAATGCACGTTGTTTATTTTGTTCATGTGGACATGATTTAACTACTTTCTGTTTGGGCTTCCTAGGGGGTGGTTCATGGGTGCACATCTGACTGTAGCTAAGGAGCCCAGCTGGGTAATATTCCCTGATGACCATCATGCTGGGCTGTACCAAGTTGACTTAAGGGGAGGGAGGCATTGTTTGGGTTTGTTTTCAGGAGTTTAGTTGTGATTTTTATGTTAGTTTATGAGTTGTGTAGTCATGTGTTGCTTTTGATGGGTAAATGGGTTTTGACTGGTGTAACAACACAGCAACTATAGCCACTCATTGTTCCCCTGACTTGGAATATTTGACTGTGAAATGCCGGCCATTCTACCTCCCTCGCGAGTTCACTGGGGTCATGCTAACCGGAAGCTAATGCTAGCTCAGCCCTAGGACTATTGCATAGAAACATTAGCCTGCAGCAGAACCGACATCCAGATGCGGTACATATTATCGCGGGTGATTTTAATCATGTGGAGTTAAAATCAGTGATCCCTAAACTCCACCAGCATGTGAAATGTGCTACAAGAGGAGCCAACACTCTGGACAAGGTTTACACCAACCATCAAGACCGTCAAAATGTGGCCAGAGAGTGCTTCTCAGCAGCTGCAGGACTGTTTCGACAGCACTGACTGGGACATCTTCGAGGACGAAGACCTGGATGTATTTACAGACACTGTACTGTGCTACATCAAGAACTGTGTAGACATGGTTACAGTGGAGAAATGCATCCGGGTCTACCCCAAACAGAAACCCTGGATGACCAGAGAGGTGAAGCAGCTGTTGAGGGAGAGAAACACCGCCTTCAAAGCTGGTGACAGGGCTCTCTACAGCACAGCCCGCGCCAACCTGAAGAGAGGCATCAGGAAGGCCAAGGGGGACTACAGGAGGAGGCTTGACAACCACCTGGACAGCAACAACAGCAGGCAGGCATGGATGGCAGTCCAGCACCTCACCAACAACAAACCCGGCATCAGAGCTGCTGAGGACAACGCGGCGCTGGCAGAAGAACTAAACCTCTTCTTCGCTCGCTTCGAGACCAAAACGTCAGGAGCAGCCACACGGCTACCAGCAGCCGGGAGCAGCCCCACCCTCACGGTGGGAGTGCACGAGGTGAGGCGCATGCTGAGGGGTGTCAACCCGCATAAAGCAACGGGCCCTGACGGCGTCTCCGGATGGGTGCTGAAAGACTGTGCAGACCAGCTTGCGGGGATTTTTACCAAAATCTTCAACCTGTCCCTGACACAGTCCATAGTCCCACCCTGCCTGAAGACTTCCACTGTAGTCCCCCTACCCAAAAATCCCCCACAACCAGCCTCAATGACTACCGGCCTGTTGCATTTACACCAGTGGTGATGAAGTGCTTTGAAAAACTGGTTAGCAGTCACATCACGACCTTCATAACCCCCAGCTTGTACCCATACCAATTTGCCTACAAGGCAAATAGGTCGACAGAGGACGCAGTGAACGCAGCACTACACACAGCGCTGACCCAACTGGAAAAACAGGGGAACTACACCCGCCTTCTCTTTGTGGATTACAGTTCAGCCTTTAATACCATCCTTCCCCACGGTCTCGTAGGGAAACTGCTGAACCTCAGACTACCTCAATCCACATGCCTTTGGATTAAAGACTTCCTGTCAAACCGCCCACAGAAGGTCAGGATTGGCTCCCACACCTCCACAGCTCTCACACTCAGCACTGGTTCCCCTCAAGGCTGTGTGCTGAGTCCTCTGCTTTTCACCCTCTACACTTCAGACTGCACCCCCATCCACGCCAGCAACACCTTCATTAAGTATGCGGATGACACCACAGTGGTAGGTTGCATCACTGGAGGGGACGAATCCGCATACCACATTGAGGTGCAACAGCTGACTGTGTGATGTAAAGAAAATAACTTGCTCACTGATCACATCCAAAACAAAGGAGCTAATCATAGACTTTAGGTGAAACAAAACAGACATCCAGCCCATTCACATTGGTGAGACCTGTGTGGAAAGGGTCAGTGACTTCCGCTTCCTCGGGGTCCACATATAGGATAAACTGACCTGGAACAAGAACAACACACAGGTGGTAAAAAAAGGCACAACAGAGACTCCACTTCCTGAGAATCCTCAGGAAGAACAACATCAGCCAGAGATTGCTCGTGTCTTTTACCACTCCACCATGGAGAGCATCCTCACCTACTGCCTCTGCACATGGTTTGCCAGCTGCACAGTGGCAAACAGGAAAGAGCTCCAGAGGGTCACCAGAATGGCTGAGAAGGTCATAGGGTGCCCTCTACCCACACATGTGGACCTTCACGGCTCTTACTGCCTCAGGAGAGCCAACAACATTATGAAGGATCATCCCACCCGGGCCACTACCTGTTTGAGCCACTGCCGTCAGGAAGACGCTACAGGGCCATCAAGTCCCGGACAAACCGCTGTCAGAGCCATAAATGCCTCAAACATTCTGTAAGTCTGTAGTTGTTTTTATATTGTTTTATATATTTACTGTTAATATTGCACTCTGTTTTTTGTTGTACCGAAGGCCTGCACCCTACCTTTCGTTGCACTTAAAATGACAATAAAGAGAATCTTGAATCTTGATCCTTATATATATTTTGGCAATAGGTTGTTAATTGCTAAGGTAATTGCTTCTTTAGCAAAGGTTGCACAATTAAGTGTTTGAAGGAAGAGGGGAAAATACCGGTGGCAAGGGAGCGGTTAATGATTGTTAAAATGTAAGGATTTACATTGAGTAAAATGTCTTTTAAAAGCTTAGAGGGAATAATATCTAGCTTAAAAGAGGATTTTATTTATGACATATGGGTTTCAATAGCTGAGAGAGAAACTGATTGGAATTCAGTCAGCACTGTAGAGTTTGAGGGGGGAATACTTATGACACGTGAGTCTGGGACAATCTGAATTTTAATATTCTCAACTTTCTTAACAAAAAAGTTGAGAAAATCCTCCACCAATTCAGGGCTGGGCTCAGTAGTTGAGGTGGATGGACCGGTAACCACAGAGTCGATGGCCTTGAATAAAACTTTTGAGTTATGGGAATTGTTATTAATCAGACTGGAGAAATATGCTGACTTGCCTCTTTAACAGCAGCCTGATAGCTGGTCATAAGGTTTTTTAGTATGTCAAGGGAGACTTGTAGCTTGTTTATTTTCCACATACATTCAGCCTTTCTATATTTATTTATGGCCCGAGTGTGCTCATTTATCCATGGAGAAGGATTGCATTGTTTTCTGTGTGGATTTATAAGGAGCAATAGAATCCAAAATAGTGAGGCAAATATTGTTAAAAGAATTAGCTAGGGCATCTGACCACAATTGCTGGAGGCAAGAACTAAACGTCATGGAATTGGAGAAAGCATCACAAAATTTGCTGGCAGAATCAGCATTAAGATCACGTAGCAGAACAGTGGTTTCAGGGTTGTTAATGAGGGGAGATATGGGAACATTAAAAATAATGGCTTTATGATCTGAGACATGAAAGTCTGAGAAGTTCACATTACTGGGGAGAAATCCACTAGCGATGACCAGATCTAGGGTGTATCCTTTAGTGTGTGTCGCACCTTTAACCATTTGTGATAAATTGACTTGACTTAAGCCCTTTGCTCCTCTAGGGTGCATAGGCCGGTGTCCTCCGTTTCACTTCTTTCGAGATCTCCCCAGTTTAGCGCGCTCTCTACCATTTCTGCCTTGGTGCTTCTTCTCCAGCTGTTCCTGGGGCGACTTTGCTTCCTCCTTCCTTGGGGGTTCCACTTCAAGGCTTGTCTGGTGGTGCCTGTCGCCGGTTTTCTGAGGGTGTGGCCAATCCAACTCCACTTTCTCTTTACGATTTGTAAGTCAATGGGATCCTGGCTTGTTCTTTTCCACGGGTCCACCTTGCTTACTTTGTCCCTCCACCAGATGTGGAGGATTCTCCTGAGGCAGGTGTTTATAAAGGTCTGCAACTTTGCGTTGTGAGTGTTGTTGTCCTCCGGGTCTCGGCTCCAAACAGCAACACCTGTTTCACACTGGAGTTGAAGATGCGCATTTTGGTGTTTATGGAGATGTTTCTTGAGCTCCAGATCTTCCTGAGCATGTTTAACACCACTCTAGCCTTGTTGGTTCTGCTTTTGATGTCAACATATGTCCCTCCGGTGTTGTCCACAACACTGCCTAGGTAGGTGAAAGATTGGTGAAAGATTGTACCTCCTCTAGAGCAGCTCTGCCCAGCTTCCCTCCTGCCTCCAGCAGGTGGGTCTCCCGGTATGATCCAGGTCCTGCTCAAGGTTTATTCCCTCTAAAGGGGAGTTTTTCTTGCCACTGTTTGGCTAAAGGTTTTTCTCCCACTAGGGGAGTTTCTACCTGCCAGTGTTTATGTAATAATTGCTCGGGGTTCATGTTCTGGGTCTTTGGAAAGCCTCTAGAGATAACTTCTGTTGTAATAGATGCTATATAAATAAAATTGAATGGAACGTCTTGAGACCGATCCAGAGGAGAAGGAAGCCCAGCTAATGCACCGCACTACATCCTCCCAGGATAAAAAGATACGGAGTCTCTCTTTGTCAGGACCACCGGCAGATGTAACCATCAGCTGTTCACCAAAGCAAGAGGAATGCTGGTCTGCCAAGGATAAAAACCCTTCCACAAAGCTCACAAAGCAATCCATGTAAGAAGCTGTTTTTGTGTCTGGGCAGAGATGACGCAGTACTTTTAACTCGTTCTCTTTTACTTGGGCTGCACACATTAGCTGCAACTGCTGAAGTGTGTCATTGTTAGTTTATCCGTTATTGAATCCACGTTGCTGGATCAATGTTGCCGTGTTTTTCTCATCATTGAAAATAAGGCACTTCCTTGTTTACCGGTTGAATGACCAGAGACTCACCGATGTGAAGTCGGCTTCCCATCAGTGTCTCAGAAACATCATCTGGAAACATCAACTCGTGTTCTGGACGTGAGATGTTATTGTAGTGTTTTGGGGTTTTTACTGTCTTTTCTCTTCTCTCATCCTTTCCTACTAACCCCCTCCCTCTCTCTCACACACACTTGTGTATATAGACATGTTTAGTTAGTTGTTACTTTATGTAGTACTGATTGTGCTGTTTAGTTAATTCTGACACTCAAGTGGTGTCCTGTTTTGATTTATTCATTTTGATAATTCATGTACGTTATTGATAACTGTCATCAGACAATTATTACTAACCCTTTAATAACTAAACAAGCACCTCCTTTGTTGCACAAGATAAATTATATTCCAATACATTGTAATCATTTATAATCCAAATCCTATTTCAGATATTGACTTTCAGGTGACGTTTTCATTAAGTTTTGATGGAAAACCTTAGGCAGTTTGTGGGAAAAATACTTTGGAATATTTATCAATGAAAATGTTTGTATATGACATGAAACAAACTTAAATCTATTGATTACTCGCACGCTGACCGAGTTCTCAGCACCTTCAGCTTATACATGTTGGGGGGCTGATGGAGACAGAAGTGTTGCCGTTGTGGGCAGCTCACCAGTGATGATGGGCTCAGCTCGTCCTGGCTGCCAGGAAAGCGTTTTTGATTTACTGAAAATGCAAAACAACCGTACTGGGCTGACTTGCCAAGTTGTTAATGGATTTTGGTACCCAATAAAAAGTAGTTAGTTAGAAATTTAGTGCCCAGGATTCCTCCTCCTTGTCCTCCTGTTTTGGATATTTTTGTTCATCTTTTGAATTGCATCTAATTGAATCAGCCCAACAAATTAGATCACAAATTAGCTCCTCTTTTTCAAGATGGATACAAAATGATGTTAACTGCATATATCAGGTAAAATTTCTGAACTTGTGTTAAAGAAATTTACCAGGTTTATGTGAGCTTAGAATTATTTTTAAGATGACAAATGCAGCTATTCTCCAACCCTAAAAGTAGAAAGAGAAGATAAGGAAAATTAAAGCTGCAAGCAGCGATGAAAGGGCCATTGCACTTATGGCCACCGCCCCCCCATAAGCATATCAGAAATGACACCACCCACGACTTTCTATGTCAAACCATTCACAAGTTATGACAGAAAATAGGAACTATGAAATATCGACCAATCAGAAGAAGGGGCTGGGCTAATTTGCACCAATTATGGCCAAGGACTCAAAACCATATCCGATGACACCACCCACGAGTCTTTATGTCAAAGCATTCAAAGGTTATTGCAGAAAATCGGAACTGTCACATATCGACCAATCAGAAGAAGGGGCGGGGCTAATTCATGCCAATGAAGGTCAAGTACTCAAAACCCAGTTACATGACACCACCCACGACTCTCTATGTCAAACCATTCAAAAGTTATGGCAGAGAAAAGATTTCTAGGGGGCGCTGTTGAGCCATTTTGCCACGCCCATTAATGCAAACCATGAAATATCAAATTTATCGCCAGGCCTGCCTTGCATGCAAAATTTGGTGACTTTTGGGGAACTATCAAGTATGGACCAATCAGATGAAAGGGCGGGGGCGCGCTTTTTGGCGTCTAGCGTCGCCACGGTAACGCTTTTGAAAGAGAAAAGTAATGCTCGTCGTCGCATGATGGAGACGCATATTTTGATGTACAAAAACACCTGGGTGCACATTACGGTTCGGGCCGTGTTAACTGCCGAAGGAATGGCATAAATTGTGCCAAAATTACGCGATTCATTCAAAATGTTCAAAATGGCCGACTTCCTGTTCGGTTTCGGCCATGGCGCCAAGAGACTTTTCTTTAAGTTGTGACATGATACAGGTGTGTACAAATTTTCGTGCATGTACGTCAAACCGTATTATGGGGCTTGAGGCACAAAGTTTTTTCTGTCTGGACCAATCAGATGAAGGGTGGGTGCGCTTTTTGGCGTCTAGCGTCGCCACGGTAACGCTTTTGACTGAGAAAAGTCATGCGCGTCGTCGCAGGATGGAGACACACATTTTGATGTATAACATACCTGGGTGCATGTTACGGTTCAGGCCGTATTAACTGCCGAAGGAATGGCATAAATTGCGCCAAAATTACACGATTAATTCAAAATGGCCGACTTCCTGTTCGGTTTCGGCCATGGCACCAAGAGATTTTTCTTTAAGTTGCGACATGATACAGGTGTGTACCGATTTTCGTGCATGTATGTCACACCGTATTGTGGGGCTTGAGGCACAACGTTTTCTAGGGGGCGCTGTCGAGCCATTAGGCCAATATAATGCAAACCATTTAATATCAAATTTTTTGCCAGGCCTGGCTTGTGTGCAAAATTTGGCGACTTTTCGGGCACGTTTAGGGGGGCAAAAAGGCCCTAATTTCTTCGGAAAAATAAAGAAAGAAAAAAGAAAGAAAAAAAGGAAAATTCCTACGGATACAATAGGGCCTTCGCACTGTAAGTACTGTAAGTAAATATTCTTCTGTAGAAATGAAATACAACAAATTATTCTGTGGCAATTACACAAGAATGTCAAGTAACATGTTCAACACCACAAACTTGGTGACATTAATCTATTCTGGCCTGGGTCATACTCTTCCATGCCTTAATGAAAGGAGAAGCTAGGGGTAGACTGCTCTTCTGGCCACACGCCGGCCGACTCCGCACTCCCAGCGCGACCAGGTTGCGGACGAAAGCCCAGCCGGCCGAGCCCTAACAATTTGCTCCCTTTGTTGAAATGTGTACATTGCAATTATTGTCACCCTGTTGTCATCCTTTTTGGTAAATTGTAACCAAACTCTCGAGGGTTTTTGCCGCTTTGTCCCCATGTTTTCCTGCTGGGCGTGAATGCGCACTTTGCGCTTTGCGTGGTGACGTCATTCGCGCCCACTGGAATCGATAAGGGAATCGTTTGCAAAAAAGGAAAACCATTCCAAGGAATTGAAACATTTGGAACCAGTTCTCAACAAGAACCAGTTCTCGATTCCCATCCCTAGTCATGATGTGTGAAAATCCCAGGTTTCCCAAGATCTCCTTCTGCTAATGTCTGGGTGTCTGTCCACCAGCTGAAGTTTGGTAGAAGTTGGGTGATGCAGTGAACTTAAACATGGAAGTCAATCCACCGCAGAAGGACGAATACAGGCTTATTCCAGTATAAGAGATGCCATGGAATGAGCTCCAGAGAAGACTCCCACATCCCACAAATGTGCAAAAAACAAGGAGTTATGGAAAGCGGAAAGACCCACAATTCCTCCTGAACATTTAGCAGCGCTGATCCAGAAATGCTGGAAGAGTTCCAGCTCTATGAATGTTTAATGGGTGTGATCAGTATGGACCCAGAAATGATATCTTTGTTATCACCTTGAGCACGCTGTGCTTGTCTGTTATTGTGACTTGAATGAGGATAAAATATTTTATGGTGAATTAATCCAGAAAATCTGGTGATACATTTATCTAAAACCCAGCCAGTGGGAATGGAGCTTGAAATGACGTTCAACGATCCATTTTTGTGTCCGACTATAATATTGCTAAATCTCACAGTTCAGGGGCCTCATTTAAAATGGAGTGCGTAGGAGTCATACTAAAAGTGCACGTACACCCAAAAGCTGAAAATGCCGGGCGCAAAAAAAAGATCTGGATCAATAAAACCATGTTCACGCACACTTGCACGCAATGTTCGCTTTATAAATCACAGTCCAGCTGGAAGGCTGCGCAGCTGAATCCGCCTCATATCCCGCCCTCTACACGACCACTTTTTTACCATAAATCCTGCAGCCTGTTTGGCGTCAGAATGAATGAGAGGGTGTCCAGCCACCGTGACACTGACTTTCACGGAGACTTAGATCTAGATGTTGTAGATGATGTGGAGGACAGGAATACCACATTATTTGGTGGTCACAGTAAAAGTTAGAATAAGTTTATAAATAGTATACAATAAAATATAGCGAGTGAGTGGCAGCACGCCGTTGCTGCCCGTTAGTGCCACAACGCAATTACCACTGGGGACAGGGAGGACATGCCCCCCCCCACACTTTTCCAAATCATGTATTTGTCCCCCCCACTTTACAGTTTAAAAACTAACGGTAGGCTCAGCCTGTGTTTGCAAATCCTCAAGACTGTCTGTGCGCAAGCGATGCGAAGACGGGAGCGGAGCACCGCTCCCCCTCCTCCCCTCAGAGCTGCTCAGGGCTGATTTATGGTTCCGCGTCACACCAACGCAGAGCCTACGGCGTAGGGATAGGCGGCGACGCGCACCATACGCCGTACCCTACGGCGTAGGCTCTGCGTTGGTGTAACGCAGAACCATAATTCAGGCTTAAAAGTAAACACAACATGCGCGCACCCGGCATGACAGGCAGATACACACGGGGAGAAGAGACTATTTCTTTAATTTTTATTTTGTTTAAAACTTTATCCTCATGAACGCAATTTTTATATAGTCCAACCTTATTTTAATCAGAACACTTTCTTTTTTCCTCTTCGCCCCCCCCCCCCCCCCCCATTTTCCACCAAGAATAGTAAATGCAAAGCACCTGTGTCGACTAAATTTGCATATAAATCAACATGCCGATCAACGGCGTTTTACACTCAAAAACCATGGCGGGGAAGAGCAGAAAGCGGAATTTCGCGGAGACTGAGATTGAGGTGCTCGTAGATGAGGTGGAGGCATTATTTGGTGGTCACAGCAGCGGTATCACAAATAAAAGGAAAGCAAGTGAGTGGCAACACGTCGCTGCCGCAGTAAACGCCGTGAATGCCACAGAAAGATCAGTGGCAGAATTAAAAAAGAAGTGGTCTGAGGAGAGGAGAGTGGCCCGGCACCGTCAGAGCGTGTCTGCGACAGGTGGAGGTCAGGGCACACCCGAGCCCACACCGCTGGACACCAGAATAGCCTCCATAATTGGAACGGCCAGCGTGTGTGGTATAGTGTCGGAGAGGGACGGAGACGCCGACTTGGCGGAGACCACAGAGGACAGCGGTAAGTACAGTTTCATCAGTTTATTAAAATAAATGATAACAAGTTAAGGCACATTGAACTTTCTGTTCTGTCCTCAGTCATCCTCCACTTGGTAGCGTCGGACGACGAGGAGGTTCCGGGCACGTCGTGGTCTGGCACCGCGGCTGCAGGCTTAGCTGTCCCCAGCACCAGCACCAGCAGCAGAGCGCATGGCGTTCCTGCCAGTGGCCGCGTCCTGTGAAAAATGAGCTGCACCAAATTTGTGCGGTGATGACGACCATGTGTGACGTAATGTCCGACATTGCCGGTTCAATAAAAAAACATGTGCAATAAATGTAACATACTTGTCTTGTTATCCGCTGCATGACGCGTTCACGGACCCATGCGCCCTGCTGGTGTTCCTCATGTCTAGGTGGTGGCTGTGTGTCAGGGTCCTGGTGCTGTGGGGGAGGGAGGTCAGGTGCCATTTTTTAGTGCCATGTTGTGCAGCACAGCACACGCCCGGATGATTTTGCACACTTTTGCAGGGTGGTACAAAAGCATGCCCCCCGAGCGATCCAGACACCTCCACCTACATTTGAGGAGGCCGATGGCTCGCAGCACATGGGTGATGTTGTAGCGCACCTGCTCCTCGCTCTGTGGGTTCGTAAATGGGGTGAGGAACCATCGCCAGGGGGGTAGCCACTGTCACCTGAAATGTATAACATGAGAGCATTATGAGTCAGACCTTAGTTGGAATCTCTACAATCATGGTGTACTTACCAAGGAGCCAGCCATCACGCCCAGCACCGACCTGCAGTCTTCTCCCTACACTGCTGTGCGTCAGGATGAATGTGTCACGTGTCGAGCCAGGCCACCGTGCCACTATGTTCGTCTGAACCATGTTCGTCTCACAAATAACTTGTACATTGACGGTGTGCACATTTTTACGGTTCACATAGACAAATTCATTTTCGGTCGGAGCCCTTATAGAAATATGAGTGCAGTCAATGGCACCGATCACATTTGGGAAACCTGCCATTGCTGCAAATTGCCTTTTAATGTTGGCCTGTTCACCCACAGTGTAGGGAAACCCGATGTATCGACCGCTCATTTTTAGAATGCCATCCATTACGGCTGGCATTATTGCGCTCAGCGACGGCTGTGATATCCCAGACCTGAAGACAGAATTTAGTTATTATATCGTACCTCAAATGGGGCTTTAGGCAGGACATGTAACATTATTTATTGTTAATCACATACCTGTCGGCTAATTCCCGCTGGTACGAACCGGTTGCCAGGAAACCGAGAGTCGTCAGCACCTGCAGGTGCACCGGGATGGCGCGATTCCGGCGGGTCGGTCTCTCTAAAGCTGGTCCCAATTCAGCACATAGATCCAAGAGCACTGCTCTTGAGAATCTAAATCGGCTTATTAGCCAGTCATCATCATGGGCCAGGAAATCTGCATGATCTCTGAATTGTCTCTCCATCCTGATCCAACCATTTCCATTTCCATTCTTACGGGAGGGTGAGGGTTGCCGTAGGGATCCGCAGATTTTTCGGTTAGTCTTTTCTTTTTAGAGCCGAGGCTTTGCGTAAAAGGCGGCTTCTGCAACTTTCAGGCGCTTTTTCTTTGCAAGCAAGCTTTATAGATGAGGCCCCAGGTCTTCTCTGCATCTACACAGGAAAATGTTCATCCTGGAAGCTGACAGGGAAACTCCAAGCTGCAGATTAGTGGCATTTCCCATCACAGGGTCTTGAAAACTCTTCAATAACCTCTATGGCACTTTTTCTCTCCCTCCTCCCTTTTGCCATTGCAGGCTTTTCTGGATGGCGATGTGCAATCTTGATTCATGAATCCAGTCATCGGACCAGAAAATGCTTGCTCGCCACATTCCCAACATCATTCCCAACATCTTCCCAAAATCATTCCCAACATCAGTCCAGCAGGCCGGCAGCTGGACTTCAGTGCAGGTCTCCCTGCTCGTTCTGTAATGTACAACGGACAGCTCTGAACAGTCAAGTCACCACTAGATAAATCGGCTTTAATTAAAGTTGTACTTATTAAGACTGTGTTCACAAAGAGTGGAGCCTTGATAGTGTTAAAGTAATCACAGAAGAGCCCACAGAGAAATCCTGCACAGCAGCTGAATGCTGATAGGATCTCACTTATCCACACGGAAAATTTCTCTGTCTAATCCAATTTTGGAGAAGTGGCTACACACTGACGACTGCATGTGCTTCTGTGATGCTTCCATGCATAAAAGATCAGTTTGATAGAGTTGTAAATGTGTGAGACGGGGTTTAATAGGATACTGTGTTAAAGGTACTTTCAGCTGTTGCTTTTAGGTGTGTGGCTGCAGTTCTGCCAATAATTTATCTACTAGAGAGTACTAGAGTGAAAGAAAGTAGTGAAGTGAAAGTAGGCTCACCACTTTATCAGGTTTACCAAGTGTACTTACTAAAGTGGCCAAAGTCTACGTTGCACAAGCAACAAAATGATGGTTATGTGACCAATAATTTTAATCTCGCCACACTTTTATGAAAAGAGACGGCACTGAGGCTAGTGTGTGTGTGTGTGTGTGTGTGTGTGTGTGTGTGTGTGTGTGTGTGTGTGTGTGTGTGTGTGTGTGTGTGTGTGTGTGTGTGTGTGTGTGTGTGTGTGTGTGTGTGTTTCAGAAGCTGTTCCCATTGGTGAGCAGGTCTACAGAAACTCTACAGAAATAATTACATTTACAACTTAATAAAAAAACTGAATATTTCTGTAAATCTACACTGGACATCAACAATGTTTTGGTTTTAATAGTTAATTTTCTTGTCCATGACAACTGTAAGAATTTGTTTTTATGAAAGTGATATTATGTTGTATGATATCAACAATTATGGGTGGAATATACTTGCTGTTCAGAACACGTACAAGGCAGCATCATGGCCGACACGCGTATCCTGCATTCGTTTCACACGTCCACCTGCACGTTCTCCAAAAAACACTGAACGCGTACGCGACCTGCAGTTCTCGCTTCACCCACGAGTGGTGCTGGTCCAGGTCAGAGCACCAGTTGACCACAAGTGACTTGGCGTAGAGGTCGGAAAATGGCGTAAAGTTTTGAAGAAAGGCTGGCTGAGCAGGTGCTGTTGTCCTTACGTTCATGATGTGACATTGCCGCTGCACAGTGACAAACATGCATGTCAAAACAGTGGGCGGCAAATCTGCACAGTCCTGGGTGCAGATATGGAGACATGCATACAGAAGTGGTTTTCATTTAATTTATTTTATTTAATAGGGACAATGCAGGTTTACATGTGATCACATTCACTCATTACAAACAAGCCAATGTGACTGATGTTCTGCATACAGAGAGTATAGCTATTGCTAGTTTCCATCTCCTGTCCCTAGTTAGGCTTTTAGTAAAAGAAAATAAAAGAAAGGAGAAAAAGAATACAAAAATACATTCAATTTTCAACATGCAAAGCTATATCCTATTTACAATTCTCAGCTTGCAAGAGAACACCCTATTAGCGGTTACAGGTGATTAAAAATGCGTACATTTCTGATTTTGCTTCAACCAGTCTTTGACATTTTTAGTAAAAACCTTAAAATCTTGAGTTGTTTTTATCTCAGTTGGCAGTGTGTTCCACATTTGAGAGCCCTTTATAGAGAACGCTGACTGCCCAAAGGAGGTCTTACGGCGTTCAACCTTACAGTTACCACTTGTTGTTCCCCTGGTGATCCTACCACTATTCTGCCTGCTAACTAACTTACATAAAACATCTGGTGCTAGGTTCTGTAGACACTTAAAAACCAGTTTGAGTGTAGAAAACTTTAAGAAATTATCAAAACTAAGCATGTTGTACTGTTTCAATATGTGACAGTGATGCCATCTAACAACCATCTGGTAGCAACTGCGTGGCCGTTATGTCTGCTCGTCGGAAGATGCAGGGCAAACGCGGTGGTGATGTTGCTGATGGGCTGTTTTGTCCACCGATAATCAAACGTCTGAGCTGGCTACAGAGGTTTGTCAGTCATCGCTCAACCGACACTGCCTTTGCTCCAGATATTTATATATATCGCTGTTTATCTAGAATGTTAAAAGGGCTACATCAAAGACAGACATACAGGACGGAAAATGTGGTAAGAAGAGTCATATACCAACGTGATCGATGAATGTGAAGTAGAAACCAGGGCATACATGCAGGCTTTTCCTCATGATTATTTACTAAAGTCAACCATTTGAAGCTGGTGATGTAAAATTACTGTTCAATTTAAATTATTTATGTTTTTCAAAGTCTATATTCTTCTGCATGAGTACAGATTGGGCATATGTTTGCTTCCTCTGTTTTTTATGTAAGAGTTAAGATAAGAGACTAAAAGTACTCCAAATTGCAATGGCTGTGTTCCATAATAATCACTCTAAATGGATGAATTTGATTCTTAAACGTAATAAGTTCCCTTCCATTGCAGCTAAATCCCTTTATCTGTTATGCACTTTTCAAGGTTCAGCTTTCATTTACAGGTCCCTTAGTTTTGATCTTTGTCTGTATCTTACAACTTCTATTATCACATGGAGCTTCTTCAGTCTGTTGAAAGATGCTGTGTGGATTTAAACTCCAGGAAAACACTGTACCCAAAGTGAACATCAAGAACATTGTGGAATATCTTTGTGTACAAGGTGCAGAAGAATCCTTCATGCTCAAACACATTGGGGAAAAAAGTATGTGAACTTTTTGGAATTACTAGGTGTTCTGCATTCATTTACCATAAAATGTTATCTGATCTTTATCTGACGTAACAGACTTCAGTGGTGAAACTGGGAGCAGTGCTTCCCAAGTTTCACCAGGATGTTATATGTGTGACTAGGGGTGCAAACACAAAGTCTTCTTATCCCAGCTTCTTATCCCAAGGCCTGATGGTGCCTCTCACCAGCTGCAGGACTGTTTCCAGAGAACCAACCATTTTTGAAAACCTGGACCTGGAAGCTTACACAGCACCAGACCCGGGTCAATCCAATTCCTGCAGCCAAGATCTCCAGTGCTCAAGGCAAAGGGCAGCAATCATCTTGTTTAGATACAAGTGTGGGGAATTATAGCGGAAGTATGAACATGGAGGTTAGTGGGAATGAGACACCAAGGAGCTTGGACCAAATGGAAAAACCTGCTGTGTAGAGAAAGCAGTAGATAATGATTCCCTAGACACGAGGTAAAGAAGAACCCACGAGGAACAGCTGAAAACTTGGAACTGGTAATATCTTGGTTCAGGAGTCTACCGTACTAACTCCTTTTGTACCTTTGACAGTGTGTCTGTGTCTCTCCTCTTTCTGTTCATCATTCTCTCTGTCTGACCTCCCTTCTCCTGCTCTGCCCAGCTTGCCTTCAGAAGGAGGATCCCCCTTCATGATCCAGGTCCTGCTCAAGGTTTATTCCCTCTTAAATGGGAGTTTTTACCTGCTGTTGTGTATGTAATAATTGGAATTGGAAAATAACTAGAGACAACGTGCATTGTAACAGACTCTATGTAAATACAATTGAAATGAATTGAATTGTCCTCTCAACCCCCAAGAGGACAAATTTGAGGAGAGTGAACTCATTGTCAGTCCAGGTGGATGCTGATCCTACCTGAGTCTGAGAAAAATGTTGGTTAACTCATTGAAGCAATAATAATTACTATTATTTTATTGGCTTTGTATTAGCTGGACTAATTTGGAATGAGTAGAACTATTTCATTGAAGTACCTTGTGAGGACATTTGTCATGTTTTGATGCTATATGAATAAAGCTGAATTGAACTGAACTGAATTTAAATAAATATTAAAGTCCATGACATCACAATTTGAAGAAGACTGAATCAGTGACGTTCTCCTGGAAGATTTTCCAGGAGAAAACCTGTTTTCCTGTCTAAAAATAACATATCAACATGACTGAGGTTCATAAAGTTACATAAACAATGTGTTGTCAAAAATAAAGTTACTTCAAATATATTGTTGTAGAGACCTGTTAATAGACTGAAATGATAGTCCTGATTGACAGTACTTTAGCTTGTAATTACCTTAATTAAATATTTTACACACATATATGTATATTTGACCATCATCACCATGAAAATGCAATAACAGTTAAAAACTAATGTCATTTGTTGAAGAAGAAGAGATTGGAACATTAATTATTGTGTGTTTGTGTGTTTGTTATACAGTAAGTGGTCTAAATTGAGATGTAATAATGAGCAGTCTCGTAGTAAACCCTTTAATAACACTCAGCGCATTTTGAAAAGGGCTTGTGAAAACACAACATAATTATGCCCTGCAGAAAGAAGACTGTTCACAGCAACATAAACACGGGTTAACTGTGTTCACCAGCCGTAGCTGTTCTCCGCAATGCTTGTTGTCTTACTTTTTTATAAGAGTTGGAAATATATTTTACATTTTATTAACTGGCGCCTTTCTGCACTCGAGATAACTTGACATAAAATTAGGAAATTACCAAACCAATAAAAATAATTAGATAAAATAGGTTGCAGGTTCAAAGTGAATAGGCCAGTTTGAACAGGTGGGGTTTATTCTTTATTTCATTCAAAAAAATAAAACAAACAATTTAATACAAATACAAATACAAATGTTCATAAATTGTGAATGAAAAGGGGGCAGAAAGAAGAAGAATCTTATCTACTCTGCCCCTTTTTCCAAGAAATAAATTCACAAATAACATAAATTAAAGTAAAGTAAGTAAATAAAAAACTAAAATCTGAATGTTGATTGGTAAAGTTTTTTTATGAGCTTTAAACGTAATTTCCAGAATACTATAGTCTACTAATTCATGAAATTTCAACAATTGTAACTGAAGGAATAATGGATTTGTTGGATCTCTATATCGTTTTCTACTGATTATTCTTATGGCTCTTTTTTGTAAAATGAAAATTGACTGAATATAAATGTTTTACAGGCATTTCCCCAAACTTGAACACAGTAGGTCAGATATGGAACAATCAGAGTGTTATATAAAATGTACAATGCTTTGTTGTCCAATGAATCCTTTACTTTGTGTAACAGAGCAATTGTTTTTGATATTTTTATCTTTGTATAATGTATATGTGATTTCCTATTCAAATTCTCATCCAGCATGACACCCAAAAACTTGGTTTCCCTTACTCTATTAATTCAAACTTGAATGAAGGAAAAGGGTCCATGTTTGGAAGCTCAGATGGGAGTAACTTGCAGAATGACTGAAGGCTCTGTTCCCCATGTGGTGAGATAGGCAGAGAGGGGTGAATGAAAGAGGTAGACCTGAGAGTACAGGAGAGAGTGGCCATGTAGTTCAAATCGGACTGGAAAGGACAGGCCAGATTAAGGAGCCATTTGAAAGTGACAAGCAGCATCTTGAAGTTGATTCTGTGCTTTATTGGGAACCGGTGGGGCTGTTGACTATTTGGATAGCAGAGTTCTGCACAAGCTACAGTTTATGAAGGGATTTGTTGGGAAGAGGAAAGAAAAGTCAAGTAATCACTTCAAGAAGTGACAAGGCTGTAGATGAGGATGGCGGCCGCACATGGAGTGAAGGATGAATGCAGTCGGTCGATGTTTCGGAGGTGGAAATAAGCAGACCGGCTGATGTTGTTGATGTTAGCTTGAAATGATAGCTTACTTCAAAGATTCAAAGATGACGCCCAGATTCATAACCTGAGGGAAGGATGGAGGACCCGTCAATGTTGATGGAAACTGTGTGATTTGGAGTGGAGATCATGCTGATGAGTAGAACTAACCTTTTATTGCTGTAAAGTTTGAAAAAGTAAGTGGAGAACCGTGATTTGATTTTCTGAAGGCAGTCAGAAAGGGAGGTGGGTTTAAGTGAGGACTTGGGTTTGGAGGAGATGTAGAGCTGGGTGTCATCTGTATAGGAGTGGAAGTTAATTTTATAATTACAGAATATGTGTCTGAGGAGCAATGTGGATGATGAACAGGAGGGACCGTAAGGGGGCAAATTTACTTGCTGTTCAGAACGCGAGCGCGACTTGCAGTTCTCGCTCTTCTCACTCTCTTCTCCTGATCCGGGCACCAGCTGACCACAAATTACCAGACGCGGCGGTCGGAAACCTACGGACTATTTTGAAGAAAGGCTGAGCAGCTGTTATGTTCACAATTATGACCCACATTCCCACCGCACAGTGACAAACATGCGTGTCAAAACAACGGGCGGCAGATCGACACAGTCCTGGGTGCAGATGTCATGCTCGTTAAGATGCAGTAGTGATGATGCTGGTGGGCTGTTTTGCCCACTGATCACACATCTGAGCTAGATTCAGAGGTTCTTCAGTCATCGCTCGACCGACACCGACTTTGCTCCAGATATTTCGGTAAATGAATCTCCTGACGACAAATTGTCAAACCAAACGGAGGAATTGCGGAAATATCGCATCTGTTTCTCGTCATCAATTGTCCGCATCGGCAAACAAACGATATTTCATGGTTTGCATTAATGTGCGTGGCCTAATGGGTCAACAGTGCCCCCTAGAAAACTTTGTGCCTCAAGCCCCACAATACGGTTTGACGTACATGCACGAAAATCGGTACACACCTGAATCATGTCGCAACTTAAAGAAAAGTCTCTTGGCGCCATGGCCGAAACCGAACAGGAAGTCGGCCATTTTTGATTAAATGTGTAATTTTGGCGCAATTCATGCCATTTCTTTGGCCGTTAATGCGGCCCGAACCGTAACGTGCACCCAGATGTGTTATACATCAAAATGTGCGTCTCGATCTTGCGACGATGGGCATCACTTTTCTCAGTCGAAAGTGTTACCGTAGCGACGATATACGCCAAAAAGCACGCACCCCCTTCATCTGATTGGTCCATATTTGATAGTTCCTACTTTAACACAAATACTGGAGATGCTGGGGCCTCACACATGCAAAGCACGCGTTCTACCACTGCACTACTACATCCCCGTCGGGGGGTGGTCCTGAAGACAGGAAGACAGGAAGTTCTAAGAGTTGCGAGTTCCAGAGAAACAACACTGTTGAAGTCCCCCAAGGAACTACCGCCCACTGGATATTTTCTCTTTTTCCGACGACTCTTTGTGAACCTCAGAGAGGTTTTTGCGTGAAAATCCCAGTAGATCGGCAGGTTCTGAAATACTCAGACCAGCCCGTCTGTTACCAATAACCATGCCACTTTCAAAGTCACTTAACTCACTGTACTTCCCCATTCTGATGCTTGGTTTTAATTACAGGAGATTCTCTTGACCATGTCTACGTGCCTAATTGCTGCCATGTGATTGGCTGGTTAGAAGTTTTCGTCAAAGAGCAGTTGGAGCAGTTATTTTACCTAATAAAGTGGCCGGTGAGTGTAAATGCATACATATGTATGTGTCCCATATATATTCCTCATGACCATTAAAGCTTTTTGAAGGCATTGATGTTCAATAGCAAGCACCAAGTCCAATTCATCTTGTGAGTTTGTCTAACTGTGAACATAATTCATCCTTTATGGAACAATCAGTGTTGCTGATTACTCTTTCTTACGTCGTATGGTTTATTAACACAAATAATGGAGATGTCGTGGATTGAACCCGGGGCCTCATACATGCAAAGCATGCGCTCTACCACTGAGCTACATCCCCTTCAGGGGGTTGTCTTGAAGACACGAAGACAGGAAGTTCTAAGAGTTATGAAATCCAAAGAACGAACTCTGATGAATTGTGAAAATTCAGATTTTTCACAAAAGTAGTGCTGCGATGGCCGGGAATCGAACCCGGGTCAACTGCTTGGAAGGCAGCTATGCTCACCACTATACCACCATCGCACAGATTTGGCACATAAACGTCATAATTTCCGCAACACAGGGCAAAACCAGTTTTCAATGGGACTGAGGTTTGTCTGTCCGCTTTGCAGCAAAATGCAGGACTAGATGACTAGATGCTGGGGGACCCTAACCTCAACAATGCTGCTGCTTTGCTTTGCTCTGTTTTGAATTAACTTGGACATCAGTGCTTTTCTTGACTTCAGGGTGAATTATTACCTAGACTGTCTGCGTGAAATTCCGAAGGTGGCAATGTTGCATAACTCCTCCTAACCTTTAAACAGAGAGGGTAAATTTGATTAGCCAGAATAAAGCGTTTAAATCCATGGGCTGATTGTAAACTGGATATATACTTATTCACCTTTACTTGAAACAACCAGATTTCAGGATCCTGCTTCTTTGAGCCCCACTGGATCAATCTTGCTGGATTGCTTTTGAACAATGGGGTCCTGAAGGTTAGACATGAGTCTATATACAATCAATGGTCACTTTAATAGGTACACCTTGCTAGTACCGGTTTGGACGCCCTTTTCCATTCAGAACTGCCTTAATCCTTCGTGGCATTGATTTAACAAGGTACTGGAAACATTCCTCAGAGAGTTTGGTCCATATTGACATGATGGCATCACGCAGTTGCTGCAGATTTGTCGGCTGCACATCCATGATGTGAATCTCCCGTTCCACCACATTCCAAAGGTGTTCTATTGGTTTGAGATCTGGTGACTGTGGAGGCCATTTGAGGACAGTGAACTCATTGTCATGTTCAACAAACCGTTCTGAGATGATTCGGGCTTTATGACACGTCGCGTTATCCTGCTGGAAGTAGCCATCAGAAAATGGGTACACTGCGGTCATAAAGGGATGGACATGGTCGGCAACAATACTCAGGTAGGCTGTGGCATTGGCCCAATGTTAAATTGGTAGTGTGCCATAAAAATATCCCCCAAACCGTTACACCACCACCACCACCAGCCTGAACCGTTGATACAAGGCAGGATGGATCCATGCTTTCATGTTGTTGATGGCAAATTCTGACCATACCATCAGAATGTCGCAGCCGATATTGAGACTCATCATACCAGGCAACCTTTTTCCAAACTTCTGTTGTCCAAATTTGGTGAACCTGAGTGAGCGAATTGAAGCCTCAGTTTCCTGTTCTTAGCTGACAGGAGTGGTACTCAGTGTGGTTCTGCTGCTGTGGCCCATCCGCCTCAAGGTTCGATGTGTTGTGCATTCAGAGATTCCCTTCGGCATACCTCGGTTGTAACGAGTGGTTATTTGAGTTACTGTTGCCTTCCTATCAGCTACAACCAGTCTAGCCATTCTCTTCTGACCTCTGACATCCACAAGGCATTTGCCCCCAAGGAACTACCGCCCACTGGATATTTTCTCTTTTTCCGACGACTCTCTGTGAACCCCAGAAAGGTTTTTGCGGGAAAATCCCAGTAGATCGGCAGGTTCTGAAATACTCAGACCAGCCCGTCTGTTACCAATAACCATGCCACGTTCAAAGTCACTTAACTTACTGTACTTCTCATTCTGATGCTTGGTTTGAACTACAGGAGATTCTCTTGACCATGTCTACGTGCCTAATTGCGTTGATTTGCTGCTATGTGATTGGCTGGTTAGAAGTTTTCGTCGAAGAGCAGTTGGAGCAGTTATTTTACCTAATAAAGTGGCTGGTGAGTGTAAATGCATACATATGTATGTGTCCCATATATATTCCTCATGACCATTAAAGCTTTTTGAAGGCATTGATGTTCAATCGCAAGCACCAAGTCCAATTCATCTTGTGAGTTTGTCTAACTGTGAACATAATTCATCCTTTATGGAACAATCAGTGTTGCTGATTACTCTTTCTTACGTCGTGTGGTTTATTAACACAAATAATGGAGATGCCGGGGATTGAACCCGGGGCCTCATACATGCAAAGCATGCGCTCTACCACTGAGCTACATCCCCTTCACGGGGTTGTCTTGAAGACACGAAGACAGGAAGTTCTAAGAGTTACGAAATCCAGAGATCGAACTCTGATGAACTGTGAAAATTCAGATTTTTCACAAAAGTAAGAATGCTGCTGCTTTGCTTTGCTCTGTTTTGAATTAACTTGGACATCAGTGCTTTTCTTGACTTCAGGGTGAATTATTACCTGGACTGTCTGCGTGAAATTCCGAAGGTGGCAATGTTGCATAACTCCTCCTAACCTTTAAACAGAGAGGGTAAATTTGATTAGCCAGAATAAAGCGTTTAAATCCATGGGCTGATTGTAAACTGGATATATACTTATTCACCTTTACTTGAAACAACCAGATTTCAGGATCCTGCTTCTTTGAGCCCCACTGGATCAATCTTGCTGGATTGCTTTTGAACAATGGGGTCCTGAAGGTTAGAGATGAGTCTATATACAATCAATGGTCACTTTAATAGGTACACCTTGCTAGTACCGGGTTGGACGCCCTTTTCCCTTCAGAACTGCCTTAATCCTTCGTGGCATTGATTTAACAAGGTACTGGAAACATTCCTCAGAGAGTTTGGTCCATATTGACATGATGGCATCACGCAGTTGCTGCAGATTTGTCGGCTGCACATCCATGATGTGAATCTCCCGTTCCACCACATTCCAAAGGTGTTCTATTGGTTTGAGATCTGGTGACTGTGGAGGCCATTTGAGGACAGTGAACTCATTGTCATGTTCAACAAACCGTTCTGAGATGATTCGGGCTTTATGACACGTCGCGTTATCCTGCTGGAAGTAGCCATCAGAAAATGGGTACACTGCGGTCATAAAGGGATGGACATGGTCGGCAACAATACTCAGGTAGGCTGTGGCATTGGCCCAATGTTAAATTGGTAGTGTGCCATAAAAATATCCCCCAAACCGTTACACCACCACCACCACCAGCCTGAACCGTTGATACAAGGCAGGATGGATCCATGCTTTCATGTTGTTGATGGCAAATTCTGACCATACCATCAGAATGACTCATCATACCAGGCAACCTTTTTCCAAACTTCTGTTGTCCAAATTTGGTGAACCTGAGTGAGCGAATTGAATCCTCGGTTTCCTGTTCTTAGCTGACAGGAGTGGTACCCAGTGTGGTTCTGCTGCTGTGGCCCATCCGCCTAAGGTTCGATGTGTTGTGCATTCAGAGATGCCCTTCGGCATACCTCGGTTGTAACGAGTGGTTATTTGAGTTACTGTTGCCTTTCTATCAGCTACAACCAGTCTAGCCATTCTCTTCTGACCTCTGACATCCACAAGGCATTTACCCCCAAGGAACTACCGCCCACTGGATATTTTCTCTTTTTCCGATGACTCTATTCTACTATTTGTATAGAAATGATCTGTTTGAAGTCTTTCAGTCAGGGTTCAGAATGCATCATAGCACAGAGACAGCACTGGTTCGAGTCACGAATGACCTCCTTATGGCCTCAGATAAGGGATTAGTTTCCATACTGGTTCTACTGGACCTCAGTGCTGCTTTTGGCACTATAGATCATGGCATTTTGCTGCACAGGTTAGAGCACGTTGTTGGGATTAAAGGGACACCTCTATGTTGGTTTAAATCATATCTATCTGACAGGTTCCAGTTTGTTCATGTACATGAGGTTTCTTCAGAACAGACAAGGGTCTGCTATGGTGTTCCGCAGGGTTCAGTGCTAGGGCCAATCTTGTTCAGTTTATACATGCAGCCATTGGGAAGTATAATCCAGAATCACGGCATACACTTTCATTGTTATGCTGATGATACGCAGCTCTACTTGTCTATGAAGCCGGATGAAACAGAACCGTTAGTTAAACTTCAGGCATGTCTTAGGGACATCAAGGACTGGATGTCCAGAAATTTCTTGCTTCTAAATTCAGATAAAACAGAGGTTATCATTCTTGGTCCAGAGCATCTTAGGAAGGGATTAGATGGTGTTGCGATGGCTTCCAGTGCAACTGTGAGAAACCTTGGTGTTATTTTCGATCAGGATTTGTCGTTTAAATCATATGTCAATCAGGTCTGTAAAATAGCCTTTTTCCATCTCCGTAATATTGCAAAGATTAGGAAAATCCTCTCGCAGAGTGATGCAGAAAAACTAGTTCATGCGTTTGTATCTTCTAGACTAGATTACTGTAATGTGTTGTTAGCAGGATGTCCAAGTAATTTGCTGAATAGGCTCCAGCTGATCCAGAATGCAGCAGCACGAGTGCTGACAGGAATCAGCAGGAGAGACCACGTCTCTCCGGTGTTAGCGTCGCTCCATTGGTTACCCGTAAAATTCAGAATCCAATTTAAAATTGTATTACTTGCGTATAAAGCCCAAAACGGCTTAGCTCCGCATTATTTGCAAGACCTGATAGTGCCTTATGTTCCTGTCAGAGCTCTCCGTTCTCGGAGTGCAGGTTTACTCGTAGTTCCTAGAGTATCCAAATGTAGATTTGGAGGGCGGGCGTTCTGCTATCAGGCACCACTACTATGGAACCAACTTCCAATCTGGGTTAAGGAGGCTGACACCACCTCCACCTTTAAAACTAAACTTAAAACATTTCTGTTTAGTAAAGCCTATAGTTAGTGTTTAGTAAACCTCTAGCTGGTGTTGGTAAATCTCTAGGTAGTGTAAACTTTAGTGTGTCAGAGTCGCTCCTGTAGTTTCTTGTGCTGGCCCCCCCTTCTCCTCCCTTTTCTCTCTTTTGTCCATGTTGCAGCATCCTTTGCCGGACACCGGAACCTGCAGTGTGGGAGTGAGGGGGGCAGGGTAACGGCCCCTTTTGGGTGGGGGAGAAGGTTCGTCCCTCAAGACTCCTCTCCTTGGCCCTGCCCCTTTTCAACCCTTCCCCGACCCTGCACGCCAACCTGGGACCTGATGATTGGGCCGGAGCTTCGGGAGCTGCGTGCTGGCCTGCGGTCCCCACCCCTGGTCGTCCCGTTGCTGCTTCCACCTGCCTGCTGTGCTGTTGCCGTCCCTGACCCACCAGTCTGGCCCTCGGCAGGAGGGTCCCCCCCTACGAGCCTGGTCCTGCTCAAGGTTTCTTCCCTCCTAAAGGGGAGTTTTTCCTTGACACTGTTTGGCTTAAGGTTTTTCTCCCACTATGGGAGTTTTTACCTGCCATTGTTTAGGTAATAACTGCTCGGGGGTCATGTTCTGGGTATGGGTCTCTGGAAAGCGTCTAGAGACAACTCTGTTGTATTAGACGCTATATAAATAAAATTGAATTGAATTGAATTGAATTGAATTGAACCTGAGTGAGCGAATTGAAGCCTCGGTTTCCTGTTCTTAGCTGACAGGAGTGGTACCCAGTGTGGTTCTGCTGCTGTGGCCCATCCGCCTAAGGTTCGATGTGTTGTGCATTCAGAGATGCCCTTCGGCATACCTCGGTTGTAACGAGTGGTTATTTGAGTTACTGTTGCCTTTCTATCAGCTACAACCAGTCTAGCCATTCTCTTCTGACCTCTGACATCCACAAGGCATTTGCCCCCAAGGAACTACCGCCCACTGGATATTTTCTCTTTTTCCGACGACTCTCTGTGAACCCCAGAAAGGTTTTTGCGGGAAAATCCCAGTAGATCGGCAGGTTCTGAAATACTCAGACCAGCCCGTCTGTTACCAATAACCATGCCACGTTCAAAGTCACTTAACTCACTGTACTCCTCATTCGGATGTTTGGTTTGAACTACAGGAGATTCTCTTGACCATGTCTACGTGCCTAATTGCGTTGATTTGCTGCCATGTGATTGGCTGGTTAGAAGTTTT
Source organism: Cololabis saira (assembly GCF_033807715.1). Lineage (NCBI taxonomy): Eukaryota > Metazoa > Chordata > Actinopteri > Beloniformes > Belonidae > Cololabis > Cololabis saira. Next base: position 5,962,220 of record NC_084589.1, read on the forward strand.
CGTCGAAGAGCAGTTGGAGCAGTTATTTTACCTAATAAAGTGGCCGGTGAGTGTAAATGCATACATATGTATGTGTCCCATATATATTCCTCATGACCATTAAAGCTTTTTGAAGGCATTGATGTTCAATAGCAAGCACCAAGTCCAATTCATCTTGTGAGTTTGTCTAACTGTGAACATAATTCATCCTTTATGGAACAATCAGTGTTGCTGATTACTCTTTCTTACGTTGTGTGGTTTATTAACACAAATAATGGAGATGCCGGGGATTGAACCCGGGGCCTCATACATGCAAAGCATGCGCTCTACCACTGAGCTACATCCCCTTTAGGGGGTTGTCTTGAAGACAGGAAGTTGTAATAGTTACGAAATCCAAAGAACGAACTCTGATGAACTGTGAAAATTCAGATTTTTCACAAAAGTAGTGCTGCGATGGCCAGGAATCGAACCCGGGTCAACTGCTTGGAAGGCAGCTATGCTATACCACTATACCACCATCGCACAGATTTGGCACATAAACGTCATAATTTCCGCAACACAGTGCAAAACCAGTTTTCAATGGGACTGAGGTTTGTCTGTCCGTTTGCAGCAAAATGCAGGACTAGATGACTAGATGCTGGGGGACCCTAACCTCAACAATGCTGCTGCTTTGCTTTGCTCTGTTTTGAATTAACTTGGACATCAGTGCTTTTCTTGACTTCAGGGTGAATTATTACCTGGACTGTCTGCGTGAAATTCCGAAGGTGGCAATGTTGCATAACTCCTCCTAACCTTTAAACAGAGAGGGTAAATTTGATTAGCCAGAATAAAGCGTTTAAATCCATGGGCTGATTGTAAACTGGATATATACTTATTCACCTTTACTTGAAACAACCAGATTTCAGGATCCTGCTTCTTTGAGCCCCACTGGATCAATCTTGCTGGATTGCTTTTGAACAATGGGGTCCTGAAGGTTAGAGATGAGTCTATATACAATCAATGGTCACTTTAATAGGTACACCTTGCTAGTACCGGGTTGGACGCCCTTTTCCCTTCAGAACTGCCTTAATCCTTCGTGGCATTGATTTAACAAGGTACTGGAAACATTCCTCAGAGAGTTTGGTCCATATTGACATAATGGCATCACGCAGTTGCTGCAGATTTGTCGGCTGCACATCCATGATGTGAATCTCCCGTTCCATCACATTCCAAAGGTGTTCTATTGGTTTGAGATCTGGTGACTGTGGAGGCCATTTGAGGACAGTGAACTCATTGTCATGTTCAACAAACCGTTCTGAGATGATTCGTGCTTTATGACACGTCGCGTTATCCTGCTGGAAGTAGCCATCAGAAAATGGGTACACTGCGGTCATAAAGGGATGGACATGGTCGGCAACAATACTCAGGTAGGCTGTGGCATTGGCCCAATGTTAAATTGGTAGTGTGCCATAAAAATATCCCCCAAACCGTTACACCACCACCACCACCAGCCTGAACCGTTGATACAAGGCAGGATGGATCCATGCTTTCATGTTGTTGATGGCAAATTCTGACCATACAATCAGAATGTCGCAGCCGATATTGAGACTCATCATACCAGGCAACCTTTTTCCAAACTTCTGTTGTCCAAATTTGGTGAACCTGAGTGAGCGAATTGAAGCCTCGGTTTCCTGTTCTTAGCTGACAGGAGTGGTACCCAGTGTGGTTCTGCTGCTGTGGCCCATCCGCCTCAAGGTTCGATGTGTTGTGCATTCAGAGATGCCCTTCGGCATACCTCGGTTGTAACGAGTGGTTATTTGAGTTACTGTTGCCTTTCTATCAGCTACAACCAGTCTAGCCATTCTCTTCTGACCTCTGACATCCACAAGGCATTTGCCCCCAAGGAACTACCGCCCACTGGATATTTTCTCTTTTTCCGACGACTCTCTGTGAACCCCAGAAAGGTTTTTGCGGGAAAATCCCAGTAGATCGCCAGGTTCTGAAATACTCAGACCAGCCCGTCTGTTACCAATAACCATGCCACGTTCAAAGTCACTTAACTTACTGTACTCCTCATTCTGATGTTTGGTTTGAACTACAGGAGATTCTCTTGACCATGTCTACGTGCCTAATTGCGTTGATTTGCTGCCATGTGATTGGCTGGTTAGAAGTTTTCGTCGAAGAGCAGTTGGAGCAGTTATTTTACCTAATAAAGTGGCCGGTGAGTGTAAATGCATACATATGTATGTGTCCCATATATATTCCTCATGACCATTAAAGCTTTTTGAAGGCATTGATGTTCAATAGCAAGCACCAAGTCCAATTCATATTGTGAGTTTGTCTAACTGTGAACATAATTCATCCTTTATGGAACAATCAGTGTTGCTGATTACTGTTTCTTAAGTCGTGTGATTTATTAACACAAATAATGGAGATGCCAGGGATTGAACCCGGGGCCTCATACATGCAAAGCATGCGCTCTACCACTGAGCTACATCCCCTTCAGGGGGTTGTCTTGAAGACACGAAAACATGAAGTTCTAAGAGTTACGAAATCCAAAGAACGAACTCTGATGAACTGTGAAAATTCAGATTTTTCACAAAAGTAGTGCTGCGATGGCCGGGAATCGAACCCGGGTCAACTGCTTGGAAGGCAGCTATGCTCACCACTATACCACCATCGCACAGATTTGGCACATAAACGTCATAATTTCCGCAACACAGGGCAAAACCGGTTTTCAATGGGACTGAGGTTTGTCTGTCCGTTTGCAGCAAAATGCAGGACTAGATGACTAGATGCTGGGGGACCCTAACCTCAACAATGCTGCTGCTTTGCTTTGCTCTGTTTTGAATTAACTTGGACATCAGTGCTTTTCTTGACTTCAGGGTGAATTATTACCTGGACTGTCTGCGTGAAATTCCGAAGGTGGCAATGTTGCATAACTCCTCCTAACCTTTAAACAGAGAGGGTAAATTTGATTAGCCAGAATAAAGCGTTTAAATCCATGGGCTGATTGTAAACTGGATATATACTTATTCACCTTTACTTGAAACAACCAGATTTCAGGATCCTGCTTCTTTGAGCCCCACTGGATAGATCTTGCTGGATTGCTTTTGAACAATGGGGTCCTGAAGGTTAGAGATGAGTCTATATACAATCAATGGTCACTTTAATAGGTACACCTTGCTAGTACCGGGTTGGACGCCCTTTTCCCTTCAGAACTGCCTTAATCCTTCGTGGCATTGATTTAACAAGGTACTGGAAACATTCCTCAGAGAGTTTGGTCCATATTGACATAATGGCATCACGCAGTTGCTGCAGATTTGTCGGCTGCACATCCATGATGTGAATCTCCCGTTCCATCACATTCCAAAGGTGTTCTATTGGTTTGAGATCTGGTGACTGTGGAGGCCATTTGAGGACAGTGAACTCATTGTCATGTTCAACAAACCGTTCTGAGATGATTCGTGCTTTATGACACGTCGCGTTATCCTGCTGGAAGTAGCCATCAGAAAATGGGTACACTGCGGTCATAAAGGGATGGACATGGTCGGCAACAATACTCAGGTAGGCTGTGGCATTGGCCCAATGTTAAATTGGTAGTGTGCCATAAAAATATCCCCCAAACCGTTACACCACCACCACCAGCCTGAACCGTTGATACAAGGCAGGATGGATCCATGCTTTCATGTTGTTGATGGCAAATTCTGACCATACAATCAGAATGTCGCAGCCGATATTGAGACTCATCATACCAGGCAACCTTTTTCCAAACTTCTGTTGTCCAAATTTGGTGAACCTGAGTGAGTGAATTGAAGCCTCGGTTTCCTGTTATTAGCTGACAGGAGTGGTACCCAGTGTGGTTCTGCTGCTGTGGCCCATCCGCCTCAAGGTTCAATGTGTTGTGCATTCAGAGATGCCCTTCGGCATACCTCGGTTGTAACGAGTGGTTATTTGAGTTACTGTTGCCTTTCTATCACCTACAACCAGTCTAGCCATTCTCTTCTGACCTCTGACATCCACAAGGCATTTGCCCCCAAGGAACTACCGCCCACTGGATATTTTCTCTTTTTCCGACGACTCTCTGTGAACCCGAGAAAGGTTTTTGCGGGAAAATCCCAGTAGATCGGCAGGTTCTGAAATACTCAGACCAGCCCGTCTGTTACCAATAACCATGCCACGTTCAAAGTCACTTAACTCACTGTACTCCTCATTCTGATGCTTGGTTTGAACTACAGGAGATTCTTGACCATGTCTACGTGCCTAATTGCGTTGATTTGCGGCCATGTGATTGGCTGGTTAGAAGTTTTCGTCGAAGAGCAGTTGGAGCAGTTATTTTACCTAATAAAGTGGCCGGTGAGTGTAAATGCATACATATGTATGTGTCCCATATATATTCCTCATGACCATTAAAGCTTTTTGAAGGCATTGATGTTCAATACCAAGCACCAAGTCAAATTCATCCCGTGAGTTTGTCCAACTGTGAACATAATTCATCCTTTATGGAACAATCAGTGTTGCTGATTACTCTTTCTTACGTCGTGTGGTTTATTAACACAAATAATGGAGATGCCGGGGATTGAACCCAGGGCCTCATACATGCAAAGCATGCGCTCTACCACTGAGCTACATCCCCTTCAGGGGGTTGTCTTGAAGACACGAAGACAGGAAGTTCTAAGAGTTACGAAATCCAAAGAACGAACTCTGATGAACTGTGAAAATTCAGATTTTTCACAAAAGTAGTGCTGCGATGGCCGGGAATCGAACCCGGGTCAACTGCTTGGAAGGCAGCTATGCTCACCAGTATACCACCATCACACAGATTTGGCACATAAACGTCATAATTTCCGCAACACAGGGCAAAACCAGTTTTCAATGGGACTGAGGTTTGTCTGTCCGTTTGCAGCAAAATGCAGGACTAGATGACTAGATGCTGGGGGACCCTAACCTCAACAATGCTGCTGCTTTGCTTTGCTCTGTTTTGAATTAACTTGGACATCAGTGCTTTTCTTGACTTCAGGGTGAATTATTACCTGGACTGTCTGCGTGAAATTCCGAAGGTGGCAATGTTGCATAACTCCTCCTAACCTTTAAACAGAGAGGGTAAATTTGATTAGCCAGAATAAAGCGTTTAAATCCATGGGCTGATTGTAAACTGGATATATACTTATTCACCTTTACTTGAAACAACCAGATTTCAGGATCCTGCTTCTTTGAGCCCTACTGGATCAATCTTGCTGGATTGCTTTTGAACAATTGGGTCCTGAAGGTTAGAGATGAGTCTATATACAATCAATGGTCACTTTAATAGGTACACCTTGCTAGTACCGGGTTGGACGCCCTTTTCCCTTCAGAACTGCCTTAATCCTTAGTGGCATTGATTTAACAAGGTACTGGAAACATTCCTCAGAGAGTTTGGTCCATATTGACATGATGGCATCACGCAGTTGCTGCAGATTTGTCGGCTGCACATCCATGATGTGAATCTCCCGTTCCACCACATTCCAAAGGTGTTCTATTGGTTTGAGATCTGGTGACTGTGGAGGCCATTTGAGGACAGTGAACTCATTGTCATGTTCAACAAACCGTTCTGAGATGATTCGGGCTTTATGACACGTCGCGTTATCCTGCTGGAAGTAGCCATCAGAAAATGGGTACACTGCGGTCATAAAGGGATGGACATGGTCGGCAACAATACTCAGGTAGGCTGTGGCATTGGCCCAATGTTAAATTGGTAGTGTGCCATAAAAATATCCCCCAAACCGTTACACCACCACCACCACCAGCCTGAACCGTTGATACAAGGCAGGATGGATCCATGCTTTCATGTTGTTGATGGCAAATTCTGACCATACCATCAGAATGACTCATCATACCAGGCAACCTTTTTCCAAACTTCTGTTGTCCAAATTTGGTGAACCTGAGTGAGCGAATTGAAGCCTCGGTTTCCTGTTCTTAGCTGACAGGAGTGGTACCCAGTGTGGTTCTGCTGCTGTGGCCCATCCGCCTCAAGGTTCGATGTGTTGTGCATTCAGAGATGCCCTTTGGCATACCTCGGTTGTAACGAGTGGTTATTTGAGTTACTGTTGCCTTTCTATCAGCTACAACCAGTCTAGCCATTCTCTTCTGACCTCTGACATCCACAAGGCATTTGCCCCCAAGGAACTACCGCCCACTGGATATTTTCTCTTTTTCCGACGACTCTCTGTGAACCCCAGAAAGGTTTTTGCGTGAAAATCCCAGTAGATCGGCAGGTTCTGAAATACTCAGACCAGCCCGTCTGTTACCAATAACCATGCCACGTTCAAAGTCACTTAACTCACTGTACTCCTCATTCTGATGCTTGGTTTGAACTACAGGAGATTCTCTTGACCATGTCTACGTGCCTAATTGCGTTGATTTGCTGCCATGTGATTGGCTGGTTAGAAGTTTTCGTCGAAGAGCAGTTGGAGCAGTTATTTTACCTAATAAAGTGGCCGGTGAGTGTAAATGCATACATATGTATGTGTCCCATATATATTCCTCATGACCATTAAAGCTTTTTGAAGGCATTGATGTTCAATACCAAGCACCAAGTCAAATTCATCCCGTGAGTTTGTCTAACTGTGAACATAATTCATCCTTTATGGAACAATCAGTGTTGCTGATTACTCTTTCTTACGTCGTGTGGTTTATTAACACAAATAATGGAGATGCCGGGGATTGAACCCGGGGCCTCATACATGCAAAGCATGCGCTCTACCACTAAGCTACATCCCCTTCAGGGGGTTGTCTTGAAGACACGAAGACAGGAAGTTCTAAGAGTTACGAAATCCAAAGAACGAACTCTGATGAACTGTGAAAATTCAGATTTTTCACAAAAGTAGTGCTGCGATGGCCGGGAATCGAACCCGGGTCAACTGCTTGGAAGGCAGCTATGCTCACCACTATACCACCATCGCACAGATTTGGCACATATTGTCTGTCCGCTTTGCAGCAATATGCAGGACTAGATGACTAGATGCTGGGGGACCCTAACCTCAACAATGCTGCTGCTTTGCTTTGCTCTGTTTTGAATTAACTTGGACATCAGTGCTTTTCTTCACTTCAGGGTGAATTATTACCTGGACTGTCTGCGTGAAATTCCGAAGGTGGCAATGTTGCATAACTCCTCCTAACCTTTAAACAGAGAGGGTAAATTTGATTAGCCAGAATAAAGCGTTTAAATCCATGGGCTGATTGTAAACTGGATATATACTTATTCACCTTTACTTGAAACAACCAGATTTCAGGATCCTGCTTCTTTGAGCCCCACTGGATCAATCTTGCTGGATTGCTTTTGAACAATGGGGTCCTGAAGGTTAGAGATGAGTCTATATACAATCAATGGTCACTTTAATAGGTACACCTTGCTAGTACCGGGTTGGACGCCCTTTTCCCTTCAGAACTGCCTTAATCCTTCGTGGCATTGATTTAACAAGGTACTGGAAACATTCCTCAGAGAGTTTGGTCCATATTGACATGATGGCATCACGCAGTTGCTGCAGATTTGTCGGCTGCACATCCATGATGTGAATCTCCCGTTCCACCACATTCCAAAGGTGTTCTATTGGTTTGAGATCTGGTGACTGTGGAGGCCATTTGAGGACAGTGAACTCATTGTCATGTTCAACAAACCGTTCTGAGATGATTCGGGCTTTATGACACGTCGCGTTATCCTGCTGGAAGTAGCCATCAGAAAATGGGTACACTGCGGTCATAAAGGGATGGACATGGTCGGCAACAATACTCAGGTAGGCTGTGGCATTGGCCCAATGTTAAATTGGTAGTGTGCCATAAAAATATCCCCCAAACCGTTACACCACCACCACCACCAGCCTGAACCGTTGATACAAGGCAGGATGGATCCATGCTTTCATGTTGTTGATGGCAAATTCTGACCATACCATCAGAATGACTCATCATACCAGGCAACCTTTTTCCAAACTTCTGTTGTCCAAATTTGGTGAACCTGAGTGAGTGAATTGAAGCCTCGGTTTCCTGTTCTTAGCTGACAGGAGTGGTACCCAGTGTGGTTCTGCTGCTGTGGCCCATCCGCCTCAAGGTTCGATGTGTTGTGCATTCAGAGATGCCCTTCGGCATACCTCGGTTGTAACGAGTGGTTATTTGAGTTACTGTTGCCTTTCTATCACCTACAACCAGTCTAGCCATTCTCTTCTGACCTCTGACATCCACAAGGCATTTGCCCCCAAGGAACTACCGCCCACTGGATATTTTCTCTTTTTCCGACGACTCTCTGTGAACCCCAGAAAGGTTTTTGCGGGAAAATCCCAGTAGATCGGCAGGTTCTGAAATACTCAGACCAGCCCGTCTGTTACCAATAACCATGCCACGTTCAAAGTCACTTAACTCACTGTACTCCTCATTCTGATGCTTGGTTTGAACTACAGGAGATTCTCTTGACCATGTCTACGTGCCTAATTGCGTTGATTTGCGGCCATGTGATTGGCTGGTTAGAAGTTTTCGTCGAAGAGCAGTTGGAGCAGTTATTTTACCTAATAAAGTCGCCGGTGAGTGTAAATGCATACATATGTATGTGTCCCATATATATTCCTCATGACCATTAAAGCTTTTTGAAGGCATTGATGTTCAATACCAAGCACCAAGTCAAATTCATCCCGTGAGTTTGTCTAACTGTGAACATAATTCATCCTTTATGGAACAATCAGTGTTGCTGATTACTCTTTCTTACGTTGTGTGGTTCATTAACACAAATAATGGAGATGCCGGGGATTGAACCCGGGGCCTCATACATGCAAAGCATGGGCTCTACCACTGAGCTACATCCCCTTCAGGGGGGTTTTTGAAGACACGAAGACAGGAAGTTCTAAGAGTTACGAAATCCAGAGAACTAACTCTGATGAACTGTGAAAATTCAGATTTTTCACAAAAGTAGTGCTGCGATGGCCGGGAATCGAACCCGGGTCAACTGCTTGGAAGGCAGCTATGCTCACCACTATACCACCATCGCACAGATTTGGCACATAAACGTCATAATTTCCGCAACACAGGGCAAAACCGGTTTTCAATGGGACTGAGGTTTGTCTGTCCGCTTTGCAGCAAAATGCAGGACTAGATGACTAGATGCTGGGGGACCCTAACCTCAACAATGCTGCTGCTTTGCTTTGCTCTGTTTTGAATTAACTTGGACATCAGTGCTTTTCTTGACTTCAGGGTGAGTTATTACCTGGACTGTCTGCGTGAAATTCCGAAGGTGGCAATGTTGCATAACTCCTCCTAACCTTTAAACAGAGAGGGTAAATTTGATTAGCCAGAATAAAGCGTTTAAATCCATGGGCTGATTGTAAACTGGATATATACTTATTCACCTTTACTTGAAACAACCAGATTTTAGGATCCTGCTTCTTTGAGCCCCACTGGATCAATCTTGCTGGATTGCTTTTGAACAATGAGGTCGTGAGGGTTAGAGATGAGTCTATATACAATCAATGGCCACTTTATTGGGTACACCTTGCTAGTACTGGGTTGGACGCCCTTTTCCCTTCAGAACTGCGTTAATCTTCCGTGGCATTGATTTAACAAGGTACTGGAAACATTCCTCAGAGAGTTTGGTCCATATTGACATGATGGCATCACGCAGTTGCTGCAGATTTGTCGGCTGCACATCCATGATGTGAATCTCCCGTTCCACCACATTCCAAAGGTGTTCTATTGGTTTGAGATCTGGTGACTGTGGAGGCCATTTGAGGACAGTGAACTCATTGTCATGTTCAACAAACCGTTCTGAGATGATTCGGGCTTTATGACACGTCGCGTTATCCTGCTGGAAGTAGCCATCAGAAAATGGGTACACTGCGGTCATAAAGGGATGGACATGGTCGGCAACAATACTCAGGTAGGCTGTGGCATTGGCCCAATGTTAAATTGGTAGTGTGCCATAAAAATATCCCCCAAACCGTTACACCACCACCACCACCAGCCTGAACCGTTGATACAAGGCAGGATGGATCCATGCTTTCATGTTGTTGATGGCAAATTCTGACCATACCATCAGAATGACTCATCATACCAGGCAACCTTTTTCCAAACTTCTGTTGTCCAAATTTGGTGAACCTGAGTGAGTGAATTGAAGCCTCGGTTTCCTGTTCTTAGCTGACAGGAGTGGTACCCAGTGTGGTTCTGCTGCTGTGGCCCATCCGCCTCAAGGTTCGATGTGTTGTGCATTCAGAGATGCCCTTCGGCATACCTCGGTTGTAACGAGTGGTTATTTGAGTTACTGTTGCCTTTCTATCACCTACAACCAGTCTAGCCATTCTCTTCTGACCTCTGACATCCACAAGGCATTTGCCCCCAAGGAACTACCGCCCACTGGATATTTTCTCTTTTTCCGACGACTCTCTGTGAACCCCAGAAAGGTTTTTGCGGGAAAATCCCAGTAGATCGGCAGGTTCTGAAATACTCAGACCAGCCCGTCTGTTACCAATAACCATGCCACGTTCAAAGTCACTTAACTCACTGTACTCCTCATTCTGATGCTTGGTTTGAACTACAGGAGATTCTCTTGACCATGTCTACGTGCCTAATTGCGTTGATTTGCGGCCATGTGATTGGCTGGTTAGAAGTTTTCGTCGAAGAGCAGTTGGAGCAGTTATTTTACCTAATAAAGTCGCCGGTGAGTGTAAATGCATACATATGTATGTGTCCCATATATATTCCTCATGACCATTAAAGCTTTTTGAAGGCATTGATGTTCAATACCAAGCACCAAGTCAAATTCATCCCGTGAGTTTGTCTAACTGTGAACATAATTCATCCTTTATGGAACAATCAGTGTTGCTGATTACTCTTTCTTACGTTGTGTGGTTCATTAACACAAATAATGGAGATGCCGGGGATTGAACCCGGGGCCTCATACATGCAAAGCATGGGCTCTACCACTGAGCTACATCCCCTTCAGGGGGGTTTTTGAAGACACGAAGACAGGAAGTTCTAAGAGTTACGAAATCCAGAGAACTAACTCTGATGAACTGTGAAAATTCAGATTTTTCACAAAAGTAGTGCTGCGATGGCCGGGAATCGAACCCGGGTCAACTGCTTGGAAGGCAGCTATGCTCACCACTATACCACCATCGCACAGATTTGGCACATAAACGTCATAATTTCCGCAACACAGGGCAAAACCGGTTTTCAATGGGACTGAGGTTTGTCTGTCCGCTTTGCAGCAAAATGCAGGACTAGATGACTAGATGCTGGGGGACCCTAACCTCAACAATGCTGCTGCTTTGCTTTGCTCTGTTTTGAATTAACTTGGACATCAGTGCTTTTCTTGACTTCAGGGTGAGTTATTACCTGGACTGTCTGCGTGAAATTCCGAAGGTGGCAATGTTGCATAACTCCTCCTAACCTTTAAACAGAGAGGGTAAATTTGATTAGCCAGAATAAAGCGTTTAAATCCATGGGCTGATTGTAAACTGGATATATACTTATTCACCTTTACTTGAAACAACCAGATTTTAGGATCCTGCTTCTTTGAGCCCCACTGGATCAATCTTGCTGGATTGCTTTTGAACAATGAGGTCGTGAGGGTTAGAGATGAGTCTATATACAATCAATGGCCACTTTATTGGGTACACCTTGCTAGTACTGGGTTGGACGCCCTTTTCCCTTCAGAACTGCGTTAATCTTCCGTGGCATTGATTTAACAAGGTACTGGAAACATTCCTCAGAGAGTTTGGTCCATATTGACATGATGGCATCACGCAGTTGCTGCAGATTTGTCGGCTGCACATCCATGATGTGAATCTCCCGTTCCACCACATTCCAAAGGTGTTCTATTGGTTTGAGATCTGGTGACTGTGGAGGCCATTTGAGGACAGTGAACTCATTGTCATGTTCAACAAACCGTTCTGAGATGATTCGGGCTTTATGACACGTCGCGTTATCCTGCTGGAAGTAGCCATCAGAAAATGGGTACACTGCGGTCATAAAGGGATGGACATGGTCGGCAACAATACTCAGGTAGGCTGTGGCATTGGCCCAATGTTAAATTGGTAGTGTGCCATAAAAATATCCCCCAAACCGTTACACCACCACCACCACCAGCCTGAACCGTTGATACAAGGCAGGATGGATCCATGCTTTCATGTTGTTGATGGCAAATTCTGACCATACCATCAGAATGACTCATCATACCAGGCAACCTTTTTCCAAACTTCTGTTGTCCAAATTTGGTGAACCTGAGTGAGCGAATTGAAGCCTCGGTTTCCTGTTCTTAGCTGACAGGAGTGGTACCCAGTGTGGTTCTGCTGCTGTGGCCCATCCGCCTCAAGGTTCGATGTGTTGTGCATTCAGAGATGCCCTTTGGCATACCTCGGTTGTAACGAGTGGTTATTTGAGTTACTGTTGCCTTTCTATCAGCTACAACCAGTCTAGCCATTCTCTTCTGACCTCTGACATCCACAAGGCATTTGCCCCCAAGGAACTACCGCCCACTGGATATTTTCTCTTTTTCCGACGACTCTCTGTGAACCCCAGAAAGGTTTTTGCGTGAAAATCCCAGTAGATCGGCAGGTTCTGAAATACTCAGACCAGCCCGTCTGTTACCAATAACCATGCCACGTTCAAAGTCACTTAACTCACTGTACTCCTCATTCTGATGCTTGGTTTGAACTACAGGAGATTCTCTTGACCATGTCTACGTGCCTAATTGCGTTGATTTGCTGCCATGTGATTGGCTGGTTAGAAGTTTTCGTCGAAGAGCAGTTGGAGCAGTTATTTTACCTAATAAAGTCGCCGGTGAGTGTAAATGCATACATATGTATGTGTCCCATATATATTCCTCATGACCATTAAAGCTTTTTGAAGGCATTGATGTTCAATACCAAGCACCAAGTCAAATTCATCCCGTGAGTTTGTCTAACTGTGAACATAATTCATCCTTTATGGAACAATCAGTGTTGCTGATTACTCTTTCTTACGTTGTGTGGTTCATTAACACAAATAATGGAGATGCCGGGGATTGAACCCGGGGCCTCATACATGCAAAGCATGCGCTCTACCACTGAGCTACATCCCCTTCAGGGGGGTTTTTGAAGACACGAAGACAGGAAGTTCTAAGAGTTACGAAATCCAGAGAACTAACTCTGATGAACTGTGAAAATTCAGATTTTTCACAAAAGTAGTGCTGCGATGGCCGGGAATCGAACCCGGGTCAACTGCTTGGAAGGCAGCTATGCTCACCACTATACCACCATCGCACAGATTTGGCACATATTGTCTGTCCGCTTTGCAGCAATATGCAGGACTAGATGACTAGATGCTGGGGGACCCTAACCTCAACAATGCTGCTGCTTTGCTTTGCTCTGTTTTGAATTAACTTGGACATCAGTGCTTTTCTTCACTTCAGGGTGAATTATTACCTGGACTGTCTGCGTGAAATTCCGAAGGTGGCAATGTTGCATAACTCCTCCTAACCTTTAAACAGAGAGGGTAAATTTGATTAGCCAGAATAAAGCGTTTAAATCCATGGGCTGATTGTAAACTGGATATATACTTATTCACCTTTACTTGAAACAACCAGATTTCAGGATCCTGCTTCTTTGAGCCCCACTGGATCAATCTTGCTGGATTGCTTTTGAACAATGGGGTCCTGAAGGTTAGAGATGAGTCTATATACAATCAATGCTCACTTTAATAGGTACACCTTGCTAGTACCGGGTTGGACGCCCTTTTCCCTTCAGAACTGCCTTAATCCTTCGTGGCATTGATTTAACAAGGTACTGGAAACATTCCTCAGAGAGTTTGGTCCATATTGACATGATGGCATCACGCAGTTGCTGCAGATTTGTCGGCTGCACATCCATGATGTGAATCTCCCGTTCCACCACATTCCAAAGGTGTTCTATTGGTTTGAGATCTGGTGACTGTGGAGGCCATTTGAGGACAGTGAACTCATTGTCATGTTCAACAAACCGTTCTGAGATGATTCGGGCTTTATGACACGTCGCGTTATCCTGCTGGAAGTAGCCATCAGAAAATGGGTACACTGCGGTCATAAAGGGATGGACATGGTCGGCAACAATACTCAGGTAGGCTGTGGCATTGGCCCAATGTTAAATTGGTAGTGTGCCATAAAAATATCCCCCAAACCGTTACACCACCACCACCACCAGCCTGAACCGTTGATACAAGGCAGGATGGATCCATGCTTTCATGTTGTTGATGGCAAATTCTGACCATACCATCAGAATGTCGCAGCCGATATTGAGACTCATCATACCAGGCAACCTTTTTCCAAACTTCTGTTGTCCAAATTTGGTGAACCTGAGTGAGCGAATTGAAGCCTCGGTTTCCTGTTCTTAGCTGACAGGAGTGGTACCCAGTGTGGTTCTGCTGCTGTGGCCCTTCCGCCTCAAGGTTCGATGTGTTGTGCATTCAGAGATGCCCTTCGGCATACCTCGGTTGTAACGAGTGGTTATTTGAGTTACTGTTGCCTTTCTATCAGCTACAACCAGTCTAGCCATTCTCTTCTGACCTCTGACATCCACAAGGCATTTGCCCCCAAGGAACTACCGCCCACTGGATATTTTCTCTTTTTCCGACGACTCTCTGTGAACCCCAGAAAGGTTTTTGCGGGAAAATCCCAGTAGATCGGCAGGTTCTGAAATACTCAGACCAGCCCGTCTGTTACCAATAACCATGCCACGTTCAAAGTCACTTAACTCACTGTACTCCTCATTCTGATGCTTGGTTTGAACTACAGGAGATTCTCTTGACCATGTCTACGTGCCTAATTGCGTTGATTTGCGGCCATGTGATTGGCTGGTTAGAAGTTTTCGTCGAAGAGCAGTTGGAGCAGTTATTTTACCTAATAAAGTCGCCGGTGAGTGTAAATGCATACATATGTATGTGTCCCATATATATTCCTCATGACCATTAAAGCTTTTTGAAGGCATTGATGTTCAATACCAAGCACCAAGTCAAATTCATCCCGTGAGTTTGTCTAACTGTGAACATAATTCATCCTTTATGGAACAATCAGTGTTGCTGATTACTCTTTCTTACGTTGTGTGGTTCATTAACACAAATAATGGAGATGCCGGGGATTGAACCCGGGGCCTCATACATGCAAAGCATGCGCTCTACCACTGAGCTACATCCCCTTCAGGGGGGTTTTTGAAGACACGAAGACAGGAAGTTCTAAGAGTTACGAAATCCAGAGAACTAACTCTGATGAACTGTGAAAATTCAGATTTTTCACAAAAGTAGTGCTGCGATGGCCGGGAATCGAACCCGGGTCAACTGCTTGGAAGGCAGCTATGCTCACCACTATACCACCACCGCACAGATTTGGCACATAAACGTCATAATTTCCGCAACACAGGGCAAAACCGGTTTTCAATGGGACTGAGGTTTGTCTGTCCGCTTTGCAGCAAAATGCAGGACTAGATGACTAGATGCTGGGGGACCCTAACCTCAACAATGCTGCTGCTTTGCTTTGCTCTGTTTTGAATTAACTTGGACATCAGTGCTTTTCTTGACTTCAGGGTGAGTTATTACCTGGACTGTCTGCGTGAAATTCCGAAGGTGGCAATGTTGCATAACTCCTCCTAACCTTTAAACAGAGAGGGTAAATTTGATTAGCCAGAATAAAGCGTTTAAATCCATGGGCTGATTGTAAACTGGATATATACTTATTCACCTTTACTTGAAACAACCAGATTTCAGGATCCTGC
The DNA here is from genome assembly GCF_033807715.1 of Cololabis saira. Taxonomy (NCBI): domain Eukaryota; kingdom Metazoa; phylum Chordata; class Actinopteri; order Beloniformes; family Belonidae; genus Cololabis; species Cololabis saira. The sequence continues at coordinate 5,977,912 of NC_084589.1, forward strand.
TTCTTTGAGCCCCACTGGATCAATCTTGCTGGATTGCTTTTGAACAATGAGGTCCTGAGGGTTAGAGATGAGTCTATATACAATCAATGGCCACTTTATTGGGTACACCTTGCTAGTACTGGGTTGGACGCCCTTTTCCCTTCAGAACTGCGTTAATCTTCCGTGGCATTGATTTAACAAGGTACTGGAAACATTCCTCAGAGAGTTTGGTCCATATTGACATGATGGCATCACGCAGTTGCTGCAGATTTGTCGGCTGCACATCCATGATCTGAATCTCCCGTTCCACCACATCCCAAAGGTGTTCTATTGGTTTGAGATCTGGTGACTGTGGAGGCCATTTGAGGACAGTGAACTCATTGTCATATTCAACAAACTGTTCTGAGATGATTCGGGCTTTATGACACGTCGCGTTATCCTGCTGGAAGTAGCCATCAGAAAATGGGTACACTGCGGTCATAAAGGGATGGACATGGTCGGCAACAATACTCAGGTAGGCTGTGGCATTGGCCCAATGTTAAATTGGTAGTGTGCCATAAAAATATACCCCAAACCGTTACACCACCACCACCACCACCAGGCTGAACCGTTGATACAAGGCAGGATGGATCCATGCTTTCATGTTGTTGATGGCAAATTCTGACCATACCATCAGAATGACTCATCATACCAGGCAACCTTTTTCCAAACTTCTGTTGTCCAAATTTGGTGAACCTGAGTGAGCGAATTGAAGCCTCGGTTTCCTGTTCTTAGCTGACAGGAGTGGTACCCAGTGTGGTTCTGCTGCTGTGGCCCATCCGCCTCAAGGTTCGATGTGTTGTGCATTCAGAGATGCCCTTCGGCATACCTCGGTTGTAACGAGTGGTTATTTGAGTTACTGTTGCCTTTCTATCAGCTACAACCAGTCTAGCCATTCTCTTCTGACCTCTGACATCCACAAGGCATTTGCCCCCAAGGAACTACCGCCCACTGGATATTTTCTCTTTTTCCGACGACTCTCTGTGAACCCCAGAAAGGTTTTTGCGGGAAAATCCCAGTAGATCGGCAGGTTCTGAAATACTCAGACCAGCCCGTCTGTTACCAAAAACCATGCCACGTTCAAAGTCACTTAACTCACTGTACTCCTCATTCTGATGTTTGGTTTGAACTGCAGCAGATTCTCTTGACCATGTCTACGTGCCTAATTGCGTTGAATTGCTGCCATGTGATTGGCTGGTTAGAAGTTTTCGTCGAAGAGCAGTTGGAGCAGTTATTTTACCTAATAAAGTGGCCGGTGAGTGTAAATGCATACATATGTATGTGTCCCATATATATTCCTCATGACCATTAAAGCTTTTTGAAGGCATTGATGTTCAATACCAATCCTTTATGGAACAATCAGTGTTGCTGATTACTCTTTCTTACGTTGTGTGGTTCATTAACACAAATAATGGAGATGCCGGGGATTGAACCCAGGGCCTCATACATGCAAAGCATGCGCTCTACCACTGAGCTACATCCCCTTCAGGGGGTTGTCTTGAAGATACGAAGACAGGAAGTTCTAAGAGTTACGAAATCCAATGAACGAACTCTGATGAACTGTGAAAATTCAGATTTTTCACAAAAGTAGTGCTGCGATGGCCGGGAATCGAACCTGGGTCAACTGCTTGGAAGTCAGCTATGCTCACCACTATACCACCATCGCACAGATTTGGCACATAAACGTCATAATTTCCGCAACACAGGGCAAAACCGGTTTTCAATGGGACTGAGGTTTGTCTGTCCGCTTTGCAGCAAAATGCAGGACTAGATGACTAGATGCTGGGGGACCCTAACCTCAACAATGCTGCTGCTTTGCTTTGCTCTGTTTTGAATTAACTTGGACATCAGTGCTTTTCTTGACTTCAGGGTGAATTATTACCTGGACTGTCTGCGTGAAATTCCGAAGGTGGCAATGTTGCATAACTCCTCCTAACCTTTAAACAGAGAGGGTAAATTTGATTAGCCAGAATAAAGCGTTTAAATCCATGGGCTGATTGTAAACTGGATATATACTTATTCACCTTTACTTGAAACAACCAGATTTCAGGATCCTGCTTCTTTGAGCCCCACTGGATCAATCTTGCTGGATTGCTTTTGAACAATGGGGTCCTGAAGGTTAGAGATGAGTCTATATACAATCAATGGTCACTTTAATAGGTACACCTTGCTAGTACCGGGTTGGACGCCCTTTTCCCTTCAGAACTGCCTTAATCCTTCGTGGCATTGATTTAACAAGGTACTGGAAACATTCCTCAGAGAGTTTGGTCCATATTGACATGATGGCATCACGCAGTTGCTGCAGATTTGTCGGCTGCACATCCATGATGTGAATCTCCCGTTCCACCACATTCCAAAGGTGTTCTATTGGTTTGAGATCTGGTGACTGTGGAGGCCATTTGAGGACAGTGAACTCATTGTCATGTTCAACAAACCGTTCTGAGATGATTCGGGCTTTATGACACGTCGCGTTATCCTGCTGGAAGTAGCCATCAGAAAATGGGTACACTGCGGTCATAAAGGGATGGACATGGTCGGCAACAATACTCAGGTAGGCTGTGGCATTGGCCCAATGTTAAATTGGTAGTGTGCCATAAAAATATCCCCCAAACCGTTACACCACCACCACCACCAGCCTGAACCGTTGATACAAGGCAGGATGGATCCATGCTTTCATGTTGTTGATGGCAAATTCTGACCATACCATCAGAATGTCGCAGCCGATATTGAGACTCATCCTACCAGGCAACCTTTTTCCAAACTTCTGTTGTCCAAATTTGGTGAACCTGAGTGAGCGAATTGAAGCCTCGGTTTCCTGTTCTTAGCTGACAGGAGTGGTACCCAGTGTGGTTCTGCTGCTGTGGCCCATCCGCCTCAAGGTTCGATGTGTTGTGCATTCAGAGATGCCCTTCGGCATACCTCGGTTGTAACGAGTGGTTATTTGAGTTACTGTTGCCTTTCTATCAGCTACAACCAGTCTAGCCATTCTCTTCTGACCTCTGACATCCACAAGGCATTTGCCCCCAAGGAACTACCGCCCACTGGATATTTCCTCTTTTTCCGACGACTCTCTGTGAACCCCAGAAAGGTTTTTGCGGGAAAATCCCAGTAGATCGGCAGGTTCTGAAATACTCAGACCAGCCCGTCTGTTACCAATAACCATGCCACGTTCAAAGTCACTTAACTCACTGTACTCCTCATTCTGATGTTTGGTTTGAACTACAGCAGATTCTCTTGACCACGTCTACGTGCCTAATTGCGTTGATTTGCTGCCATGTGATTGGCTGGTTAGAAGTTTTCGTCGAAGAGCAGTTGGAGCAGTTATATTACCTAATAAAGTGGCCGGTGAGTGTAAATGCATACATATGTATGTGTCCCATATATATTCCTCATGACTATTAAAGCTTTTTGAAGGCATTGATGTTCAATAGCAAGCACCAAGTCCAATTCATCTTGTGAGTTTGTCTAACTGTGAACATAATTCATCCTTTATGGAACAATCAGTGTTGCTGATTACTCTTTCTTACGTCGTGTGGTTTATAAACACAAATAATGGAGATGCCGGGGATTGAACCCGGGGCCTCATACATGCAAAGCATGCGCTCTACCACTGAGCTACATCCCCTTCAGGGGGTTGTCTTGAAGACACGAACACAGGAAGTTCTAAGAGTTACGAAATCCAAAGAACGAACTCTGATGAACTGTGAAAATTCAGATTTTTCACAAAAGTAGTGCTGCGATGGCCGGGAATCGAACCCGGGTCAACTGCTTGGAAGGCAGCTATGCTCACCACTACACCACCATCGCACAGATTTGGCACATAAACGTCATAATTTCCGCAACACAGGGCAAAATCAGTTTTCAATGGGACTGAGGTTTGTCTGTCCGCTTTGCAGCAAAATGCAGGACTAGATGACTAGATGCTGGGGGACCCTAACCTCAACAATGCTGCTGCTTTGCTTTGCTCTGTTTTGAATTAACTTGGACATCAGTGCTTTTCTTGACTTCAGGGTGAATTATTACCTGGACTGTCTGCGTGAAATTCCGAAGGTGGCAATGTTGCATAACTCCTCCTAACCTTTAAACAGAGAGGGTAAATTTGATTAGCCAGAATAAAGCGTTTAAATCCATGGGCTGATTGTAAACTGGATATATACTTATTCACCTTTACTTGAAACAACCAGATTTCAGGATCCTGCTTCTTTGAGCCCCACTGGATCAATCTTGCTGGATTGCTTTTGAACAATGGGGTCCTGAAGGTTAGAGATGAGTCTATATACAATCAATGGTCACTTTAATAGGTACACCTTGCTAGTACCGGGTTGGACGCCCTTTTCCCTTCAGAACTGCCTTAATCCTTCGTGGCATTGATTTAACAAGGTACTGGAAACATTCCTCAGAGAGTTTGGTCCATATTGACATGATGGCATCACGCAGTTGCTGCAGATTTGTCGGCTGCACATCCATGATGTGAATCTCCCGTTCCACCACATTCCAAAGGTGTTCTATTGGTTTGAGATCTGGTGACTGTGGAGGCCATTTGAGGACAGTGAACTCATTGTCATGTTCAACAAACCGTTCTGAGATGATTCGGGCTTTATGACACGTCGCGTTATCCTGCTGGAAGTAGCCATCAGAAAATGGGTACACTGCGGTCATAAAGGGATGGACATGGTCGGCAACAATACTCAGGTAGGCTGTGGCATTGGCCCAATGTTAAATTGGTAGTGTGCCATAAAAATATCCCCCAAACCGTTACACCACCACCACCACCACCAGCCTGAACCGTTGATACAAGGCAGGATGGATCCATGCTTTCATGTTGTTGATGGCAAATTCTGACCATACCATCAGAATGTCGCAGCCGATATTGAGACTCATCATACCAGGCAACCTTTTTCCAAACTTCTGTTGTCCAAATTTGGTGAACCTGAGTGAGCGAATTGAAGCCTCGGTTTCCTGTTCTTAGCTGACAGGAGTGGTACCCAGTGTGGTTCTGCTGCTGTGGCCCATCCGCCTCAAGGTTCGATGTGTTGTGCATTCAGAGATGCCCTTCGGCATACCTCGGTTGTAACGAGTGGTTATTTGAGTTACTGTTGCCTTTCTATCAGCTACAACCAGTCTAGCCATTCTCTTCTGACCTCTGACATCCACAAGGCATTTGCCCCCAAGGAACTACCGCCCACTGGATATTTTCTCTTTTTCCGACGACTCTCTGTGAACCCCAGAAAGGTTTTTGCGGGAAAATCCCAGTAGATCGGCAGGTTCTGAAATACTCAGACCAGCCCGTCTGTTACCAATAACCATGCCACGTTCAAAGTCACTTAACTCACTGTACTCCTCATTCTGATGTTTGGTTTGAACTACAGCAGATTCTCTTGACCACGTCTACGTGCCTAATTGCGTTGATTTGCTGCCATGTGATTGGCTGGTTAGAAGTTTTCGTCGAAGAGCAGTTGGAGCAGTTATATTACCTAATAAAGTGGCCGGTGAGTGTAAATGCATACATATGTATGTGTCCCATATATATTCCTCATGACTATTAAAGCTTTTTGAAGGCATTGATGTTCAATAGCAAGCACCAAGTCCAATTCATCTTGTGAGTTTGTCTAACTGTGAACATAATTCATCCTTTATGGAACAATCAGTGTTGCTGATTACTCTTTCTTACGTCGTGTGGTTTATTAACACAAATAATGGAGATGCCGGGGATTGAACCCGGGGCCTCATACATGCAAAGCATGCGCTCTACCACTGAGCTACATCCCCTTCAGGGGGTTGTCTTGAAGACACGAACACAGGAAGTTCTAAGAGTTACGAAATCCAGAGAACGAACTCTGATGAACTGTGAAAATTTAGATTTTTCACAAAAGTAGTGCTGCGATGGCCGGGAATCGAACCCGGGTCAACTGCTTGGAAGGCAGCTATGCTCACCACTATACCACCATCGCACAGATTTGGCACATAAACGTCATAATTTCCGCAACACAGGGCAAAACCAGTTTTCAATGGGACTGAGGTTTGTCTGTCCGCTTTGCAGCAAAATGCAGGACTAGATGACTAGATGCTGGGGGACCCTAACCTCAACAATGCTGCTGCTTTGCTTTGCTCTGTTTTGAATTAACTTGGACATCAGTGCTTTTCTTGACTTCAGGGTGAATTATTACCTGGACTGTCTGCGTGAAATTCCGAAGGTGGCAATGTTGCATAACTCCTCCTAACCTTTAAACAGAGAGGGTAAATTTGATTAGCCAGAATAAAGCGTTTAAATCCATGGGCTGATTGTAAACTGGATATATACTTATTCACCTTTACTTGAAACAACCAGATTTCAGGATCCTGCTTCTTTGAGCCCCACTGGATCAATCTTGCTGGATTGCTTTTGAACAATGGGGTCCTGAAGGTTAGAGATGAGTCTATATACAATCAATGCTCACTTTAATAGGTACACCTTGCTAGTACCGGGTTGGACGCCCTTTTCCCTTCAGAACTGCCTTAATCCTTCGTGGCATTGATTTAACAAGGTACTGGAAACATTCCTCAGAGAGTTTGGTCCATATTGACATGATGGCATCACGCAGTTGCTGCAGATTTGTCGGCTGCACATCCATGATGTGAATCTCCCGTTCCACCACATTCCAAAGGTGTTCTATTGGTTTGAGATCTGGTGACTGTGGAGGCCATTTGAGGACAGTGAACTCATTGTCATGTTCAACAAACCGTTCTGAGATGATTCGGGCTTTATGACACGTCGCGTTATCCTGCTGGAAGTAGCCATCAGAAAATGGGTACACTGCGGTCATAAAGGGATGGACATGGTCGGCAACAATACTCAGGTAGGCTGTGGCATTGGCCCAATGTTAAATTGGTAGTGTGCCATAAAAATATCCCCCAAACCGTTACACCACCACCACCACCACCAGCCTGAACCGTTGATACAAGGCAGGATGGATCCATGCTTTCATGTTGTTGATGGCAAATTCTGACCATACCATCAGAATGTCGCAGCCGATATTGAGACTCATCATACCAGGCAACCTTTTTCCAAACTTCTGTTGTCCAAATTTGGTGAACCTGAGTGAGCGAATTGAAGCCTCGGTTTCCTGTTCTTAGCTGACAGGAGTGGTACCCAGTGTGGTTCTGCTGCTGTGGCCCTTCCGCCTCAAGGTTCGATGTGTTGTGCATTCAGAGATGCCCTTCGGCATACCTCGGTTGTAACGAGTGGTTATTTGAGTTACTGTTGCCTTTCTATCAGCTACAACCAGTCTAGCCATTCTCTTCTGACCTCTGACATCCACAAGGCATTTGCCCCCAAGGAACTACCGCCCACTGGATATTTCCTCTTTTTCCGACGACTCTCTGTGAACCCCAGAAAGGTTTTTGCGGGAAAATCCCAGTAGATCGGCAGGTTCTGAAATACTCAGACCAGCCCGTCTGTTACCAATAACCATGCCACGTTCAAAGTCACTTAACTCACTGTACTCCTCATTCTGATGCTTGGTTTGAACTACAGGAGATTCTCTTGACCATGTCTACGTGCCTAATTGCGTTGATTTGCGGCCATGTGATTGGCTGGTTAGAAGTTTTCGTCGAAGAGCAGTTGGAGCAGTTATTTTACCTAATAAAGTGGCCGGTGAGTGTAAATGCATACATATGTATGTGTCCCACATATATTCCTCATGACCATTAAAGCTTTTTGAAGGCATTGATGTTCAATACCAAGCACCAAGTCAAATTCATCCCGTGAGTTTGTCTAACTGTGAACATAATTCATCCTTTATGGAACAATCAGTGTTGCTGATTACTCTTTCTTACATTGTGTGGTTCATTAACACAAATAATGGAGATTCCGGGGATTGAACCCGGGGCCTCATACATGCAAAGCATGCGCTCTACCACTGAGCTACATCCCCTTCAGGGGGTTGTCTTGAAGACACGAACACAGGAAGTTCTAAGAGTTACGAAATCCAAAGAACGAACTCTGATGAACTGTGAAAATTCAGATTTTTCACAAAAGTAGTGCTGCGATGGCCGGGAATCGAACCCGGGTCAACTGCTTGGAAGGCAGCTATGCTCACCACTATACCACCATCGCACAGATTTGGCACATAAACGTCATAATTTCCGCAACACAGAGCAAAACCGGTTTTCAATGGGACTGAGGTTTGTCTGTCCGCTTTGCAGCAAAATGCAGGACTAGATGACTAGATGCTGGGGGACCCTAACCTCAACAATGCTGCTGCTTTGCTTAGCTCTGTTTTAAATTAACTTGGACATCAGTGCTTTTCTTGACTTCAGGGTGAATTATTACCTGGACTGTCTGCGTGAAATTCCGAAGGTGGCAATGTTGCATAACTCCTCCTACTTGAAACAACCAGATTTCAGGATCCTGCTTCTTTGAGCCCCACTGGATCAATCTTGCTGGATTGCTTTTGAACAATGAGGTCCTGAGGGTTAGAGATGAGTCTATATACAATCAATGGTCACTTTAATAGGTACACCTTGCTAGTACCGGGTTGGACGCCCTTCCTGTCTTTACGAAGACAGGAAGTTCTAAGAGTTACGAAATCCAGAGAATGAACTCTGATGAACTGTGAAAATTCAGATTTTTCACAAAAGTAGTGCTGCGATGGCCGGGAATGGAACCCGGGTCAACTACTTGGAAGGCAGCTATGTTCACCACCACCATCGCACAGAATCAAAAATAAATTGAGATTCTGAATGTTACTGTATGCATATTCAGTCTGTTCCCTATACATGCTATTTCAAAAAATACTTTTCCATAATATCTCATGTATAATCTTTTATTTATTTTTTTAGCATTGTAATTCACTGATTAGTTCTTAAACTCAATTGAAAGCACTTTTTTTTCAAAGTGATAGCTGTTGAATACATTTTCATTGTAATGTCAACCGCAACTATTCTATTGATTTGCTGATTCAGAATTATTTTTGTTTTTGTTCACTGAATAATTTTTATACAAAATCCTGCCCCCTCCCCAATTTATTCCTGGAATGTACTGTATACCAAGGGAGAACTGTTGAATTGAAGAAATGGCTTTTAAATGCGCAGTAAATAAATTGTTTAAATTGTTCAAGATGTTGGTTTTGTGTTGATTAAATGACTTGAGGCAATAAGTTTCCATAAATAAACTGAGTTGCCAAGTTTTAAGTTGTCAGAATTAGAATGGAATGACTGATTTAATACAGGAAAACTAACTAATCCGAGTTTTATTGAATATGTGAGCTGAAGAACAATAGGTAAATGCCTCATTTGGAATGCAGAAAACAGCTCAATAAAGTTGAGTTTTCTTTACTTTAATTGTATAATTGTATAATGTGTGCAACACCAGTTGCTTAATTAAATCAATTATATATACTTTAATTATTTTAATTAATAAACTTAAATGTTTGCAGGCAATCGGTTTCCTTGAATAGTTTGAGTTTGAATTACTTTTACTACTACAGGTTTTACAGCGATACAAATAGAAAATCCTACACGAAAACATGTGTAGATTTGTGCAGTCAGGGCTTTGGCGATTTTAAACTCAAAATATTGCTAACTACCTGTACTTCATATTTCTTTCTCTTTCTTTCTTTTTTGTTGAAAAATCAGACCATTCTGACACTAATGTTAAAGTCTGTTCTATTTTTAAAAACCTGGGTGCATAAATGTTTTATATCCACTATGTAAACTCAGTAACATGTCTGTATCGGTAGTTTTGGTCCAACCATTCTTTCAGTGAAAACTTTAAGAACAAATAAAATTCTGTTGAAGGAAAATCAATTTATAATACTTGATTAATTCCTGAAGCGAAATTAAATCATTAATATATTAATCAGGCTTCATAATGTTTCGTATAGGCACTTTTCTTTTACTTTTCAGTCAAATTAAAGGCAGTAAAGAGAAGAATACAAGTGAGCAGAACGTGAAGAGTGGTCCAAAAACTTGAATGAACTGAAGCCACGTTTTACAGTTTTTCACAGTTGCTAATACCCAAAAAGCAATAATTTGGCACAATTTGCACAACCTTCACTTCATGTACCAATTGCTCGACCCAAGTTGGCACTACTTCACACTCCCTTATCTGCATTAGAGTCTGACTTTCCTTCTTTACACTCTGATGTCAATTACAAATCACCTTGCTGTCAAAACACTACACACAATGTTCAGTCGTTGAACACACTTCTCAAATACAATCTCAAAGCATCAAACTACAACACACAAATATTCAAATCTCTAAACTTTCAGGTCTGTTGAGCAATTTGCAATCAGGACTGCAGTATAAAAACACCGCAATGGAGGTGAATGAGTACATTTTCATTGATGAGGTTGGGTTCAACCTCGTGAAGAAGAGGCGCCGGGGCAGAAATGTCATTGGCCATTGTTGAGGTCCCCGGCCAGCGTGGTGGCAACATCACAATGTCACCATGAATCATCATGGCATCCTCCACCCTCATGCCCACCTAGGGGCCTATAATACTGCCCGTCTCCTTGCCTTCCTGGACGGCCTGCATGACTTGCTAATACCACCTGGTCGGATGGATGTCCCACATCGGTCCATTATATTGTCATCTGGGACAATGTCAGTTTCCATCGGGCTGCTCTGGTGCGTGGGTGGTTCCAGGACCACCCACGCTTTTCCACTCTATTTCTTCCACCTTACTCTCCCTTCCTTACAGTTTTTTACGATTGTTTACACACTAAAATACAAATTTCCACACAATTTGCGAAATTCTACTCCAAGGAGCAAAACATCTCCACAGATTTGCACAACATTACACACAATGTCTGCTTCACCCTTTTTGCAAAACAATACACACAGTTATTTGTAAAACTCTACACACATTTTCACACCTTAGACACAGATAAGGATTGGGAGGTTACATTCCTGTCATTACAAAGCCCTGGATTGCCAATGACCACACTCATGAACAAATTGGATAATCACATCCACCAGGTGTGGAAGCACACATCTGCTTATTTGAAAACGCAGCACTCAGGTGTGCTATAAAAGGCAGCAGGTGAGTTGTCTTCAACAAAAATGGAAGGAGCTACAAGAAGAAGAAGAAGAAGAGTGAGAATGAGAGGGGAAGCTCAAAGAGGAGATGAAGGAGGTAGAGGAAGAGGAGAAGGAGGTAGAGGAGGAGGCCCAGGTAGAGGAAGAGGAGAAGAAGGACTTGAAGAGTTGATATAACCTGAACAAAGAAGACGAGGACCAAATTTGACTCTTGAAATCCGTGCAACACTTATTGACCATGTCATCAACCATGGACTGACACTGATGGAAGCTGGACAAAGAGTTCAACCTAATCTCAGCAAAAATACTGTTGCGTCAGTAATTCGGACATTTCGTTGAGAAAACAGGTAAGCTAACCACACTGTACATTGAAACTGAATCTTGCTATACTTATCATCAATATTGTTTAGTATGACATTTGACAGTAGGCTGCATGTGTATTTTATAGATTTATATTTTTATTAGATATATATTTTTTTTACATAGGATTGAGGGTCGAGGACACCAAGGTGGAAGGCGCCCTATGTTCACTCGTGCACAAGAGGCTGCCATTGTGAACATGGTTTTGACCAATAATTGTATTGTAATTGTATTGTGCCTTGCCAATGAAGACATAGCCTGTGATGTGGATGAAATCTTATGGCCTCATCCAGCCAGACGGAGAGATGATGAATAGTTACAGTATTCTTTTTGCTTTTGCAGTAGTTTTTTTTTTTTTTTCCAGAGTCAAAGTGTATGTACTTCATGCAGTAATTTTTATTTGTTTACGGATTGTATTTGTTTCATTGATTTCATTGTTGGTTGATTACTGTAACTGATTATGGTAAGAAATACTGTAAGTATTGAAATAAATACTTGAAATATTCAGTCTGCAGCATCAGTGTTGTGCAGTGCTTGGTAAGTTTATAGTAGGCCTATTTGTGTACATTCTCCCTATATCTCAAACTAATCATGAAGAATGTTGTGGGTTTGTCACTATTTTTTTTGACATCTAAATTATCCCTTACATAACAATGTCTGGCAAATCTAGCACATGCTATTTCTTAAAATTAGTTTTTTTACAAATGTGTTTTTTATTTATCACAGCAGTGTGAAACTGGCTGCAATAGTGTCTGATCATTGAGGACTGTGTTGGTTAAATGAAAACGAATAACATTTTCACAAATATGTGTATATGTTTTGACTGAAGTGTGTATGTTTTGACTGAAGTGTGTATGTTTTGACTGAAGTGTGTATGTTTTGACTAAAGTGTGTCATTTTGCAAACAATCTAGGACTTATACAAATTGAGTGTTGTGTTTGGATAATTGTGATTATATTTTGAAAAAAAGAACCCAGTTTTCAAAATAGCGTGTAAACAATTGAAAAAAACTGTAATCCAATAGAGGAATTATTTTCAGCATGGAGGTGGAAGGTGTATGAACGGAACCCACAGGGCCGGGTCCCACTGCTCCAGGCCATGGAGGAGGCTTGTGGCGACGTAAGTGTGGAGGCCTGTCAGGGCTTCATTCGCCACTCAAGGCGATTCTTCCAACGCTGCCTAGACAGGGAGCACATTGCCTGTGATGTCGATGAGCCCTCTGGCCTGACAGGAACTGGAGGCATGATGGCTAATTTTTTTTGTGAGGGGGGGGGCTACTGTACTGTACTGTTCTGTGTGTGCTAAAATTACACTTTTTTCGGTTGCATATTTGTGTGCTGTTTTATGTTTGACAATACAAAAGTAGGCCTACAGACATTTTACAAAAGGAGAAAAAGCTAATTTTCCAAAGTCATTGTCATTCATATGGTGTGTTCTGTTTCTATAATTGTGTTTTCAGTTTTGCACCTAAGTGTGCTGTAAATGCTTGGTAGTGTGCAGACAAATGCTAGTTGTGTGTACTCAATGAATGGTATGTGTGTGTCATTTGAAAAAATGGCTGTGTGTACCAAATGAAAACACGAGTTCCATTTTGTGAACAGGTAAGAGATTTGATGGCAAAGAGTCATCTTGCAAAGGGAGTGTCAGGTTTAGCATTTTGTGTGTGAGGTTTTCAGATCTGTGTGTTCAGTTTGAAAAAAGCTGTTATTGTTTTGAGAAATGGGTATTAACGATTGTGAAAAACTGTAAATAAGAACGCACCACAGGTCGTTTCTAACAGGTGATACCAGAGAGGCTTATTTTCTTAGACATGGTGAACATTTCTAGTCACATACCTGTATAAGCAGTACTCGAGTTGTAAAAAAAAATCAGGGGGGATGGTGGATTTGATCATATGGGGACAGATAATTTGTGCTGATTACAAATAATATAATATATTACAAATAATAGCAGTGACCAAAACACCTGCAGAAATACTGCAGGAATGACATAGCAGCAGTTAAATGCAGCCTTCTGTAAGCTTTAAATATCCACTGGGCTTACATCAAATACATCAAAACACAACAATAAAAAACAGTTTCTGAACTTATCAATATCTTATAATTACTTATCCTTATTCACAGGATAAGTAAAATGGATCACTGCAAAAACTCAAAATCTTAACAAGAATATTTGTCTTATTTCTAGTTAAAATGTCTCATTTTAGTAAAAAAATCTCATTACACTTAAAACAAGACTCATCACTGGAAAAAACAACAATTTTCATCTGTTTCAAGTAGATTTTCACTTGAAATAAGTAGAAAAATCTGCCAGTGGAACAAGATTTTTTTGCTTGTAATAAGAAGATAAATCTTGTTCCACTGGCAGATTTTTCTACTTATTTCAAGTGAAAATTTACTTTAAACAGATGAAAATTGTCAAATAAGTTATTTTTCTGGAGTTATTTTTCTGGTGATGACTCTAAATGTTGAAATATCAGTAAAACCACATTCATTGATGAAATGACATAAGGGATGGAAAGGAGGGATGACAGTTTTACAGGGGGGATCATTTGGACCGTTTTTATTTCAGAGGGGATGCCATCCCCCCTCATCCCCCCTCAACTCCAGTACTGCATATAGGGCAGACAAGAGAATCCAAAGAGTGTATGTGGATGTGTCCACTAAAGGCTAAAAAAGAGTAGAAAACACCCGGCATCAGCAGTAATTAGGGGAAAGTGTGGAAATCAGAGCATATCTACTGCTGGATTGCGCCATAATGAAAGATGACAAATGATTTATGTCAGGCATTTGTTAGGCTACGGGAGGTAATTTGTTATCCTGAAAATGCAAGACAACCCCTTTGTTATTGAATCACACAAAATAATGAATATCCTGCTTTGTTTGGCCGGGCTGTTTGTTTTTGTTCTCTTTTGTTTTTTCCTATAAATTAATTATGCCATACATTATGCAAGAGGCTTTGATTAAACGCGCGTGATACTACTAAAGGTCACTAAAGAACTCTGCTGCGTAACTGAGACTGGGCTCAACTTTTAGATTTGGATTTGTGGTGTTGGAGTCATGATTGGTTCAAATACTCATCAAATATTTATAGTTGTGACTGCTTTTCAATGGAAAACAGGTCATTGCAATCATGCTCTCCTATAATCACGCTGTAATCTGGTCTGATTACGGTTTCCCACAATGCCATGCACAGACGGAGACTTTTCAGCTCTTTCAGGAAGCGTTGATGTAGCTGTAAGCAACAGTTACATATGCCACACAATTATTTAACAAATGTTAAAAAGTCTAATGAATAATGAACTGATACTCTGGGATTTAGATTTTAGATACCTGTGAATTCATTTATCTGTGACTGCGTTTCCATGCATCAATAACCCTTTTAAAACCTGAATATTGGCAATAACCAGAATTTGCACGGCCATGTAAACACCAATAACCCCTTTGAATAACCCGAATTTGCTCATATTTTGGTTTTTAAAAACCCGAATATGAGCCCTGGGTTACTCCTTTAAAACCTGAATATTGGGTCATGTAAACACCAAACAGAATATCCCCATCAAACGGAACAGGAATTTGTTTTCTGCACATGCTCTGTTCACAAGGAATCCTGGTCTTTTGAGTCCAGGAAGTTCTTATAAACACGGAGAAACCAAGACCAGGAGGAGACTAATCACTTCATAAATGGAATGAAGGATATGAACATTTCTGCATTTGTAGACAGTAGAAAGTACCGGGATAGAAGATTTACAAGAAGGTGAGAGAAAAGTTGTGTGAAGCAGCATTTGTTTTGAATTTGGACACAGGAAGAAGAAGCAGAAATGACAGTAATTGCGTCATCACGTTCTCCGTGCGTCGCTGGTTTGATCCAGATATCCTGAATGATTAATTACCATGGAAACGGAATATTCTGAATGTTTCAGTAACTGGAATATTAGCAATAACCCCAATTTTGACTGCATGTAAACGTAGTCAGTCATGCTCACTGCCAACATCAGCTATAGTTATATAACGTATACGAGGCAAAGTCTGTGTTTCCTTATAACGTGAGTGATTAAACAGGTTTAACGTTAGCAAAGTTAAAAATACTAATACTTTTGTTTATCCTATGACAAATGTAGACATCCAGGTTGATCTTCTGGATGTTACGTTGGCAGTTTAATCCAAAAAAAAGACCTTTAACTCTGGTATGTTTGGATTTGGATTTCAGTTCATCAATGTGTCAGGGTTTGGAACAATAGGACCCAGTTATTTAAGTTAATAAACCAAGTTTTTGGGGAATCCTGCCACCTCACTCTCCTGCATCTGGGTCCTACTCATCCATACATTGACACAATAATGATTATAAGCATGTACTACTTAGTCTCTTGAATTTTATAAAAGCAGTACGTACTTCTCCAATAGGATTAGAGTACTTGGTAATGCCCCCATATGTATTATTATTACTATCATTAGGCTCTGTTTTTGTGAAATAAAGTATGGCACTGTGATAAAAGTCACGTTTTTCTGAAGTTGGACTTCTGTGATACTGAGATAATCATTTGAATGATTTCAATTTCATTGAATAATTAATGAATTAATAAAAAACCTGGGATTATATCCTTACTAGCTTTTACATGTGACTGCAGCATGTGTCGGCCAGATAAATGGACGGCTGAACTAAGACTAACCCCTAATTTCTTTTCTTCAAGGCTTAACATTCAGAAAGCTGCTGCTGTTTCTGCTGTGCTTGAGTACTAATCTAAATTACAAAATTCAGCCTTAATGAAAGAGGTCATTATTCTCTTGAAGCAACAGAAAATTCATTGTTAGACGTAAGTGAAGAGTGAAAGGTTCAACAAAGGGCGACGAAGGGGGGCCGAGCAGGCAGAAGTAAATAATCAGACAGTTTAAGGCAATGGTTTGTACTCTTTCTTTTTTCTTTATTGAATTTCATTTTCCAAATTTCCCATTTTTAATTTAAGTAGAAAAATCTTCCATAAAATGGGTCAACTTTTGAATTGAATCAAGCAGTCAATTAGGAGAGGAGGAATAGCCCATGAGCTCGCTGCAGGAGCTGCAGCCGCAGTCTGCTATTAGTGTCTGCATCATGAAGTAAATGTCTGTGGAGGTGTAGCAATAAAACGAGTGCGAGGAGCAGAAATCCGAGGGATGGGAAGTGTGCGAAGCAATGAAGCTCATGATGGAATAGTTCAAATTAACAGCCCTATTCTGCCTCTGTGTCTCATAACAAACCTCCCCAGACAGCTCTATTTTGTTCCCACTCTCATTTGGATGAAATGAAGTTGTGAAAAACATGGGCAGCATGCGATGCATATGTATAAAACTGGTGGGATATGAGGATCAAGACTGATACTAACAAAGAACCACCATGAAAACATGCAGTTTTGACACATGCTGGGAAACCAAACTGCCTAATCTGTCTCAGTCAATAATAATGGAAATAGTGCTGATGTATCAAGAGTCTGTTTAATAAATTACATTCATTCATATCTCTCTATTATTGTTAACCCTTGTGCTGTCTTCGGGTCAAGGAAGGGAAGAAGGGAGGAAAGAAGGAAGGAAGAAAAGAAGGAGGGAAGGAAGAAAGAAAAGAAGGAAGGAAGGGAGGAAAGAAGGAAGGAAGGCAGAAAATAAGGAAGGGAGAAAAGAAGGAAGGAAGGAAAGAAGGAAGGGAGAAAAGAAGGAAGGAAGGGACAAAAGAAGGGACAAAAGAAAGAAAGAAGGCAAGAAGGAAGGAAGGGAGAAACGAAGGAAACAAGGGAGGAAAGAAGGAAGGAAGGGAGAAAAGAAGGAAGGAAGGGAAGAAGGAAGGAAGGCAGAAAAGAAGGAAGGAAGGAAAGAAGGGAGGAAGGGAGAAAAGAAGGAAGGAAGGCAGAAAAGAAGGAAGCAAGGGAGAAAAGAAGGGACAAAAGAAAGAAGGAAGGCAAGAAGGAAGGAAGGGAGAAAAGAAGGAAAGAAGGAAAGAAGGGAGGAAAGAAGGAAGGAAGGGAGAAAAGAAGGAAGGAAGGGAGAAAAGAATGAAGGAAGGAAAGAAGGAAGGATGGGAGAAAAGAAGGAAGGGACAAATGAAGGGACAAAAGAAGGAAGGAAAGAAGGAAGGAAGGAAAGAAGGGAGGAAAGAAGGAAAGAAGGGAAAAAAGAAGGAAGGAAGGAAGGAAGGAAGGAAGGAAGGAAGGAAGGAAGGAAGGAAGGAAGGAAGGAAGGAAGGAAGGAAGGAAGGAAGGAAGGAAGGAAGGAAGGAAGGAAGGAAGGAAGGAAGGAAGGAAGGAAGGAAGGAAGGAAGGAAGAAGAGAGCAGGAAAAAGAAGGACAGGAGAATTAGGAATTTTGACCCAAAGACAGCACAAGGGTTAATCAGCTTTGTTCCCCGAATTTATATTGTATCTGATAAACAGCTCAAATTTACAAATCAAATTGAAAAAGTTTGGCTGAAACAAAATATCTAAAGTGTTAAGGTGGGGTCCAGGTCAGGGTGCTCAACAGGACAGGAACAGTCCACAATCCAGACTCCACGTTTGTTTCCAAAACTGCCCTGTAATGGTAAGAAAACTGGGAATTTAGTTTCTAATTGGAATGATTTGATAGTTGTTTATTTTATATGAAAAAGCTCCTGAAGCCATCACGACTAATAGCTGAAGAAAGACCTGGCTCTGTGACTCTCAGCCTTTTTGCACACAAGGTGCCGTGTTTTTCAACGAGGGTGGTCTTACGAGGAGCACCGTGGGGTGGTTTAGAAGCAACATCTTCTCTGCATCCAGCCTGTTTTGCTGCCGGAACACAGTTATGAAGCACCAAAGCTGATGGGGCTGATTTGACTTGATTTTTGATTTGATTTATTCACACTCACACATGTGAATTGTTCTCCTGGAGAATCAAAAGCGTATATTAGGAGCCAATGAACATAAATACAGTAGACAAGAATACATATATGCACTTGCACTTAATAAACACTAAACAATACAACATGCACTTTATACTAGACTATACTTACATACAACATATCACATTACAAACACTTAACATGAAACATTTTGTGATCCCGGAGTGTACATTTATATATATGAGCTTAACAACTGATTATTTAACTGGCGTTTAAATATGGAGATGGACTGTGACTTTTTAAGGCTCATCATTCAACTCATTCCAAATCTGTGTTTCCCCGACACACAACACTCAAACTTGTTCCCACAAGTTTATGTTTCTTCCCTATAATAAGGTGTTTATGTCTAGTTTTGTGGGTGTGCTGGGGACCAACGGAGATTGGGATGAGTTGAGTTAATCTGGGATTCAAACCTGAGACCACCTCATGTATTGTACATGCATGGAAGTAGTTCTATTCTTTAAGGCAAAGAATAGCATAGTGGGCAAACAGATGTCGAGTAGGTGAATTAAATTCAGTCCAAGAGATGGCACGGATAATTTTTTTCTGTAAAACTTCAATTTTTTTTAGATAACTGGGGTAAGTTTTACACCAAATAATATGGCAATAATTTAAATGAGCTTCAAACAAGGTTTTATAAAGAGTGAGAAGGGCAAAGCGTGGAAGCAGGCGTCTCAGTTTGAAAAACAGACCGACATATTTATATAGTTTTTCCACAAGGTGATCTATATGACATTTAAAATTAAACAGTCATCAATGAGGACCCCAAGGAACTTTGTAGAGTTTACTCTCTTCATTTCTTCATCATTTATTACGATCCGAAAGGCCAAATCTTCCATATTTATTCATTTTTTATTGAAACAAAATAATATATAATTTCTTTTCTTAATATTAAAAGAGAGTTTATTGACTTTAAAGGCAGGAAGAAGGAATGAAAGGTGTTTTCACGAGTCAAAAATCACAGTTATTATGTATTATCATGATTATGTAAGCTTCGCTGCATTTTGCAGGAGGAGAGCCATTGCAGGGGATGCACGCTATGAATGAATAAAGAAATAAATGCTTGGATGCTGCTGGCACAATCAGAGGTGTCACTTGCCAACTGGCATATCAGGGAAATGCTTAGGCCCCCTAGCCAGAAGGGGGCCCCCGAGGGCCAACCTACTTTGAATGGCTTATGTAAACAAACCATCTAAATTAAGAGAAGCTATCCACCTGGCAGTGAGAAGCAAGCGGCTACAGAGTCCGACTAAAATGGAATTACAGTGGTCAATGCGTGACATGACCAGAGCCTGAACCAGAGCTGTGTTGTATGTTCTGTCAGGTAGGGTCTGATTTTCCGGATGTTGTAAAGAGTGAATAGGCAAGATGTTGAAACCGAGTCAAAATGGTCCTTAAAGGTCACCTGGCTGTCTAACATGTCACCAAGATTCCTAGCATAAGACGTGGGCACAAGTGTGGTGAAATCCAGCTGCACGCTTATTTTAGGAGGTAAGGAATGAATGGCTGGACAGACAATGAGCTCAGTCTTGAACAGATTTAGCTGAAGGTGACGTTCCTTCATCCATGCAGAGATATCAGAAAGACAGGCTGATATTCGCATTGAGACGGCAGTGTCACCAGGTGGGAAGGAAAGGAAGAGCTGGGTGTCATCAGCATAGCAGTGGTAGGAGAAGCCATGACAGCTGATGATTTCACCTATTGAAGTGGTGTATAGTGAAAAAAGAAGAGGACCAAGCACCGATCCCTGTGGCACCCCTGTTGCCATCTCATGTGATCTGGACACTCGTCCTTGCCATGATACTGCCATGAAGGATCTTCCTGTGGGGTAAGACATGAACCACAAGAGGACAGATCCTGAAATGCCAAGCTTTGAGAGTGTGGAGAGGAGGATGTTGTGGTTGACCATATCAAAGGCATGAGGCAAATGGAGAGGAACATTAGGAAGGGAGATGGAAAATGTAACTAGGAAGTGGTCTGAGAGGTGCAGTGGTGTGACACACAAGTCAGCTGTAGTGCAGTTTCTGGTCAGCACCAGTTGAAGTTTATTACCAGCTTTGTTTGTTGGAGGAGTCTGGACCAGTGTAAGATTGAATGAGTGGATGAAAGCCAGAAACTCATATGCCTGTGTTTTGCCAATGTGAATGTTCATGTCTCCCAGTACAATTAGTGGAGAGCCATCGTCAGGAATGTCAGAGAGAATCATTTCCATTTCAGAGATGAACTCATCTATGTTGCCTCCTGGAGGGCAGTATATGACCAGAATCTATACAGTGAAGGGGCTTAGAGATTACTATGTGATATTTGAGTGATGAGCAGATAGCAATGGGACGGATGGACGTGAAAATGCAATGCTGCACAATAAATTCACTTTTGACCTTATACTGTACCCGATGAGTTTTGGGAAATTGGGACAATATCAGAGCGGATCAAACGTTATTGATCCCACAGTTGTTTAAGCAACTCACAAGACATTTTAAAGTGCAAAGTGTTGGGCAACAGTCCGATATGAACAGTTGAGGCCTTGGGTCAGCTTTGAGGCCCAGTCCTGGGGCCTCAGGCTGAGACCAGCCTCGAGTTTATGATACCTGACCATGGTCTGGAACAAAGGAAAACCCCCCATGGAGTCTCCAAGCAGAATTTGCATCTAAGGCCCTTTATGGCGCTTTTGCACTAGTACCTCATCGGCTCGGCTCGGCGCGGCTCGTCCCAGCTCCACCCGTTTTGTCCCCGTTTGTTTTTCCACAGCCAGGTGAGAAGTGGGGGGTTGGGGTGAAGCTGCTGTGACGTACTCGATTGCGCAACCACTTTGTTCATGTCGGCGCTGATGAGAAATCAGCTGGAGCCGCGAGCGGCTGAGAGTAAAACAGCCCGTCTACATCCCTTTTTTAATTCTCTCGTCAGCCACCAGGTTTATGAACATCTGCACCTCAGAGTTGGATCATGAAACAGACGTTTTGCGCTTTATAATAAAATCGCCTCGAGCCGCGAGTCGCTCTCGCAATGACTCCCGCTTCCTGATTCAAACGTGGAGGGTGATGACGGCCCCGCCCCCCGACCAATCGGTGGCGCGGAGGGTGGTGACATCAGAAATAGTCCCAGCTCAGACCAGTTAGAACCTCGGCAGAATGGTTACAGAAAAAGTATCTGCTTGGAGCGGCTCTACCCGCCTCAGCCCCTAGTGCAAAAGCGCAAGACGGGGCCGTGGCGGGTAGAAGCGAGCTGAGTAGATACTAGTGCAAAAGCGCCATTAGTGATAAGGAACAGCCCTCTGATTGGGTATGGACCCCAAACTGCAGTGGGGGGGGCACATTCTGCAGCCTGGGCCCCTACAAAGAGCAGACTCTTCCCCCTTGCGTCCTTTCTTCTCTTTTTCTGTCCTCCCTGCAGGTCTCTGCTGCCTCAGACCTGTCCATGGTCCCATGGGGTCCCCCGTGAGCCGGAACCACTATTATTAGCATCAGGAGCGACCAGCTACGGACCGGCCTCCTCCTGTGATCGTTGACCCGAAGAAGCGTCTGTCTGGAGAGCTGCACGAGTAATCCAGGTTCCGAGCCCAACAAAGCCGAACCAGGGACCCTGCAGTCCTCAACGTGAACGCCTTTGGAACGACTTGGAGCTGAAGGAGGCCAAGCTGCTGTACCCATGATGCATCTCCTCATCCACAAGGAACAGGAGTGAGAGAGAGAGAGACGCTCCTTATCAGGATCCCCTGCTGAGCGTAACCACCTTTGTTCACCAAGGAACGCTGACCGGCCAGACCAAACTACTCTTTTTTCTTCATCTACAAAGATTCACGTAAGAGGCTGTGTTGTGTCTGGACAAAGAAACTTAGTAACACATTTTAAAAGTTAGTTCTACGTTGTGAGCCGGACCGCTGACCCCGTCATAACTGTGTTCATTAGTTTAAGCCTGTTTGTTTATCTCATTCTTTTCTCCGCTCATCTCTCTTCTACTAACCCCCCCCCCACACACACACACACACTCTTCTCTCAGTCATAAAGAGAACCCCCGAGCCATTTTGAGTCACGTGAGACACACACACACGCACGCACGCACGCACGCACGCACGCACGCACGCACGCACGCACGCACGCACGCACGCACGCACGCACGCACGCACGCACGCACGCACGCACGCACGCACGCACGCACGCACGCACGCACGCACGCACGCACGCACGCACGCACGCACGCACGCACGCACGCACGCACGCACGCACGCACGCACGCACGCTATGAAGTACTATTAGCGTCTTTAATAGAGGAGCCGCGCGCAGCAGCGTGTGTGTGCAAGCGTGAATAACATAGAGAATTTTGTGACACGTGCGTGCGTGCGTGCATTGTTACGTACGCAGACAACATCACGCGTAACAAGAAGCTGCGTACTACACTAACAGCGTGTGCACGTCTGTCTGTCACTGTTAGAAGATTTCTTTTACGCGATCACACACACGTGCGTTCGCATTCTCTGACTGTTCGCAACCGGAAGAAATTTCCTCGGTGCGCAACAGACGCATCACTTGAGCGTGTCGTGTAGTTTCTCTGTGTTCCATTTTCATCCAGTATATGGTGCTATCGAGTCAATAATAGGCACAACTGTCCTTAAATGAATAAAGAAAGAAAGTAAGACAGCTTCCTTTGTTGGACCAGAGAAGCTTAGGTAGCGTGCAGTAGCACATGGCTACTTAATATGCAGAATGACATCATTCTGCACTGCGGGAAGTAGGGGTGCTGGGGGTGCGGCAGCACCCCCTCCTCTTGGTACCGCACCCCCTCCCCCAGCTCCCGCCCCCCCTCCAGACAGGAGGGAGGGATGATGAAAAAATAAAATAAAATAAAACCTGTCACATTATTCAAATAAATAAAAGGTTGGCGTAGGCTACTGTATTTTATAGTTATGACGGGCTGTTATGACGGGCTGCTGTGCCAGTGTGCCACTGTATAGGCCTAGCCAGGGCTTAATTTGAGGGTGCTCCGGCAAACCTGTAAATATATACTTTTACGCACTGCTGCGCGCTCATATCAATTCCAAAAACACAATAAACAGCACAACGGCATAATGGTAAACGTTATACATCTATGTGGCTGTGAGAGTATTATTTCGGTTATTTTACCCCAATTTAATGGATCTTATTGACGGAAATGTATGAACCATATGCTTGTTTTACTTCCTTTGAGTAATAAAACCACCAATTCTCTTGCATTGCCCCGTTATCAAAATATATGCCAGGCCCAGTGCTTAATTTGTAAAGTGGGAGGTCCTGGAGCGCAGAGGATGAGTGCGGTGCGAGAGGAAAAAAAAGCCACGCACACACACACACACACACACACACACACACACACACACACACACACACACACACACACACACACACACACACACACACACACACACAGTGCGCTTTTGGCTTTTACGCGGAACGAAAAAACAACAGCACACACACACACAGATGCGCTGTGTGAGACACATTAAGCAACCCAACTGTACTTTTTAAGCCACATAGATGTATAACGTTTACCATTATGCCGTTGTGCTGTTTATTGTGTTTTTGGAATTGATATGAGCGCGCAGCAGTGCGTAAAAGTATATATTTACAGGTTTGCCGGAGCACCCTCAAATTAAGCCCTGGCTAGGCCTATACAGTGGCACACTGGCACAGCAGCCCGTCATAACAGCCCGTCATAACTATAAAATACAGTAGCCTACGCCAACCTTTTATTTATTTGAATAATGTGACAGGTTTTATTTTATTTTATTTTTTCATCATCCCTCCCTCCTGTCTGGAGGGGGGGCGGGAGCTGGGGGAGGGGGTGCGGTACCAAGAGGAGGGGGTGCTGCCGCACCCCCAGCACCCCTACTTCCCGCAGTGCAGAATGCAGAATGATGTCATTCTGCATATTAAGTAGCCATGTGCTACTGCACGCTACCTAAGCTTCTCTGGTCCAACAAAGGAAGCTGTCTTACTTTCCTTCTTTATTCATTTAAGGACAGTTGTGCCTATTATTGACTCGATAGCACCATATACTGGATGAAAATGGAACACAGAGAAACTACACGACACGCTCAAGTGATGCGTCTGCTGCGCACCGAGGAAATTTACTTCAGGTTGCGAACAGTCAGAGAATGCGAACGCACGTGTGTGTGATCGCGTAAAAGAAATCTTCTAACAGTGACAGACAGACGTGCACACGCTGTTAGTGTAGTACGCAGCTTCTTGTTACGCGTGATGTAGTCTGCGTACGTAACAATGCACGCACGCACGCACGTGTCACAAAAATGTTCTATCATCTTCATGCGTGCGTTCTAGAGAAGTCCCGATCGATCGGCCTCCCGATCGATCGGGCCCGATCACGTCATTTTCAAAATATCTGAATCGGCAAAAAAAATATCGGGAAATATATTTATTTATTAAATATGTAGCAAACTGTTTAGTGTTGGCTCCAAATGTGGTTCTGTTATTGAAGGAGGGGGAGTGTTTTGTCCTGCCTGAGTTGCCGTACCGCGGTGACGTAGTTCCCTTTGTTCTGGGGGGGCGGAAAAGAAAAATAAAGAAGCGGTGGCTGGGTTTATATTGACGATGTCTGGAGTATGGAAACATTTCAAAGTAGAGAGCGAAGGCAGCCCAACAGCCAAATGCAATTATTGCAGGGGGGAAATTCCGCGTGGAGGACAAAACAGGGCTTCATTTAATACAACAAACCTTATTCGCCACCTGAAGAGCAAACATAAAGACGAACACAGTCAGTATGTTGCAGCAACAGGGGCAGCGGCTGCACTGAGACAACCGACTCTTAAAGCGACTTTTAAAAAGAAGGAACCGCTGGCCGCGGACAGTGAAAGGTCCAGAACCATAACAGCCGCGATAGCTGAATTCATGGCGCTCTCTGTGGTTGCGAACGTGGGGTTTCGCCGGCTCATGGAGATCTTGGAGCCACGTTATGTGTTGCCTTCTCGTCACCATTTTACCAAAACGGCTCTGCCTGCCGCTCAGAAAAGGCTACGCGACCACATGCAAGACAAGGTAAAAGATGTACCTGCCTTAGGATTTACCACAGACATATGGAGTTCTTCTGTGTGTCCAATGTCACTCCTTAGCTTCACGGCACAGTGGATCGACCCCAGTTTTAATTTACAACGTGTGACGTTGCACACTCAGGATTTCAGAGGGTCTCACACGGCAGAACGTATTGGAGAGGCGATCGAGGGGATGCTTAGCAGTTGGGGGATAGATAAGTCAAGGGTCCATGTGATTGTGCGAGACAACGCGCGTAATATGAAGAAAGCCATGGATGATATGGAGGTAAAGAGTGTGGGCTGTCTCGCACACACACTCCAGCTTGCAGTGCACGAGGGTCTACTGTCTCAGCGCAGCGTCATTGACACTCTGGCCACCGCGAGGAAGATTATTGGCCATTTCAAACATTCCCCGTTGGCCTACTCCCGTCTGGAAGATATCCAGCGTGATCTGAAGATGGACGTCAAGCGTCTACAGCAGGATGTGCAAGTGAGATGGAACAGCAGCCTCTATATGTTGCAGAGCATCCTGGAGCAAAAGCGGGCACTGTTGCTTTATGCAGGTTCCTATAGCCTCTCAGCCACACTGACAGCCAGTCAGTGGACCCTGATGGAGAAGACAGCTGAGGTGCTGGTTCCATTTGAAGAACTCACAAAGGATGTGAGCAAGGCCACTGCATCTGCAGCTGATGTCATCCCGGCAATAACAGGTTATTTTATTTGTTATAATAATTATTATTTGCACTTGAACATTTTAACTTAGTAATACTACAATTAAGAGAATATTTTATTTTAATACAATTATTTTACTTAACCACTTGAAGTTGATATGGGTACCCGGAGTCCCTCGGGGCTCAATACTAGTGTATTTTCTGTTTTCTGCTATTGTCAGGAAAGCTTCTGCTGAAAATAGCTGATCTACAAACTCGCAACGTGACGCATCACGTTGTGAGCTTGCCTATCTGCAATTTTCAGCAGTTTTCTCACAATATTCATGCTGGGGTTCAAGAGGTTAAACCATCAATTCATTTAATTCATTCAAACAGCCCTCCGACGTCTGCTGTCTCAGGAGACGACCACTGACCAAGGGGTCAAAACAATGAAGAGCACGCTCCTAGCCGCAGTGGAGACCCGCTTTGCTGCTATAGAGGAGGAGCCACTGTACAGCATCGCCACTCTGGTGGATCCAAGATACAAAGACAGGCAAGTACAGTAAACCACTGTACTATTGAATGCAATAATTCATTATTCAAGGCAATTTCTATTCATCTATTAAGTTAAATGTAGGTCTGTTGTGGTCTTAATGGTTATATTTGTGTTATAGTTGTAAGGAAATGTATCTGACTAACCGTTGTGCTCAGCTCATTAGTTGACTAGTTGTGGTAATTTTTACATTTATCTATTTTTAGATACTTCAGCCAGTCTGACAACCTGAGGACTGCCAAGGATAAGCTCATCCAGGAGGTAGCGAAGATGGAGGAGAGAGCAGCCACTGCTAGTGAAGAACCAGAGGCAGCAGTAGCAGAGCCTACGGGCAAGAAGAAACGCAAAGAAGGAAGCAGCAGCCTGGGCAGCATCTTGGACAAGATCTTGGAGGAGAATACACTAGAGGTCCAGTCTGTGAGTACGTCAGCTGAAGTCCAGGTACAGACCTATCTCTTAGAGCAAACCATCAAAAGGAAATGCAATCCTCTACAATACTGGAAAGAAAATGCTAAAAGGTTCCCCCCACTGGCTAATGTTGCAGCCAAGTTTCTCTGTGCCCCCTGCACCTCTGTGGACAGTGAGAGACTCTTTAGTGCGGTTTCCAATGTCCTTGATGAAAAAAGGAACCGGCTCTCAGCTGAGAATGTAGAGATGCTAATCTTCCTAAAGAAAAATCTCCACTTAAATTTGCCTGAATATAACGGTGAGAGTGAGAGTGGGAGTGGAGATGAGAGTGGAGACGAAGAGAAGTAGGAGGTAGAAACCTTCCCTTGAAAAAGTATATCCCACGTTTACATGTTCTGTTTGAACTGTTGTATATGTTCATGTTGCATTAAGCTGCTGCACTAAGGCTAAGCCAAAATTTATTTTATTCTTTTATGTGATTGAGTTTTTGACTGAATGTCATTCAACTTTTATACCTAGTACATAGGTAAACTACCTCTTTTGAAGATAATTTATTTTTGTTATTGCACTATTCTGCACTTGATTTGTTTTATATATTTTGTGGGCACCAGTGCTGATAAGCTTTATTGTTACAGTGAAAAGATGTCCATGTTGGAGAGAAATAAATAAAAAGAAACTTGGGACAATTTAATTGAGTTTTAGTCCCCTTTTTTTTTCTTAATGCATTGCCAAAATGTATCTGATCGGGAAGAATTATGGGAAATGATCGGAATTGTATCGAGAGCAAAAAAAGTGATCGGATCGGGAAATATCGGGATCGGCAGATACTCAAACTCAAATGATCGGGATCGGATCGGGAGCAAAAAAACGTGATCGGGACAACCCTAGTGCGTTCATGCGTGCGTTCGCAAAAAACGTGTAAATGTTACACGTAGTCACTACGCGTACTGTGATCACGCGTGTGCAGCAGTCATTACGCATGAACGTGCGCGTACACGCGTGACCGTTATAAATCAATGGGGAAACTACATTACATGTTACCCGTTGCTTTGCTGCACAGGCGTCAAAGCACGCGCGAGTGACACGCTCAGTCGACAGGTGCACACGCATTATGACTCGTATGGAACTTCATACGCACGCACGCACGCACGCACGCACGCACGCACGCACGCACACACACACACACACACACACACACGTAATCTGAAGTTTTGTGTCATGTTTAGTTAGTGTGTTTTGTGTAGTTTAGCCATCAGAATTTATCCAAAGTGTTTTTACCATCTTCTTGACACTTGTGTAAATAAACTCTGATTCATTTGAATGAGAGAAGTTGTTTGTGCTTATTTTACACATATTTATCACAGTTTCTGGTTGTGTTCGATCTTCTTCCTTCACTGTTATTCCATAGAATAATTTACCTTGAGACTGATTTTTGCTGTTTAGTTATCAATTTCCCTGATTACATCAGGTGGTGCCCCGTTTTGATTAAGTCATTTTGATAATTCAATTTGATAAATAATCTATTTCATTAATTATTAAGGATTGTCCTTGGCGATTATTAATAACTCCTCGATAACTGAACCAGCATGCCCCCTGCGGCACAACAAAAGAATTCTAAGTAGATGGCTGGATTATAGATATTAATACATGACGATCCCAAAACTGGGAAATTAGGCGTTGCAGCCCAAATATTGAGGCAAACAGTGTCTCAAATTTAGAAACAAAATAAAGTAGCAAACAAATAGATAATTTAGCATTAAACATAGTGAAACATAAAATACAATACACAATGTATATACAATATTCTTCCTCCCTCCAGGCTAAATACAGTGGAGTGAAAAGAGAGAAAGAAAAAAGACCAGAATACAACTACAGAGTTGTACAGTCCAACAGCAGTTGGATTAAAGATCTGTCTCCTTCCTACACTGAGGGCCTCCACTGTCTGATGCAGCGGCTCAGAGGGAGTGTTCATCACAAATGCCAGTTTGGATAACATCCCCCTCTCACACACCTCCACAGAGTCCAGAAGTCCAGGACAGAGCTGGTTCTCCTAACTAGCCTGTCCAGATTCTTCCTATTCCAGACGACTACATAGTGGACAGTTGAGACCACAAAAAAAAACCGCAAAAAAAAATGCTACATTTAGTCTGGGCTACCTCACCCATCAGACAATCTAGCACAGATGTTTCTTACCCTGAAAATAAAACATATAAATTCAAACTAATTTTATCTATACAGCTCAAAACCATCACTAAACATGACAGTCATTTCAAGTGGAATGATACCAGTCAAACAATAATATTTAAAGTGTCTTTCAAGTGCATTTTTGCAGCAATATCGCTGCAGAACAAAGAAAATGCTACATTTAGTCTGGGCTACCTCACCCATCAGACAATCTAGCAACAGAAAAATAAAACATAGAAAAATAAATAACAAAAATAAATATAACCATAAATATACAGGACTGTCTCAGAAAATTAGAATATTGTTTTAAAGTCCTTTATTTTCTGTAATGCAAAAATGTCATACATTATGGATTCATTACAAATCAACTGAAATATTGCAAGCCTTTTATTATTTTAATATTGCTGATCATGGCTTAAAGTTTAAGAAAACTCAAATATCCTATCTCAAAAAATTTGAATATTCTAAGAATCTTAATCTTAAATTGTAAACCATAATCAAAATAAAATAACAAAAGGCTTGAAATATTTCGGTTGATTTGTAATGAATCCAGAATGTATGACATTTTAGTTTTTTTAATTGCGTTACAGAAAATAAAGGACTTTATCACAATATTCTAATTTTCTGAGACAGTCCTGTAAACTTGCTTGCGTCGTTGTGGTTGAACCACTTCTGAATATCCATCGTTACTTTGTGTTAACCGAGCAGCAGAGAGCAGCGTCTTGCTGGTGCAGGAAACTGCTGGACGCAGATCAGTGACGGACACTGGCTGATTTATAACTATAAACCATAAACCGCGTTGCACCAACGTTGCTTACGGCGTAGGATACGCGGGGACGCGAACGTATGGTGCGCGTCGCCGCGTAACCTACGCCGTAGGCTACGCCGTCGATTTAACGCAGAACCATAAATCAGGCTTAACGCGCACGCATTTGTCAGTTTTCTTTTCGTCTTTTCAACTGAGCATGCAAACACATAAAATGAGGGTGCAATGCATGCTTATGCACCCTCGTAGAACTGGGCCTGCTTGTACAGCACATCACTGTTGTGGGACCAGTCCAGTCTGCTGATGAGGTGAGCACCCGGTGTTTAAGACTCTCCTCTGACTTCCAGAGGAGATTACCTCACAAACAACAGGCAACAATGGCTGAGTCATCAGAGAACATCTGGAGGAGACAGCTGCTGGGGTTCAATGTGACAACCAAAGTAATGAATCCTGCTGATAATTTTAGTATGTTTCTACACACAAATAAAAACAGGATTTAAAGTTGGGGTACAATCAGTTTACACAAATAAAGAGCTGCGGTTTTTAAAACCATCCTGAAACCTGCATTTAAATATCCTCAAATTAAAGCTGAGTGTTTAGTAAATGCACTTAATGCAAATAACATTTCAGCTAAGAAATATATTTTTATGAAAGAAAATACCTAAAAAAAACTTATATAAAACAGATCATACAGCAATGAATTTTGAATTGCTTAGCCATATTACATCACAGTGAAATTTCTTTTCCTGACACCAATTTCTTCTTGTAACCTTTTGTGGCCCCTGCACTTCCTCTCTGTTCCCATCCAAACCTCCACACACCTCAGTAGCCTATCACTGTCGCCCTCTAGTTCGCCTCTATTAACCCAGAGGTAGGAGAAAAAGAGCAAATAAAACAAAATCTAAGAAGAATCAATAAATGTTTGGTCAGATTTAAAGGACAGCATTAGCCTCAGTTTTATGGGCGCTGCGCTACAGTTTCAGGGTGGCCGAGTCCTTGGGTTTAAAAGAAAGTTTTATGGTGCTGTAAACATAGCCCAATTCTTTTTTCCATTTCAGCCACATAAAGTTGTGACGGATCCGTAAATCTACCTGGAGAGTGGAAGCTCTCTGCCTCCGTTCTTTCTGCTTTGCAGATTTCTCCACTTTCTTCTCAACTTCTCAATAGCTTTTGTCCCATGAAACTCTTAATAATGATCAATCATGTCACGACTGTTTTTCTTAGTGATTTCACTTTCTTGATCACCTGCAATTTTCTTCTGTAGATGACAGTAATTGTGCATGATTTATTGTCAGGAAAATACATTTCCATCCATCCATCCATCCATTGTCCACCGCATTATCCGAGTCCGGGTCGCGGGGGCAGCAGTCGGAGCAGGGATCCCCAGACTTCCCTCTCCCCGGACACCTCCTCCAGCTCTTCCGGGGGGACTCCAAGGCGTTCCCAGGCCAGCCGAGCGACGTAGTCACTCCAGCGTGTCCTGGGTCTTCCCCGGGGCCTCCTCCCGGAGGGACATGCCCGGAACACCTCACGAGGGAGGCGTCCAGGGGGCATCCTATACAGGTGCCCGAGCCACCTCAGCTGGCTCCTCTCGATGTGGAGGAGCAGCGGCTCTACTCCGAGCTCCTCCCGGGTGACAGAGCTCCTCACCCTATCTCTAAGGGAGCGCCCCGCCACCCTGCGGAGGAAACTCATTTCGGCCGCTTGTATCCGGGATCCCGTTCTTTCGGTCATGACCCAGAGTTCATGACCATAGGTGAGGGTGGGAACGTAGATCGACCGGTAAACTGAGAGCTTTGCCTTTCGGCTCAGCTCCCTCTTCACCACGACGGACCGATACAATGACCGCATTACTGCGGCCGCCGCACCGATCCGCCTGTCGATCTCGCGCTCCGTTCTCCCCTCACTCGTGAACAAGACCCCAAGATACTTGAACTCCTCCACCTGAGGCAGGAACTCTCCCCCGACCTGGAGGGTGCAAGCCACCTTTTTCCGGTCGAGAACCATGGCCTCAGACTTAGAGGTGCTGATTCTCATCCCAGCTGCTTCACACTCGGCTGCAAACCGCCCCAGTGCATGCTGAAGGTCCTGGCTCGAGGGAGCCAACAAGACCACATCATCTGCAAAAAGCAGAGATGAAATCAAGTGGCTCCCGAACCGTACCCCCTCCGGCCCCTGGCTGCGCCTAGAAATTCTGTCCATAAAAATAATGAACAGAACCGGTGACAAAGGGCAGCCCTGCCGGAGTCCAACACGCACCGGGAACAGGTCTGACTTACTGCCGGCAATGCGAACCAAGCTCCTGCTCCGGTCATACAGGGACCGTACAGCCCTCAGCAGAGGGCCTCCGACCCCATACTCTCGGAGCACCCCCCACAGGATGCCACGTGGGACACGGTCGAAAGCCTTCTCCAAGTCCACAAAACACATGTGGACTGGTTGGGCAAACTCCCATGCGCCCTCAAGCACCCTGCGGAGGGTGTAGAGCTGGTCCAGTGTTCCACGACCGGGACGAAAACCGCATTGTTCCTCTTGAATCCAAGGTTCGACTATCGGCCGAATTCTCCTCTCCAGCACCCTGGAATAGACTTTCCCCGGGAGGCTGAGGAGTGTGATTCCCCGGTAGTTGGAACACACCCTCCGGTCCCCCTTTTTGAAGAGAGGGACCACCACCCCGGTCTGCCAGTCCAGAGGCACTGTCCCCGACTGCCACGCGATGCTGCAGAGGCGTGTCAGCCACGACAGCCCCGCAACATCCAGAGACTTGAGGTACTCAGGGCGGATCTCATCCACCCCCGGTGCCTTGCCACTGAGGAGCTTCCGAACTACCTCAGTGACTTCAGCTTGGGTGATGAATGAATCAACCTCTGAATCCTCAGCCTCTGCTTCCTCGACGGAAGGCGTGTCAGCGGGATTGAGGAGATCCTCGAAGTATTCCTTCCACCGCCCGACGATGTCCCCAGTCGAGGTCAACAGCTCCCCTCCTCCACTGTAAACAGTGTTGGTGGAGCACTGCTTCCCCCTCCTGAGGCGCCGGATGGTTTGCCAGAATTTCCTCGAGGCCGACCGGTAGTCCTCCTCCATGGCCTCCCCGAACTTTTCCCAGACCCGAGTTTTTGCTTCCGCGACCGCCCGGGCCGCAGTCCGCTTGGCCTGCCGGTACCCGTCAGCTGCCTCGGGAGTCCGCCGAGCTAGCCAGGCTCGGTAGGACTCCTTCTTCAGCTTGACGGCATCCCTTACTTCCGGTGTCCACCACCGGGTTCGGGGATTGCCGCCGCGACAGGCGCCGGAGACCTTACGGCCGCAGCTCTGGACGGCCGCGTCAACAATGGAAGTGGAGAACATGGTCCATTCGGACTCAATGTCTCCGGCCTCCCTCGGAATCCGGTCAAAGCTCTCCCGGAGGTGGGAGTTGAAGACCTCCCTGACAGGGGAATCTGCCAGACGTTCCCAGCAGACCCTCACGATACGCTTGGGTCTTCCAGGTCTGACCAGCTTCCTCCCCTGCCAGCGGATCCAACTCACCACCAGGTGGTGATCAGTTGACAGCTCAGCCCCTCTCTTCACCCGAGTGTCCAAGACATACGGCCGAAGGTCAGATGAAACGACAACAAAGTCGATCATTGACCTCCGGCCTAGGGTGTCCTGGTGCCACGTGCACTGATGGACACCCTTATGCTCGAACATGGTGTTCGTGATGGACAGACTGTGGCTAGCACAGAAGTCCAACAGCAAAACACCACTCGGGTTCAGATCGGGGAGGCCGTTCCTCCCAATCACACCTCTCCAGGTAACACTGTCGCTGCCCACGTGAGCGTTGAAGTCCCCCAACAGAACGATGGAGTCCCCAGTTGGGGCACTTTCCAGCACCCCTCCCAGGGCCTCCAGGAAGGCCGGGTACTCTGCACTGCCGTTCGGCCCGTAGGCCGAAACGACAGTGAGAGACCTATCCCCGACCCGAAGGCGCAGGGAAGCGACCCTCTCGCTAAGTGGGGAGAACTCCAACACATGGCGGCTGAGCTGGGGAGCTATTAGCAAGCCCACACCAGCTCGCCGCCTCTCACCATGGGCAACTCCAGAGTGGAAGAGAGTCCAACCTCTCTCAAGGAGTTGGGTTCCAGAGCCCAGGCTGTGCGTGGAGGTGAGCCCGACTATCTCTAGTCGGTACCTCTCAGCCTCCCGCACAAGCTCAGGCTCTTTCCCCCCCAGCGAGGTGACATTCCATGTCCCTAAAGCCAGAGTCGTCGTCCGGGGATTGGGTCGCCGGGGCCCCCGCCCACGGCTGCCACCCAAATCGCACGGCACCTTCCCCTTATGAACTCTCCCGCGGGTGGTGGGCCTACGGGAGGGCGGGCCCACGTCGCTCCTTCGGGCTGCGCCCGGCCGGGTCCCGTGGGCCAAGACCCGGCCACCAGACGCTCGCCTGCGAGCCCCGACCCCAGGCCTGGCTCCAGGGTGGGGCCCCGGTAACGCCAGTCCGGGCGACGTACACTTCCTTGCTGGTTCTTGCTTCATAAGGGGCTTTGAACCGCTCTTTGTCTGACCCGTCACCTAGGACCTGTTTGCCATGGGAGACCCTACCAGGGGCATTAAGCCCCGGACAACATAGCTCCTAGGATCATTCGGATGCTCAAACCCCTCCACCACGGTAAGGTGGCGGTTCAAGGAGGGGAAAATACATTTCCCTATGAAGTAAATGGCTCAGTAGTTTAATTATTCTGTATCCACAGCAGCTCCGTGTCTTGATGCTCTGTCCCCCCACCTTCAGTATGTGGTTAAAAATCGGTGTATGACCCTAGACAGCAGCCTCAAATTTGTCAGGGCAAGCCTTTTTTCAACTTCCACCCCTTGCTAAAGTCAAGACCTTCCTGTGACATAGTGACCTTGAGAAAGCCATTCACATTTTTCACATATTTTATCAGTTCCCAGCTCGATTACAGTAATGCACTTTATTTTGGAATTAGTCAAACTTCTCTATATCACCTGCAACTTGTACAAATTGCTGCTGTTCACCTGTTGACAAACGCTCAGAGACGTGAACATATCACACCTGTCCTGTCCTGTCCTGGCTCCGCTGGCTACCAATACAGTTCAGAATTCATTTTAAAATTGTGTTGTTTGTATTGAGTGCAGATAATTGTATTGTACCTCCATATTTATGCAAACATTTATATTTTCACCAACCCAGGAGATCTCTGCATTCTGCTGGCAAATATTTGTCAGAGATCCCACGGTCGAGGAAAAAAAAGGGGGGGGGATCATTTGTTTGCATTCCCAGGTCTCTAGAATCCTATTTCGCTGAACTACGTACCATCACTCGCCTGTGAACCATCTCTGACCTATGTACCATCACTGACCTATGACCAGGGG
Organism: Cololabis saira; assembly: GCF_033807715.1. Taxonomy (NCBI): domain Eukaryota; kingdom Metazoa; phylum Chordata; class Actinopteri; order Beloniformes; family Belonidae; genus Cololabis; species Cololabis saira. The sequence goes on from NC_084589.1 coordinate 6,013,140, forward strand.
TGCACACAAGCCGGGACTCGAGGGCCAGTCTACTGCACGTTTTAGATGTTTCCCTGCCTCAACACAACCCTGATAGACAAGGCTATGTCACCAACAGAGTTGTGTAAACCTTGATCACATGTTGACGAAGACCAGTGATTAGAATCAGGTGTGTTGAAGACAGGGAAACATCTAAAACATGCAGTAGACTAGCCCTCGAGTCCCGGCTTGTGTGCACCCCTGCCTATGACCATCTCTGAACTACGAACCATCACTGACCGGTGAACCATCTATGACCTGTGAACCATCACTGTTCTGCGAACCATCTTTGATCTAAATATCATCACTGATCTGCGTATCATCACTGACCTATGACCATCACTGACCTGCAAACTGTCACTGACCGTTGAACCATTTTTGATCGCCGTACCATCACTGACCTGTGAACCATCACTGACCTTTGATCCATTTCTGACCTGTTAACCAGGACTGACCTGCCAACCATTTCTGACCTACGTACCATCACTTAGCTATGACCATCACTTATCGACTTACCATCTCTGACTTACATACAATTATTGACCTACGAACCATATCTTACCCGTGAACCATCACTGAGCTCTGTAACATTTATGATCTGCGAACCATCAATGAACTTAGAACCATCACTGACCTGTGAACCATCACTGACCTGTGAACCATCACTGACCTGTGTATCATTTCTGATCTGCGAACCATCAGTGACCTTTGAACCATCTCTTATGGACGTACCACCACTAATCTACGAACCATCTCTGACCTGCGAACCTTCTCTATCCTGTGAACCATTACTGACCTGCGGACCCTTTCTGACATATGTACTATCACTGACTCACGAACCATCACTGACTTTTGAACCATCTCTGATTTACATAACATCACTGACCTGTGAACCATCACTGAGCTTTGAACCATCTCTGATCTACGTAACACCACTGACCTGTGAACCATCTCTGAGCTTTGAACCATCTCTGATCTACGTAACATCACTGACCCGCAAACCATCACTGGCCTTTGATCCATTTCTGACCTGTTAACCAGGACTGACCTGCCAACCATCTCTGACCTACGTACAATCACTGACATGCGAACCATTTCTGACCTACGTACCATCACTTGGCTATGACCATCTCTTATCTACTTACCATCACTGACTTGCAAAACATCTCTGACTTACATACAATTATTGACCTACGAACCATCTCTGACCCGTGAACCATCCCTGACCTGCGTAACATTTATGATCTGCGAACCATCACTGACTTTTGAACCATCTCATATGGACGTACCACCACTAACCTACGAACCATCTCTGACCTGCAAACCTTCTCTATCCTGTGAACCATTATTGACCTGCGGACCCTTTCTGACCTACGTAGCATCACTGACCTGTGAACCATCTCTGACATACGAACTATCACTGACCCACAAACCATCACTGACTTTTGAACCATCTTTGATTTACATAACATCACTGACCTGTGAACCATCACTGAGCTTTGAACCATCTCTGATTTACATAACATGACTGACCTGTGAACCATCACTGAGCTTTGAACCATCCCTGGCCTGCAAATCATCTCTGACCAGGGGAACCATCACTGACCTGCGAACCATCTCTGATCTACGTACCATCACTGGCCTGTGAACCATGGATGACCTACCAACCATCACTGAGTTTTGAATCATTTCTGACTTACGTACCATCACTTAGCTATGACCATCTCTTATCTACTTACCATCACTGATTTGCAAGCCATCTCTGACTTACATACAATTATTGACCTACGAACCATATCTTACCCGTGAACCATCACTGAGCTCTGTAACATTTATGATCTGCGAACCATCAATGACCTTTGAACCATCTCTGATCTAGGTAACATCACTGACCCACGAACCATCTCTGACCTGGGAACCATCCCTGGCCTGCAAACCATCTCTGACCAGGGAACCATCACTGACCTGCGAACCATCTCTGATCTACGTACCATCACTGCCTTTTGAATCATCTCTGATCTGCGTACCATAACTTACCTACAGTCAAGTCAAGTCGAGGCAAATTTTATTTGTATAGCACATAAACAAACGGCTGAGCCGCAACCAAAGTGCTTCACAGAAAGTGCTTAAAAAGCGAAGACATAAAAAAAGGGACAAGAAAAGGGCTAAGAGACTAAATCTGAATGAGACAATATAAAAAGACACAAATTAAAAGCAAGGGAAAAAAGGTGGGTGTTTAACTGAGATTCAAAAATATGTAAAGACTGGGCCGCCCGGATGTGTAGAGGGAGGGAGTTCCAGAGTCTGGGGGCTGCCACAGCCAAGGCTCTGTCCCCAGTTATAGTACCAGTAGTACCAGTTATGGTACCAGTAGTACCAGTCTGGGGGCCACAGCGAAGGCTCTGTCCCCCCTGGTTTTAAGCTGGTCCTGGGCACTTCCAACAACAGTTGGTCAGCTGACCGGAGTGCTCTAGATGGGATGTGGTGGTGGAGAATAGCAGACAGGTATGTGGGGGCCAGGCCGTGGAGGGATTTGTAAGCGGTCAGGAGAAGTTTGAAATAAATACGGTAGCGGATGGGGAGCCAGTGGAGAGATGCAAGGACCGGGGTGATGTGATCTCGCTTCTTTGTGCAAGTAAGGAGTCGAGCGGCTGAGTTTTGAACTAACTGCAGGCGTCAGAGTTGAGATTGGTCGATGCCGGTGTATAGGGCGTTGCAGTAGTCCAGTTGTGAAGTGATGAAAGCATGGATGACTCTCTCCTGATCGCTCTGTGGCAGGTAGGCTTTGGCCTTGGCAATATTTCTCAGGTACCTACGAACCATTTCTGACGTAGGTACCATCACTGGTATCTAAACCCCCCCTGACCTATGAACCATCTCCGATTTTTTTCGGAGGGGGCCCAGTGTCCGTGGCGCTGGCTGCGGGGGGTCCGGGACCACCACAGGAGCAGGGGCTGATGCGTTCTGGACCACCACCGACACTGAGGCTAGCTGGGGCTGGCGCCGAGTCATGGGGCTGAGAACAACCCGGCCCCCCTCGAGCCAGGCGTGTTCCCCAGAAGGGAGATTCCTCCTCCTCAGGGTCCTGCCAACCAGGAATGGAGAGTTCTGCCTCCCTGTAGACATATTGCCGGAAGGCAAAACTTTCTCCCGCTGGATCCATAGTCGGTCCGTTCTGTCAGGGAGTGTGTTGTTTGAGGACCCAGAGGCAGGAGAGCGGGAGGCAGGAGTTCCAAAAAACAGGGTTTATTTAACAAAAAAACAAGAACCAAAAGCACTGCTTAGCAGGATCAAAACACTTGGACCAGGAACACGAACAGGAAATCTGACGGCGAGAACATGGAGGGAGCAAACAGGACGGACCGACAGGGAGCAGGGAAAGACAAGACCAGATATACACAGGGGGTAACAAGACATAGGTGCGAACAATCAGGGCAGATGGAAAACAGAAAACACAAACTGGGGGAAATGTCAAACCCTGACATATAATTATGCTGTAAATAGAGTAGAAAACAATATTGCTGCTGTGACATTAGAGTCCTCTCTATAAAACAAATTTCCCTGTGAATCACTAAATGCCAAGTTTTCTATGCGCTAACAGAGGAGGTGTGATTCAGACACCCGCATATGTAAATAAAAGTTCAGTACTCTTTGGTTCACTTTCATTAAACCTGTGATTTCTTCTGCATGTTCTAATCTTAGCTGATAACAGGGAAGATTTAGTCAAAGTGAGCCATCTTTCATCTCCGAGGCGTTTGTGCTGATTATTCTGAGCCTGCCTCCAGGACGTCCTGCTGCCTGATATTCATGCAGCTGCTGGGAGCTGCCAGACGCGTCGATGGCTTCCTGCTCAGAGGAATCAGCTACCGTTCAGATCCACGGCCGCACCGATTGACTGCAACTCTGATTCATAAGCTGCATGATTGACTGTGGTTGGCGGAGCGGCTGCCAGCGCCGCAAGTGGTGGCTGACAAACGACGGGGCTGAGTTGGCAGCGGGAGAAATTACATCAGCTCTCTGGAAAAGCCACCCGACAGTCATTCCGCATCCTTGTGTCTTTTTACTGCCACACTTAATCACTGCCAAACAGATAATACAGACAATTTTGGCAGATGTGTGGAAATGTGCGTGAGTGAGGGGTTATTACAGCCATCATTTCTAATGCTACACACTCTTGAGATGCTTCACTTTCACATGGCAGGAAAAACAGCCCGCTGCCAATAAAGAAGAATACAGAACCTTAAATGATGATGACTGTGACGTCCAGAAGCTGGAGCCATAGCAGCCAGGCTGCAGATGAATACAACTAAATTCATGTGACAGAAGGAAAATTAAAAATAAAATGATCAGAACATCCTTCTCTGATTTCTCTCACATTGATTAGTCTGGAGGAAACTCACTCAGCAAGTGCTGACTACTTAAGTCAATTTTCTATGAAGTTTTAATTGAGTGTACAGCAGTCAGGTGGTAAGCCATTATGACGAGTGGGAGAGGAAAACACCACATTACGCTGCGAAAGTCAATTAATGGGAAGTCCTCTGTGAGGGGCTGCTTCTTTTCTGTCCCTGTAATTATTTTCATGTTCTTGTGCAGTACGTCTAGACATTAAATGTTTTATATTGGCTAGGCTCTGAAAAGGTGCAGGAGGTGAAGAGCTCTCACTCAGACTGGTTACAATCAGGAGAAAATGTAATTAGTAGGTTTTTCCCCACAAAACATCATTGTATAATGTTTCGTAGTTACAGTCTGTGGATGAATACAGAAGAGTACTGCTCATCAATGCCCCTTTTGGCAACAAAAAGGTTTCCTGTCATTACAACCATAGACATTATATACGTAGACGCCTCATCGAGCGCTCATGCGATACGTCAACGCCGCCGCCATATTGGATGTTCAAGACTGCGCTGTAAACTAATACAAGTAAATGGACTTATTTTCATAAAGAGCCTTTCTACAAAGAAATGTATGTTTTCCGTCTCATTTATTCATTCACACACGCACTTATATACTTGGGAAACTGATATAGTTTCATAGGAGCCTAATGATGCTCTTCTAGTTTAAGGCTCACAATGACCTGTAACAACAATATAGTAGGGGTATATTATACATTTCCTGAATCCTTATGGTCCTGTGAGTATTCCAGTTTTTGTATTTTGTGTCTCTGTGGTTCCTAGATGACACAGGGATAAAAGATAGTATATCATTTAGGTGAAAATGGTGTAAAAATGTGTGTTGTTTCTAGTTTAAAGAGCTGCAGTGACCTCTATGTTGGTCAGAAAGATTCACATCTTAGCTTCAATGAATGCTTAAAATGTTCCCTTTAAAATGATACCAAAGACAATATTGTGACACATTGACAGATTTCCTGTACATGAGTCTAAACCAGGATATGCAGCAGCATCTAAAATGTAATTTTCTGAAGGGGGTGGGTAACTTCATGAGCTGATAACTCTGATCCAGCTGCCACTCAGGAAGGTTATCATACCAAAATATAATCTACTGACATGGATCTTTTCAAAAATCATAAGTAAGTTTGGTCACCTTGAGTGGTGCTGACCAGTGAAATGTTGGGCTCTGGCCCCTGGACTAGTAGTGTCAGAAGGCCTCGGTCTCCTCAGAGTGGAGCTGGAGGCTGAGGAGAGGGATACGTGGACCTCTGCTCAGGCTGCTTCAACCACGACCTGAACCAGGACATGCAGGAGATAATGAATGGATGGATGGATTTATTGGCAGTTTGTTTGTCTAAATGTGGATTGATAGATGCCCAAATAGTTCGACACAACTTGAAAGCAAAAAAATTGAGCTACACATGATGCCAAAGCCACCCCCATGAAGTCACTCACTCAGATATCAGAGACTCTACCAGCTGGTATAATTAAAGTCTGAAGGTACATAAGAGTCCATGTATAGGAGCTGGTACATCTTAAAGGAGCTTGAGGCTCCTTTTAAGAAATGAGACTCTCTAGCGCCACCCTTCACCACGACGGCCGTTCTTTTGGGTTTGGAACGCTTCATCTGACATTATTACTAGAAAACTTAAAATGTATACGGATTTTTTTCATAAATCCTGCCACAATCCGGCCTCAAGCTCCTTTAAATAACTGACAAACAAAATAAAAAGAGGCCATGAGGATTATTGCTGAAGATAGCTAAAGCAGCAAAGTTATTTTTCATTGAGTGCATCACCAGTGTTCTCCAGACTACTGAGGCAAATAAGACACCACACCCATCTGTCTGAATGGTTTAATACACATTAATAAGTTAAACATTTTACATTAAAGTAATGGGAAATGTGAAATGGCTGTAAATGATTGGACAATGTTGCATAATAGGGATGCTTTCCTTTGCAGCAGTTAAACAGAATAAATCATAATAGCTATGAAGTCTGTACACAACTATCCTTCCTTGAGGTCATTTAATTCTCCAGGTTTTGGTTTGCTTTCCCTTTAATCATCATTATTGACACAGTGTTGGATATTTCCTCTAAATATGTGAATGTTTGGCTTTCAAATATGATTTATTGATCCACCATTTGTGTTATGTACTGTGGCTAAAACCAAACAGCGCAAAATATATATAATTTTTTTAGAGACAGAAAGCGACAGAGATATGATAGAAGAAAAAACAGCTATAAATGCTCTGTATCAAGTCAACCTGGTACAGCTGCGGGTACATTCAGTCTGCAGGCTAACAGGCCAGATGCACTCTAAACTAAACTTAATAAAAAACTGGGGTTGGAGAAAGCACAAAGTAGAATTTATTTGACTGACAAACAGCATTAATTTTGCAGCTGCATTTAGTTGTGTTATTTCTGTCCTAGATACCCAATGAATTACTGCAGTAATGCTATATTATTAATTTTTCAGTCATGTTATTCCTATAGCAGTCTGCTCCTTTTAAAGTCCCAACAGATTAGCAGTGAATATTTCCAAGATTCCCTTTGTAGAATTTCCACGTGAATGCATCCGTGTTTCCCCTTCTCATCTCAGCGGTGGAACATCCAAGCAATGGGAGCATCTTTAGTGATGGGGGCCAGAAGATGCAAGGCAGCAATGTCAGTTTAAGAAAAAACAAAAAACATGTTGCATTCGCAGTAAATTCTCAGGTCCTTCATAGTCCCTCCAGAGGAGACATCTATGGACTTGGAGGCATCTGGATTGATCCTACAGTGGTAACGCGTAGTGGGCAGATAAATAAGTCAGTTTTGGTGGGCGTCTGAATTGAGTTTCTGGTTTGGTTTTGGGCAGTTGATTGCCTTTGTTAGTCTAACTTTCTACCGTTCGCGGCTCTCTCTGCCGTTCGTGGCTCTCTCTGCCGTTCGCGGCTCTCTCTGCCGTTCGCGGCTCTCTCTGCCGTTCGCGGCTCTCTCTGCCGCCCGCGGCTCTCTCTGCCGCCCGCGGCTCTCTCTGCCGTCCGCGGCTCTCTCTGCCGTTTGTGGCTCTCTCTGCCGTTCGCGGCTCTCTCTGCCGTTCGCGGCTCTCTCTGCCGTTCGCGGCTCTCTCTGCCGCCCGCGGCTCTCTCTGCCGTCCGCGGCTCTAGAGAGTGATCAGTCTGTTTCGGTGGGCATCTGAAGTGAGTTTCTGCGTTGGTTTCGGGCACTTGATTGCCTATGTTAGTCTGACTCTGCCGTGTCTCTCTGTCTAATATCTTAGCTCACTGGCGCGGGCCACACCCACGGTTTTGTAAACTGCTCGGGGAAAGCAGAAAGACCACGTAAGATAAAGACCTGCGAGTCTACCTGCGCAAGTCCACCGAGCAAAGTTCCAAACTAAGTAGTGCAAATGTGTCTCAAACCAATCCCGGTCCCCTATGGATACAGACCGAGACGCGCCTCCCGTAGGCAGCGCAATCCGCAAAACCTGTGTTGGTAAACCCCATGGTATATCCGTCTGCCACATCCTCTGTTACCTTTGGTCTCTGGAACTGTCAGTCCACAGATAACAAAACAGAGTTCATCAGTTCATTGTTACATCTCTCAGACATTCAGGTCCTAGCCCTGACAGAGACTTGGATCCGCACAGAAAACACAGCTACACCAGCTGCTCTATCCGTAGATGGAGAATTCACTCAAACACCTCGCTCTACTGGATGAGGAGGTGGCACAGGAATTCTTATGTCCAAAAAGTGGATTTTCACATCCATCCGTCCCATTGCTAACTGCTCATCGCTGCAGTAAAAATCTCTAAGCCCTTCACTGCTTACATTCTGGTCATATACCGCCCTCCAGGAGGAAACCTAGATGAGTTCATCTCTGAAATGGACATGATTCTCTGTGACATCGCTGATGATGGCTCTCCACTAATTGTACTGGGAGATATGAACCTTCACATCGGCAAAACACAGGCAAATGAGTTTCTGGCTCTCATCCACTCTTTCAATCTTACACTGGTCCAGACTCCTCCAACACACAAAGCTGGTAACATCCTTGACCTTGTTCTGACCAGAAACTGCACTACAGCTGACGTGTGTGTCGCACCACTGCACCTCTCAGACCACTCCCTGGTTACATTTTCCATCTCCCTTCCTCATGTCATTCAGCTGACTCCAAAGATGGTTTCCTACCACAGAAACTTACGTTCTCTCAGCCCTTCACAGCTGTTAAATAAGGTCTGCTCTAACCTCCATTCCCTCTCAGACTTTCCCACACTATCTGTTAATGAGGCTACAGAAACACTTTGCTCCTCACTCGCTTCTTCTCTGGATAAACTTTCCTCTGGTGTCCAAACCAGCTGGACAGAAACCTCCCAGTCTATGGCTCGCAGAGGTTCTGAGGGAACACAGAGCTGGACTTAGGGCAGCAGAAAGAAAGTAGCACAAATCCAGAGAGCACACTGACTTGTCTGAGTACCGACAAAAACTTCTTCTTTCACATCCAGCTTGAAGGCTACCAAGGTATCCTTTTACCAGAATAAAATCCAAAATGCTCCCAACTGACAACTGTTCATGGCGTTTCATTCTCTTCTCTCTCAACCACCTGCTCAACCACCCACTGGGTTGTATGCAGAAAAGTTGTCTTCCTTCTTTACTGAAAAGGTTGCTACTGTCAGTAACCATTTCTCTGAGCCTGCCCACCTCAGTCCACCCCAACCGGCCACTGGCACCTCTCTCTGCTCCTTCCAGTCTCTAAACGAGGACGAAGTCTCTAAACTTCTAGTCGCCTCAAAACTGATCTGGTCTGTGGTCAGTCCTCATACTGCTCGACCTCTCTGCTGCCTTCGACACGGTCAACCACCACATCCTCCCCTCCTCACTGTCAATGCTTGGCATTTCAGGATCTGTCCTCTTGTGGTTCATGTCTTACCTCGCACGAAGATCCTTCAGAGTATCATGGCAAGGACGAGTGTCCAGAGTGCCACAGGGATCGGTGCTTGGCCCTCTTCTCTTTTCACTATACACCACCCCACTAGGTAAAATCATCACCTCTCATGGCTTCTCCTACCACTGCTATGCTAATGACACACAGCTCTTCCTTTCCTTCCCACCTGGTGACACGGCCGTCTCAATGTGAATATCGGCCAGTCTTTCTGATATCTCTGCTTGGATGAAGGACCATCACCTTCAGCTAAATCTGTCCAAAACTGAGTTCATTGTTTGCCCAGCCAGTCACTCCTAACCTCCTTAGATAAGCATGCAGCTAGATTCCACCACACGTGTGCTCACATCTTCTGCTAGGAATCTTGGTGTCATGTTAGACAGCCAGCTGACCTTTAAGGAGCATGTTTCGTCGGTTTCCCGGTCTTGGTGTTTCACTCTCTACAACATCAGGGAAATCAGACCTTTCCTGACAGAACATACTGTATGACACAGCTCTTGGTTCAGGCTTTGGTCATGTCACGTATTGACTACTGTAATTCGTTGTTGGTCGGCCTTCCTGCATGCTCAGTTAAACCGCTACAGATTATCCAGAATGCAGCAGCACGTCTGGTTTTCAATCAACCCAAGAGAGCTCATGTCACTCCGCTGCTAATCTCTCTGCACTGGCTTCCAGTTGCAGCATCAAGGTCCAAGCTCTGCTTCTGGCTTACCAAACACTTACCCAAACGGCTCCTCAATACCTTCACTACGTGATCCAGATACACTCCCTCTCCACAGCTCCGCTCAGCCAGTGAAAGACGCCTGGTGCTTCCACCACAACGTGGCATGAAATAGGTAGCCAGACTCTTCTCCTCCATTGTTCCCCGATGGTGGAATGACCTATCTAACTCTATCCAATCTACAAGGTCTGTACCTACTTTTAAGAGCAAGCTAAAGACTCAGCTCTTTAAGGAGCACTTCAGTATCTAGTAAGATGCATGCACTTATGACAAGATGGTGTCTTCTTAGACGTAGCTTCTTAGACGTAGCTTTCTTATTTAATATATATATTCTAGCACTGGCGTGACAGCACCTGTGTCCAACTGGACTCTCAGCAGTCTGACGAGCACTTATCCAGCTGTACCCGCCTATGTGATTTTGTGCTTGTGTTGTTCCCTCAGATGTAAGTCGGTTTGGATAAAAGCGTCTGCTAAATGATCTTTTATGAAACAATTTATTACTGTGTGCTCCCGACCAAAGAGGAAAAGGAGCCTCCAGAAAGTTGTCTCCGAGTCCAAATGCATCTGTGGGATATATGAGATTTAATGGGAGAAGAAGTCTGATTTGGTGAGACTCAAGGCTGAGTTATGGTTCTGCGTCAAAACAACGCCGTGCCTACGGCGTGTGGTTTGCGTCGACGCAGACCACACGCCGTCAGTGACGCCGTCACTGACGCCGTCACTGACGCCGTCACTGACGCGTATCTCCCAAAAATTGTAACTACGCGTTGAGGCGACGCAGACCAAATATTAGACTAAGGTGGAAAAGTTACATAGTGCTACTTTAAATGGTGATCTGAAAGCATGTATTAGGGTTATGTGTGGCTATGGCAGGAGCAACATGCCAGTGACAAGCTTGAAAAAATACCATCTGGCATACGACCAAAGTTGGAGAACCAGCACTTGGTTGGGACCGGCTCTATTATGACCTTTGTCTCTCATCCTGTTTCTCATCAATAACTCAGCGAACCCTGCTGCCGTGGTAATCAAAACGGAGGAGTCTGCAAAAATAGTGACAGGGAAACTGTGGCCAGCTCTGCTGCGTGTGAATGAGGTAGAATCATTTTCAGCATGTGCTTTATTCAGCGTCAACACAGTGAAGCAGTCAGAAACATTAGGGCTTGATGCTGATTGTGGACCATAAAGTAGAGGAGGGGGAATGTCCTTAGATTGCAGAATAACACAATGCTTTATGAAAAAAAATCACTGGGGAGGAAATATTGCACCTCTTGAAGGAAACTATATATATATATCCTCTTCATTGAACAGCATATCACTGTGACATTATATTGTTTTGTCCTAGCCAAGGGACTAGTGAAACTGACTTTTTAATCGAAGCAGCGATTTCAAAGTTTCTCCAAATGGCTCCAAAAGCAAGTCAATCTCCACTGAGCAACTTGTTAAAATGTCTAACTTTGCAGGAAGGACAAACATTTACAACCTGCTACAAAAACAGTTCAACCAACTGGCTGTTTCGTCCACAGTATCACCTGGTAGAAGGTGTGGTTGATCAGAAGTGGCTGGCCCACGGCCAGGGGCTGGGCCGGCATTCCCAGGGGTCAGCTGGGCACCACTCCAGGTCCCTGCTCCAGATCAGCCACCATGACCACCTGGAAGGGTCTGGATCACAGCTGTATAGGCCTATCTATGAAACTTATTTTGGTGACAACACACGGTTTGTCTGGTTCTCCTTGTTTTTTTTTTGTTTTTGTTTTTTTTATTCATATGCACAATGATAAAACAGTAATTATATTAACAATACAAGGACAAATAATTGTGCAGGAGAGGAAAAGAAGCCCGAGGGGCTTATAAAAAACCCTCCCCCTCAATACAAAATCACAAAAACAAATCAATCAATAGAAAAAGAAAAGAAAGGAAAAAAGAAAAGGTAAAAGAAACAAAAAAAACACAAGAAACACACAAACAAAAAATATCCATGAAATGGCAATTTCAATTAGAATAGCCTATTAATTTTGCCTAGATAAGAGATTCCCCAGCAAGCTGGTCCTAAACATTTTTAAGGATGATGCAAACTTAAGAGACCTATCTAAAGAGTTCCAGAGTTGAGGGCCATGGAATTTGATAAAGGATTTGTGACTGCAGGTAAAAGACAAAGAGGTAAATGAAAGTTCTTCCCACCTCTAACTGAATAACAATGAATATCTGATGATAACAGAAACAAATGATGAAAAGTGTCTGGAATGTCTTGTTTGGAATGAATGAACTTAAACATAAACAGGCATGTTTGAAACATATTAATAGAAAAAATTGATAATAATTTAAATTTGCTAAATAAAGCTGGGCATACACTGTGCCATATTTTAAATCGTATGAGACTGCCCCATCTCACACTGCACGACTAGATCGCGGAGTTCAAAAGTTCAGAGCCCACGATTTATTTATAATCGCACAGTGTATGCCCAGCTTAAGGGTGCAGAAGGTGCTTGATGAGTAGAAAATGAGATCATTCTCAAAAATATTTTCTGAATTAAAAATAATTGATTAAGGTACGAAGAATAAGAAGCGCCCCAAACAATGTTGCAATATGTCAAGTATGGATAAATTAGACTATAATATCATGAGACGGGACTGATTAACTAAGAAAGAAACTAATAATGCCATAGGACTTCATCATTTTTTTGCATACATACTCAATATGTTTTCCCCAGGACAATCTTTCATCCACTAGTACACCAAGAAATTTTACACATGAAACTTGTTGGATTTCAATATTATTAATTTGGAGCTTTAAATCCTGCTCAGGAAAAATTTTGTTTTTGTTTCTAAAAAGAATATAAATTGATTTCAAGGCATATAAATAAATCAGTCTGTGGTCCTTTTTTACTGGGGTTTCCCCCTCTTTTCTAAACTCTTCTCTGGTTACATACACAGACAACATTCCTTAGTTATTTTAAGAAACTCAAACAACAGGTTTGGGTTAGATAATAAAATAGAGTATAAAGGTTGCGGTGGCAAAAACTTTGGCATGTAAGACTGCACGTTCTTCCCAAACTGATGTTGCATGTTCACAGAAACATTGGACTCCTCGGGCTGAGAAATAGGAATGTGATATGGAAATTTTGGTTTCCAGAAATAGGTGACGCAGACCCATAATTCTTAGGACGCTTGGCTGTTTGTGTTCACTTTATTGGATAATGACACTGTCAAATAAAGTTGTTATGTTGTAATGCAAATGGGTCCTCATAAAATGCACTTATTATTTAAAAAAGTATTTATTTAGCTGTTCACTCAGCTGTACCTAGATACATTTGTGTCTTGTGTTTCTGGTCTACTAAATATAGAAGTACACACCTTCACCAACAGACACGCACTCTCCATTAAAACGCTCTCCTTTCTCCATAATTCACGAGTCCGGTTGGCACTGTTGTCTAAGAGGTGTGTTGGGGGCGGGTGGGAAGGGATAATGCAGGATCCGAAGTGACAGCAACATCTTCTGCGGCGCATTCAAACACACTGTTGGTCATTAAACATGTATCCTGTTGTGTAGCAGCAGCGTTGGGTTTATAGAGCTGCTCATCAGCCCACTTATTGGACCATGTGGAACAACATTAACTCACTGAGATGGTGCTTTAATCGAAATGGAAACTGTGCTGCATTGGGGCAACGTGTACAAGCTAAAGCAGGTTACAACCCGGATTTAGAGACAGTTTCTTTGTAAATAAAAACTCAAGTTTTTACTTTGTAATGTAAAAACCTAAGATATTTCAGGTGTTTTCTCATCAACTTGATTCAATTTGGGCCCTGAGGTGTCTGAAATGGACCATGACACACTTAAAACCCACTAGAAACGTGTATTGAGCCCATTGCATTGTGGGACTCGGACTCGGCAGCCATCTTGGTAGCTAAGGAAGTCCATAGTAAACAAGTCCAGTGAAGACGAGACTTAGGAAGCAAAAACATAATGAAACATGGACAGAAATCAGCAAATAACAAATAGATTTACTGCAGGATTAGGATTAAATATAAATCCATGCTGTTCAGATTGTTATATTTATGAGAGAGGTGATTGTGGACACATATTCTGGGAGTTGTAAGACTCAAAACACACGTATAGGCCTATTGGGCCCATCAAATTAAATTCCGATTTTTAAAATACAATAATGATGCACTATCACTGAATCTAAATAATTCACAAACCTGTACGAACACAATAAACCCATAACTCTTCACGGAACGCGACACAAGACAAGAAACAATGATATCCATAATGCAATGCAACTACACAACTATAGCATGTTACTCTTCTTTTTACAGCTAAAATCGGAGGAAGTGCTGCCAAATAAAATATTTTTCCAGACCTCAACTTCTGACAGGAGTTCTCCAGCTCACAGCCGATGTTTTTCTTGTTAATTTTTTTTCACTTTTTTTGCCATTTCTTTGTTAGGATGAGCGTTTTTTAATGGATAATTATCTTCATTATCATAATCAAATTAATTTGCTCTGTCTTTTGGGAGATCTTTCTATAATAACACTGGAAAATATCTCCTGTAAAATCCTCTCTATTGCCCTAATCATCGCCAAGAAAAAAATCCTCATGAACTGGACAACTAAAAAATCCATAATATTACCTTCCACACGTATTGGTTTCATATCAAAGGAAAAAATATCTGCCTCAATTAAAAACAAAACCTCCCATTTTGACCAAATCTGGAAAACATTTACTACATTTTTAAATGTATGATACATATTTCGACCCTCAGCTAATCTGCTATAATAACTTCAGACTTCACCACTTCTATTTGCAGGAAAAAAAATAATTAAAAATCAAAGCTGCAAGCAGTGTTGAATGGGCCCTTGTGCGTGCAATTTTTAACCAATAAAAGTCAAGGAGTCAAAAAACGTGTCTGATGACACCACCCACGACTCTCTATATCAAACCAATCAAAATTTAGGGCAGAAAATAGGAACTATCAAATATCGACCAATCAGAAGAAGGGGCAGGGCTAATTTGCACCAATTATGTTCAAGGACTCAAAACCGTGTCCGATGACACCACCCACGCCTCTTTGTCAAACCATTCAAAAGTTATGGCAGAAAGTAGGGACTACTATCAAATATGGACCAATCAGATGAAGGGGGAGCGCGCTTTTTGGCGTCTATCGTTGCCACGGTAATGCTTTGGACTGAGAAAAGTAATGCGCATATTTGCAGGATCGAGACGCACATTTTGATGTATAGCACACCTGGGTACACATTGCGGTTCGGGCGAAGAAGCGGCCGAAGAAATGGCATAAATTGTGCCAAAATTACATGATTAATTCAAAATGGCCGACTTCCTGTTCGGTTTCGGCCATGGCGCCAATAGACTTGTGCATGTACGTCAAACCGTATTGTGGGGCTTGAGGCACGAAGTTTTCTAGGGGGCGCGGTTGAGCCATTAGGCCACGCCCATTAATGCAAACCATTAAATATCAAATTTTTCGCGAGGCCTGCCTTGGTGCAAAATTTTGTGACTTTTGGGGCACGTTTAGGGGGAAAAAAGGCCCTCATTTCGTCAGAAGAAAAACGAGGATGAGAAAAACAAAAACTCCTACAGATACAATAGGGCCTTCGCACTGTCAGTGCTCGGGCCCTAATAAATAAATAATCAAACAAAATAAATTAGAATAAACAAGTACAAAATGCCAACTTTACTCCTGTTTCCCTTGGGTACAATTAGCATATTGTTCCTCAGCCTGATCTATATCCGTGGAGCGGGGGGGAGTGTCAAAACCTTTCATGGTGGTTGTCAGAATTGGTATCATGCTCATACTTTTATTCCCCCTATGTTGGGATGTTTGTCCCGGGGGCGCTTCCGTCTTGGTTGTCTGGTCGGTGGCGGTCCTGCCCGGGGGCCCTCCCTGGGGCCGGTCTGGGTACCTGGCTTGCGGTTGAGAGGTATATCAGTCTGCCTCTGGTGCAGGGGGGGTTCCTGGTGGTGGGGATGTGAGCCCGCGGCTCCTGTGGCCGCCCCGGGCTCGCTATGCAGATATACCCATCAAGCCTTGACCTACTCCCCCTCCACCCACCCCTGTTTTATACATACCAATACACAAACACGGAGGGTTGGGTCATGTTTGGACGATGGCACATTCTTTTTTTAATGCACTCACTCATAACACGTATATAAACCAAAAATTAACCCTTGTGTTGTCTTTGGGTCAAAATGACCCAATTCTTCTACCCTTCTTTCCTCCTGCTCTCTCCTTCCTTCTTCCTTTCCTATTTTCCTCCTTTTTTACCCTCCTTTACTCATTTTTCTTCCTACCTCCCTTCCGTCATTCGTTCCATTATTACCTTCTTTGCTTTTCCTTCCTTCTTTCCTTATTTTCTCCATTCCTTCCTTCTTCCCTCCCTTCTTTCTTTCCTTTTCTCCATTCCTTCCTCCCTCCCTTCTTTCCTTTCTTTCTCCCTTCCTTCCATCTTTTCTCCCTTCTTTCCTCCCCTCCATTTTTTCTCCCTTCCTTACTCCCTTTCCTACTTCCTTCCTTCTTTTCTCCTTTCTTTCTTCTTTCCTTCCTTCCATCTTTTCTCCCTTCCTCCGTTCCATCTTTTCTCCCTTCCTTACTCCCTTTCCTACTTCCTTCCTTCTTTTCTCCTTTCTTCCTTCCTTCTTTCTTTCCTTCCTTCCATCTTTTCTCCCTTCCTCCATTCCATCTTTTCTACCTTCCTTACTCCCTTTCCTATTTCCTTCCTTCTTTTCTCCTTTCTTCCTTACTTCCTTCTTTCCTTCCTTCCATCTTTTCTCCCTTCCTTACTCCCTTTCCTACTTCCTTCCATCTTTTCTCCCTTCCTTACTCCCTTTCCTACTTCCTTACTTCTTTTCTCCTTTCTTCCTTACTTCCTTCTTTCCTCCATTCCTTCGTTTCTTCCTTCACCCTCCCTTGACCCAAAGACAGAAAGGGTTAAGATTTGAAAAATAGGCATATACATCACGATTACACTAGTGCAGTGTTTCCCAACCCTGGTGTTGGAGCCCCCCTTAGATGCTATCCTGCTTCAGCACACAGTGATACAAGTGCCTGTGTCATCAACAGAGTTGTGCAGACCTTGGTGACAAGCTAATAAAATAAAAAAAAAAATAAAAATGCTTCCCTTAGTACTCCCACAATAGGGAAATTCTTTCTCTGCATTTAACCCATTTTCTAGTTGAACTAGTAGCAGTGGTCTGCCATGCAATGGCACGGAGCCCGGGGAGCAGTAAGGGTTAAGGGCCTTGCTCAGGGGCCCAAGGTGGTTGACTTTGGTTGCAATCCAGTTGCAACCAGTCTGGAGTCTGGAGTCCTCCAGACTCCAGCCCTCCTCTGTAACCAGTAGGCTGCCACTTCCTCCCTTTAAAAGGGAGGTCTCTGCATTTAACCCATCTCTAATTAGACTAGAGAGCAGTGGGCTGCCATGTGAACGGTGCCCGGGGAGCTGGGGTTGAGGGCCTTGCTCAGGAGCCCAGGGTGGTTGACCTGGGTTGCATTCTGCTTGAACCTGGTCCTCCACACTCCAGTCCAATTCTGTAACCACTAGGCTGCCACTCCCCAATGAGGACCATTAATTAAAACGGAGTGACTATTTGCACCAGGATACAAATAGCAAGCCCCCACCAGCTGAGCTATTCACACCCTGTTCACATATGAAAACAAATGCGTTGCCCATGCGCACGTGCACCACTCTGAAATTGGAACCATGTCAGACAATAGAGACAGGCAAACGTCTGCTCTCACACTTTCATATGAACAAATTTTGCTCTTATTTTCATGTCATTGTAAGATATTTTGACGAGATTAAATGAAGTTCATCAAAAGTGGTGTGAATACCTGTCAATCACTGTTGAGCTGATGGATTTTTTTTTTTATAAATATTTTTTTTTTTTTAATTTCTAATAATACATGAATGCAATAGCATACATTGATATTGGTAGCAGGGTAGCAGTACTTGCACCCGGGTGTAAATAGCCTAAGCCTAATTAGAATCAGGTGTGTTGGTGCAGGGAAGGATTATAAAGAATGTAACTGCTGCATGGTAAAGCGACAAGAGTAGTAGTGTAATGCAAATTCAAAGCTGGCCTGTTTGAATCATCTCAACGTCAACGTCTTGATGCTATTCATATGAGAAAAGTTGGACTCACAGGTGTAGGTAGATCCAAACATTGTCAATATTAGCAGTGCAGGTTTCCTTATTGTGGGGACTGATACTGGTTAACAGTATCAGTCCCCGAAGGTCCACTGAAACCCTCAGACTGTAAGTGCTATTTAAGAGCAAATGAGGACCGCACATCAACCAGCTCCATCTGGAAGATGCTTTCATCAATACAAGAAATTACCTCGTTTGTCAGTCTGTGACAGTAAACTGAATATCTTGTGATTGTGGACTGTTGGTTTGTATAAAAATAAGACTAAGAACAAAAAAATAAGAAGAAATAAGATAAGGATGTCTTCTTGGGCTTTGGGGAATAGTGATCAACATTTTTCAAAATGTATCACCATACTCCAAACCAGACTCTTTTTCCCAGTCTGGCATTAATGCAGACTGCAGACTAAATTATATTTTTTTAAATTGCATTGACAGGCCTACTAAAACCAGAGTTATGATAACTGAAATACGGTATGTTTTTTCTGCGCTTTGCCATCATGTTCAGATCAGGAATAAATGTGAAAAAGAGCTTTATTGGAAAAGAACTGAGAAGCGCAAAAGAAAACATGCACGCACGCATGCACGCACGGACACATACACACTGTTTGCAAAAACATGACTCATCTATTGGTGGAAAAATGCACCGTATCAACTAATGAAAAAACAATATGGCAAGCACAGCATTTTGTCTCTGAGGGAAATTGTGGGAGTAAAAGATATGGATACAAGTTTTAAAACAATGCCTGCAGTTGGATAAAAGGCCTTTTACATTGGCCGATACTAAAGAAAAATTTAAATGCGGGGGGGCGGGGGGTTTGTGTGTGTGTTTTTTTCCCTTGTCCCTATATTAATGGTAAAAAATTAAAGCATATATCAAGGGCCGATATATGCTTTGGATGGTGTTTTTCACTTTGGATGACATCACAAGGTGGACTGCACCTATTCAGCCTGTAGGGGTAGGGTTAGGTTACGATAGGGGTATCCTTAAAAAATAGCATTCTACAAGAAAACAACACAGTTTTTTGTGTTTTCCCAAAAAAGTTAAATTTTCAGATAGGAGGTTATGTTCTTCGGCCCTTGATATATGCTTTAAGCATATGTATGCATTTTAATCTTCTAAATCTCTTTTTTTTAAACATATATATAAGAGGGATATGGGGTGGGGGGTGGGGGGTGTTGACGGGTGGCATCCGCTGCAAATGTGAAATGAGAGAAACACAGGAAAACACACAACGGGAATCTGCAAGGGAGAAAACAAACGACCAGAAACGGGAACAGGCACAGACACAAACAGCAAACATTTCAGGTCTCTAAAACTGAATCAAGACTCGGCTATTGTGATTATCTGTCCCCCAAAACTGAGTATGTAGATGAATGAGAAGTGTGTATGTCTGTGTAAATGTGGTTGTGCAAAGTGAAAACAAGCTTTTACATAAACTGCAACTACAGTTGAGGAGAGAGGGCACAATAACCAGAGAGACCAGAAGCCGACAAGGAAGAAATCCGAACCCAGGCCACCAGCAGCCAGAGGAATTCCCCCGCCAGCAAGCCCTGCCCCCTCCCAGCAAACGACAGAGGGAAGCCCCGGGCGGAGCCCCCATGACCACGGGAGGAAGCAGCCAGGAAACCTACGGTGATGTTCTAGGTCTCTGGAAAGCGCCTAGAGACAACTTCTGTTTCAATAGACGCTATATAAATAAAATGGAATTGAATTGAATTGATGGAACAGAACCCAGCCGAGCACCAGCCACCCTCCAGGCCAACGACTCCCACCCTGCGAGGCGCCAGCCTGCCCGGAGAGAGACGGGGCCACCCCGACAGCCGACGCCCGCGGGCCGGCACCCACCCCAATGAAAGCGGGAACCCCAGAGCCAAAGATGCGCCCAACTGCAAGGGCAGCGGGGGGAAGCGGAGACGGGGATGGAGCACGGGAACCCCCCGACAAGGAGCCACCCAGACACGCCCAAAGCAAAGAGTCCCAAACCCAGCTAAGACAACGGACAACCATTCATCCATTTTATATCCCTGCCTTATCCTTTGCAGGGTCAAGGGGGTCTGCCGGAGCCCGTCACAGACAACTACAGCGAGAGGCAGGGGCACACCCCGGACAGGCCGCCATTCCCCCGCAGGAAAGCCACCCCCACAGACACCAACATACACTCACTGACAAAGACATGGACAATCATTCTCTCACCACTCCCACCTACCCCCTGGAGGCCCGGCACAGCCCAGCAGCCCCCCCAGGCAGCATGGCGAGCCCATACCTGGGTCCGGCCATCAGTCCCTCCAATGGTCCCCCCTGCCCCAGGCCGAACGTGGGAAACATGGTTGGAGGAAGACCTCACTCTCGCCCCTGGTGATGAGTTTGATTCGTTGTGTGTGTTTTAAGAGCAATGGGTGTTATAACCTCCGCTATGCTACGCAGACCTTACCTGATTTCTGTTTGTCTGGCAGGTTGGCAACTCCAGAGAGCTGCTCTCAGCTGAGAGCTCGGCGCACGGTACCGTACCTTGACTTGTTTGTAAGGTGGGCTGTTGGAATTACTGTGCCATGGGGTTAATTTCTCAACGTGAGAAATGCCATGTGTGGCTTGAAAGCGTTTGAACTTGTTAAAATGCGTGAATTTGGGGCATGCGCGCGAGGGCCCGATCAACAGGTCAGCTTTAATTTCTTTATTATTATTTCAAAAAATTTAAAAAGAGCTGATGACAGTAAAAACAGTAGCAGCACGTCACAGGTAGGATCTATGTCTGCAAGATGAGTAACTGGTTAGACGAAGAGATCCACGAGCTGCTCAGCTTCAGAGACGAGGATGCCAAAAACTTGCGTATGTGCAGAACCACAAAGGATGATGGTCCATTGTTTGAACAACTGGACACAAAAATGACAAACCGGGGATTTGCAAGAACCAGAACCCGGCCAAGAAACACTCATCCTGATGTTTATCCATCCTCATTTTGACTGAATGTCTGACAGTGTGAATCAAACTTTTCATTTCTTGCAGATTTAGTTTTTGTTCTCCTTTTTTAATCTTGCTCTGGAAAATTTGATTGTTTTGGAAAGAAAGAAATAAAAATAAAAAGCCACAGCAATCAAAAAACATGCACACCAAATACAAGACAGAACCAGCATCTACAGACGTGAAGATGCCGCACAAATGTTCCTCCCTCTGAGACCGTTGGAAGTCCAGCAGAGTGATGATCCTGAGGGAGGAAGTGTCTCTGAGGCGGTGGTGTCGGTGTGCAGCTCTCTGTGTCACACGTTTGAAGATTGTGTGAGGATGTGAGGGGTCTGCAGACACTTTCCTGACCCTTGACAGGTACAGGTCCTCGTTGGAGAGAAGGTCAGCCCCAATAGTTTTCTCCACAGACCTCACCGTCCGTTGTGGTCTGTACCTGTCCTGTTTGGTGGCCGGTCCAAACCAGTGGTGGAAGAGCACAGGACAGACTGGTTGATGGTTGACTGGTTGATGATCCTGGGGCAGGTTAAGCTGCCTCAGGAAGGATCACCTCTGCTGGGCTTCTTGTGGACTGGGTCTATGTGGATGGTCCACTTAAAGCAGCACTGCGTAACTTTTCCACATTAATATGATATTTCCAGAGTCATTGTGATGGAACATCAACTTCCAACAGGTTTAATGAACCTCTGTCATGGTCTGAGGGGTCTGTATCTCCTTCACTGGCACTATGTAACTTTGAGGAGCATGGTAGGAACCCTTCCACACTAAAAAACTACACATTTTTACAGCTTTGACTGCTTTACGGCATACGTCACTTCCCCCTCCTTCCCCATTCGTAGTGGAGGCCAAAGCTGGGCGGGGCGTGGAGCGCGGGGCGTGGAGCGCGGGGCGTGGAGCGCGGGGCGTGGAGCGCGGGGCGTGGAGCGCGGGGCGTGGAGCGCGGGGCGTGGAGCGCGGGGCGTGGAGCGCGGGGCATGGAGCGCAGAGCTCAGCAGAAGCTGGTATCATGGCCGAAGCAGCGAAAAAACCCAAGAAAATAAAAGTTTTATCGGAGGAGGCGAAAAAGGAAAGCGTGAGAGTAACAAGCTAAATGCCCGGACAAGAATAAACATTGGCCCGGCGTTCACTCGCTGGCGTGAGCTGAAAGACGAGGAGGGATGTCCGACAAGAGAGACAGAATTGTTATGATACAAATGTAAATGTAGAGTTCTATTATCTATCTTATTTCACTCACTCTCAAAACAAATGCACGTGACGGGGACAGGAGTTTTCCGGCAGTACGCGCTGGTGCTCATGGGAAATGTAGTTCTTTCTGGTAAAGCACTACCACTTTTGTCCAAAGGAGCCGCCAAACTCAACAAAAGCTGAAAGTTACATTGTGCTGCTTTAAAGGAGCATGAGGCTCCCCTTCGCCACAGCGGCCGTCTGGGGTACTGCAGCCAACAGTGAAGCCGGCACGGCAGAACAGGGAGAACGCTCATGCAGCGTCATTTGACGTCACATCCGCAGCCCAGCGCGGGAAATTCAGGTCACACTTGCAGCACATTTTGCAGCACACAGCCTGTTCAAGGCAACGGAGAGATACGCTAGAGGGATCATTCTTTTTGGTTTGGAACGTTTCATCTGAAATTATTACTAGAAAACTTAAAACGTTTACGAATTTTTTTCATAAATCCTGCCTCAATCCTGCCTCAAGCTCCTTTAAAGATCCTGGGAAATTGTGGATCCCAGAAACCTGAATCTGGTTCCACAGTAGACATTGTGTTGTTGAGGGTGTTGAGTAAAGGGAGTGGTGGGGTGGACAAGTGCAACAAATAATTTTCCTTTGGGGATAAATTGAGTATTTTTCAATTGAACTGAATTTGATTGAAAAGGGTCATCCAGACTGTTTCTAAGTAGTCCAAAATCCAGGCTCTGTGATGGTCTGAGGGGGATCAGTGCCCAACATTCATATCTACTTCTGTAATGGCAGCATTCATTTTAAACCAACATCTGGTGCCTTTCATATTTTCCACTGTCATCCATAACAACATCCACAAGAAAACAATGTAAAACCACATTCTGAACACATTTCAAAGACATGGATAAGGAAGACAAGGGTAATTCTGGATGCTGGCCTGGTCTGTCTGCAGTTCTGTGTCCAGCAGAGATTGTTTGGTGAGATTGGAAGCCAATAAAGTGATAATGAAGACCCCGTACTGTTGCTCAGCTTCAGACATATTTCCAGGAAGAACGGGACGAAATAACACACTGTTGGGCGTCGCCCATGTGAACTCTGGACTTATAAATGTGTATGAACATTTTGTGAATGTGTATATTTGAAACTTTGAAACTGCTCAGCTGAAAATCGGCTGCAATGTGCCTCCTGGTGATCTCGGCCGAGATAGTCCGTTTACGACCCCCACGGCCTAGCTCGAGATAGTAAGTTTACGACACCTAGGAGGGGGGCCAGGCGCAGTATAGCCCCCACAAACCCAGCAGGGTTCCCGCCAGACCTGGAGGAACAAAGGAAAAGACAACGCAAAGGGACCAGGAACAGACTCCCTGGGGTGACGACACCAGGGGGGGTTAGACTCAGTGGAGCCCCCGGAAGCGAGCCCTGAAGGGGGGGACTGTCCCTCTCAGTAAAACCGCCCCAAGCCCAAAAGCGGGAAGCACCCAATCACTTGCCAGGGGCTGGTGACATCACGCAGCCCGCGGAACTCAAACTCCCGTCCTGCCCAGTGCATCACTCTCTCTCCCTCAGCCAGCGGACCGGACAAGACGTGCCTGCCTACGGTGCAGCCGCTGCCGCATCTACTCCCCGAGAGCCTGGGGTGGGGGGGGGGCCGTTCCGGACCTGCATTAAAAGGCCGGGCGTAAAATCCGATACCAGAGCACGGCGCTCTCAACTCTTTCTGTCTGCTAACTCCTTTCTTCCTTTGAGCACTTTCTCCACACCAGGGACCGTGCGTCCAGGAGGATTGCTCCACCAGAACCCGCTGTAGAAGCTCCAGCCTTGGACCCGCGAACCCCTCCCGCAGCCCTGCGACACACAAGGGACGTGAGCCGACGTTCCGAGGGAGGAACCGGCCCCCCCGTCGCAACGAGGCCGGTGTTGAGGCCGCGGTCAGGACCAGAGAGCCGGCGTGAGGCGCCGCTGCAGCAACTGTTGCCCTTTTCTTTTTGAAGTAGGAGCAGGACAGAGACTGAGGGACCGCTCGCTATCGGAGCATCCCCGCCAGAAGCGATCGGCGGTGGGGTCAAAGCTGAACCGGACCTCACCGACACCGGGAACCCCGGCAGGAACCCGGTCACCACCGACAGAGCCCGCAGATCCAGAATCCAGAGGAGACGTGAGGTGGCGTTTGGGCGATCAGTCAGTTAGAACGGTGTAAAGCTGAACTTATGTTTAATGAGATTACTGTATGCGTATTACTGTACGTTATCATTATTGTGTTCTTTATCATCTTTATTATTATTACATTTGATTCTTTTCTTTTCATTCCATGCATTTAACGTTTACGTTTCATTTTTATTGATTGTTGTTTTTCTAGTTAGTTAATGGTTTTATAATAATGTCGTGTGCCATCAGATTTATTCGGGTACTTATTTACATCTCTTTTGATACCCGTATGTAAATAAACTCTGATTGATTTCTTTATGAGTGGTTGTTATTTCATGCAAGATTTGGTCACAAATTGATTTGTTTAAGCAGAGCCTAGTGTTCGGACATCACGCCTTCACTGTTATTCTGTAAGATTTGCTGTTCTGCAGGATAAACCATAATCATATGAGACTGATTTTCTGCTGTTTTAGTTATCGAATCCCACCGGAAGTAAGGCCCGGCGGTGGTGCCCCGAGAATTATCATTTTGATAATATGATTTGATAAATAGTCCACTTTATTAATTATTAATAATTCTTTAATAGAATTATCATTAGCCTTGATAACTGGACAGCCAAGCTACCCGAGACGCACAACATAAATGGTGCCCCGTGTGAGGGTCTCTAATAACAATATTTGTGACCAAGTTGTATGAAATAATTGAACATTAATTGTCATCAGAAGAAAAATATTTTTTTTTTTTTTTTTTTCCCCTCATTATCTGATTCCTACGGTTATTTTAAAACCTCCCTGTTCTCTGCAACCTTGCTTCACTGAAGTTAATGGTTGGTTTTGCTTCAAGTTCTTTAAATTCTATTAATAGAACTTTGTCGGGATTACCCCATGTGAGTTATTAATCTTTCGGATTAATTTCTACCGTGTTTGTTAAATTGAATCTTTAATTTGGTGGCATTTAAATTTTAATCCACCTTATTGATTCTCTTTTGTTTTTGTGCTTCCAAGGTTATCTCAATTCTGTTTATGATAACCAAGAACCCAACTGCTTTGAGGCACATATCAGAGTTGGCTCAGTCTCTCATGCTTCATTTATTGTCTCATTCCTCCTAATCTGGGTGATAACGTGAATCTACTTCATTACTGAGTGTTAATCTCTTGGCAGAGTCGCAAGCGAAACACTGGTGTCCGGTTCGTGAACTGCGTGTGGTGTACAAGGCAGGAAACTCATCGCATTTGGACGCAGAGCCAGCAGAGGTGACCAGAGGTTGACTAGAAGGACCATCAGGCAAGTTCCGTTTGAATAGGAAGCTTTTTCGCCAGGTACCCTTCAGTCCCGGGTCCCCTGGCCAGACGCGCGATGAGCAGCTCAGGTAACCATGAAGGGGGGGCCGAGGCTTCCCCCAGCGTCACTTTTTCCGACACTCAAGAAGTAATTGCACGTATGATGGAAATACCCAGAGAAGAACTGTTTACGATAAATAGCTATAACCTCCAAACCTGCGAGGAGAAGATAGTGGAGCTCGTTAACTTTGCTAAAAACCCGACCAAAAAACTCCTTAAAGCCGACATTTTGGGCCAGCTGGCCTTATTAGGGCAATGTAAGGCAGAACTGCAGGCGGCGGAGCACGGGGATAGAATTAACGAGTGGCGAGAGAAATATGAGGCAGAGAGGCTGGAAAATTGTGATTTGCAGAAAGCGGTTGGAAGCTTGAGGGGCCTCTTAGCTGCGGCTCGAGCACAAATCGAAGACGAATCATCGGACGCCGAGGGTCCCCCTGCGCAGAGGGCCCCGGATGCAGGACCAGCTTCAACAGCTGGACTGCCTTCGGTACCGGCTGCTAACTTACGATCCCCCGAACACCCTTACCTCCGACCGCAGGCCAGACAGCTGGCAGCGGAAAGGCGCACGGTTAGCCCAGAAATGATCCCTCCAGGGAGGAGCCGCGGTCAGGGCGTACAATATCGGAGAGAATTTGATTCAAATCCCTGGCCGAGTCGAAGTCGCCGCTATGCCTCGGATGACCCGCTGTTTTTCGAGCCGGAACCCACTAGGGGTTACCGCTCGGTCCTCAGCTCACGGCAGAGGACCCCGTCTCCGCCCTATCGGAGAGAACGCCCCCCCCCACGTTACAGGGGGCGCCATCACTGGGAAAGCTCAGATGATGAAAATGATGGACCAGCTCCGTTCTACGGGCACGGTCTTCGCACGCGCCAAATAGAGTCTCTGGCGAGAGACATAGAGCGTTTTGACCCCCACATCAAAGGATCTAACATTGATGACTATTTGAGGGAGGTTGAACGATGCTTGCTCGACCTCCCGGGAGCAACTTCCCGGGAGAAAATGAAATTAATCTGGAAGACTACTTCCAGAAGCGTGCATGTTTTCCTGGAGACCCTTCACCCTGACACAAGAGATCGCTATTCAGCTTTATGTCAGGCGCTGCAGGAAGAATACTCGATATTTTCTGATCGGGCATCCGCCACCTTCGGCGCTTTTGCGATCAAACAAACGAGGTCCGAACAACCGAGAGATTACTACTGGCGACTTCGGGCTGCCTACTTCCAGGGGTGCAACGCCCCAGGTTTAGAGGAGGAGCAGGCATTTAAGTCCCTTTTCCTGCATAACCTTCACGATAGCATAAAGTATAATGTAACCATGTACTGTAAAACTAGGGACCTACAGATGCGGGACATCAGAAGGTACGCACAGATTGCCTGGGAAGCTAGGGCGCGACCAGGGAGGGCCCCTGAGCACGATACCGAGGTGCTTGCAGTCCAGAGAACTGAGAACCGTCACGTAGAGTTCGGAGACGAGGTTTTCCGTGCCTGGACTGGACCTGAACCAGGTTCCAGGGACCACTACCAGCCTCGCCCGCTGCCAGGTCAGTCAGAGTACCAACCACAGTACAGGTTAGAGCAGCATGACGAAGGGGGGTCTAACTACCCGGCCAGACAGTATGACGAGTATGAAACCGCTGCGCCGAAATACATTAAAAATAGACGGAAGCGCCACAAAGATGACCTCATCGAGGACGTGTGCCAGGCCCTCGAGGGATTAATTAAACCACCTCGCTCCTCCGGGCCCCCTGAGGACCGGGGCACCAGGCCACCGACAGAATGACTAGGCGGACCCACCCCCCCAGCCGTGGCCAGGATCTGCCTGGTGGGGGTGGACAGGGCAGCGCGTGCAGGCGCACGCCCCCCTTCTCTGATTTCCCTCGGTAAACTGGTCCGTAATGGACCGGATCGGCGTGTTGATTGCTCATCAGTTCTTAACAGCTGTGTTTGTGTCCTTGCTTTCCTAGATACCGGTCCCGGGGTCAGACCCATAAGTCCCGCCTACGTTTTCTCCTTAGATGCCGTGCCATTCTCGGGGGACTCTTGTCTTTAGATTGGCAGGCCGGTGCTTTGCCCCACGTCATGCCCCCTCTGGGACCGAATCCGGAACCAGAACCCCCGCCCCCAGGGGACGGGGACCGAAAGGTCAGCCAGGTACCCCTCGTCAACCACACCCCCTTCTTGCCCTCGTGGGAAAGGGGGGGGTCAGGTTTGTGCAGCTCCCAAATAGTGGAGACTGCAGCACGCGCACGCATGACAGTTTCAGGGTCACACTTGCGGGTGGATAGGGGGGGGGGCGGTCCCGAAATCCTTGGGAGGGAACCGTTATCTCCTCGCTGCCACCTGCTGGTTTACCAAATGGGTGATTACTGTCCTCCTACTGAGCCATGTTTTCAGCCGCCGGGGGGCTCCCCGGCCGGGTGGTCCGGACAGAATCACACATTTGGCCTTAAATGTCATGACAGCTCCCTTTGACACCCGATCCCCACGTCAGATCAAACGAGCTAATCTAACTCTTGTCCATATGCTGCTAGATTTCAGGGTCGTCAGGTCCACGCCACACCGCTCGGTTGCGATGACACCACTCGAACGGACGGCTGGTCAGCAAATGAAGTTGCCACTTCACCCGTTGTACCCGCCTGACAATGTTAGTGTCGCCTCCGCCAGCACCGCGCGCCAGTATGTGACAGACCTGCGTGACCACCCTCGGTCGACTTTTGCATGGGCACAAAGGAACACAGAAGCCGGCGCTGAAGGCACCGGGCCTTACCATGATCGTACGTCCTCTCGAGAGTACCAAATAGGGAACGAGACTTCATTCTTCCGTTACCCGAGGTCGGTTCTGTTACGGGACAGACCCCCTCCTATCCGTTTCCTTCCTCAGCACCGCTCTGCCAAGGGATTAACACGTAGTAGCAACCCAGTCTCACACAAAAACGTACCCTGGCTACGTTGGTCCACAGTGCAAAAACGTAGAGGGGTTACAATATTAGCCCTTGAAATGTATAACTGTTACGTTTTTTTAGCCCTCGAAATGTATAACTGTTACATTTTTCTGCCGATTCGTTTTGCGCCCAAGTCACGTGACTTTTAAGATTCTGGCCGTGATACCAACAAACACGGTGGACATTTTTCATTTTTGAGTGAAAAAAATCTATATTTTGAGTTAGTGTCTGCATAGAAATGCGTTTTGATTACATTTCTAGCAATACATATTTCACTTTCATAATATTCACTCAGTAAATGTATATAATCCTTTGCTTGCTCGTGGTTGCAAGGTTTTTTCAGATCTCGTCAGAATAATGTAAAGCTGGAACGTTTTAATAACGTGAAATGGTTACATTTTTGGTTGCTGGACACGCTGTGAAGAAAATCAATATTTTGAGTTAGTTTCTGCATGGAAATGCGTTTTGATTACATTTCTAGCAATACATATTTCATTTTCACAATATTCACTCAGTAAATGTATATAATCTCTTGCTTGCTCGTGGTTGCAAGGTTTTTTCAGATCTCGTCAGAATAATGTAAAGCTGGAACGTTTTAATAACGTGAAATGGTTACATTTCTGGTTGCTGGACACGCTGTGAAGAAAATCAATATTTTGAGTTAGTTTCTGCATAGAAATGCGTTTTGATTACATTTCTAGCAATACATATCTCACTTTCATAATATTCACTCAGTAAATGTATATAATCTCTTGCTTGCTCGTGGTTGCAAGGTTTTTACAGATCTCGTCAGAATAA
This sequence comes from Cololabis saira, assembly GCF_033807715.1. Lineage (NCBI taxonomy): Eukaryota > Metazoa > Chordata > Actinopteri > Beloniformes > Belonidae > Cololabis > Cololabis saira. Next base: position 6,042,719 of record NC_084589.1, read on the forward strand.
TGTAAAGCTGGAACGTTTTAATAACGTGAAATGGTTACATTTTTGGTTGCTGGACAGCTGTGAAGAAAATCAATATTTTGAGTTAGTTTCTGCATGGAAATGCGTTTTGATTACATTTCTAGCAATACATATTTCATTTTCACAATATTCACTCAGTAAATGTATATAATCTCTTGCTTGCTCGTGGTTGCAAGGTTTTTACAGATCTCGTCAGAATAATGTAAAGCTGGAACGTTTTAATAACGTGAAATGGTTACATTCTTTGTTGCTGGACACGCTGTGAAGAAAATCAATATTTTGAGTTAGTTTCTGCATGGAAATGCGTTTTGATTACATTTCTAGCAATACATATTTCACTTTCACAATATTCACTCAGTAAATGTATATAATATCTTGCTTGCTCGTGGTTGCAAGGTTTTTTCAGATCTCGTCAGAATAATGTAAAGCTGGAACGTTTTAATAACGTGAAATGGTTACATTTTTGGTTGCTGGACACGCTGTGAAGAAAATCAATATTTTGAGTTAGTTTCTGCATAGAAATGCGTTTTGATTACATTTCTAGCAATACATATTTCACTTTCATAATATTCACCCAGTAAATGTATATAATCTCTTGCTTGCTCGTGGTTGCAAGGTTTTTTCAGATCTCGTCAGAATAATGTAAAACTGGAACGTTTTAATAACGTGAAATGGTTACATTTTTGGTTGCTGGACAGCTGTGAAGAAAATCAATATTTTGAGTTAGTTTCTGCATAGAAATGCGTTTTGATTACATTTATAGCAATACATATTTCACTTTCATAATATTCACTCAGTAAATGTATATAATCTCTTGCTTGCTCGTTGTTGCAAGGTTTTTTTAGATCTCGTCAGAATAATGTAAAACTGGAACGTTTTAATAACGTGAAATGGTTACATTTTTGGTTGCTGGACAGTGCTGTGAAAAAAAATCAATATTTTGAGTTAGTTTCTGCATAGAAATGCGTTTTGATTACATTTCTAGCAATACATATTTCAATTTCATAATATTCACTCAATAAATGTACATAATCTCTTGCTTGCTCTGGTTGCAAGGTTTTTTCAGATCTCGTCAGAATACCCTGGCTACGTTGGTCCAAAGTGCAAAAACGTAGAGGGGTTACAATATTAGCCCTTGAAATGTATAACTGTTACATTTTTCTAGCCCTTGAAATGTATAACTGTTACATTTTTCTGCCTATTGGTTTTCCGTCTCATATAAAAACGTACCCTGGCTACGTTGGTCCAAAGTGCAAAAACGTAGAGGGGTTACAATATTAGCCCTTGAAATGTATAACTGTTACATTTTTCTAGCGCTTGAAATGTATAACTGTTACATTTTTCTGCCTATTGGTTTTCCGTCTCATATAAAAACGTACCCTGGCTACGTTGGTCCAAAGTGCAAAAACGTAGAGGGGTTACAATATTAGCCCTTGAAATGTATAACTGTTACATTTTTCTAGTGCTTGAAATATATAACTGTTACATTTTTCTGCCTATTCGTTTTGCGTCCAAGTCACGTGACTTTTAAGATTCTGGCCGTGATACCAACAAACATGGTGGACATTTTTCATTTTTGAGTGAAAAAAATCTATATTTTGAGTTAACAAACACGGTGGACATTTTTCATTTTTGAGTGAAAAAAATCTATATTTTGAGTTAGTTTCTGTATAGAAATGCGTTTTGATTACATTTCTAGCAATACATATTTCAATTTTATAATATTCACTCAATAAATGTACATAATCTCTTGCTTGCTCTGGTTGCAAGGTTTTTTCAGATCTCGTCAGAACACCCTGGCTACGTTGGTCTAAAGTGCAAAAACGTAGAGGGGTTACAATATTAGCCCTTGAAATGTATAACTGTTACATTTTTCTAGCCCTTGAAATGTATAACTGTTACATTTTTCTGCCTATTGGTTTTCCGTCTCATATAAAAACGTACCCTGGCTACGTTGGTCTAAAGTGCAAAAACGTAGAGGGGTTACAATATTAGCCCTTGAAATGTATAACTGTTACATTTTTCTAGCGCTTGAAATGTATAACTGTTAAATTTTTCTGTCTATTCGTTTTGCGTCCAAGTCATGTGACTTTTAAGATTCTGGCTGTGATACCAACAAACACGGTGGACATTTTTTCATTTTTGAGTGAAAAAAATCTATATTTTGAGTTAGTTTCTGCATAGAAATGCGTTTTGATTACATTTCTAGCAATACATTTTTCAATTTCATAATATTCACTCAATAAATGTACATAATCTCTTGCTTGCTCTGGTTGCAAGGTTTTTTCAGATTTCGTTAGAATACCCTGGCTACGGTGGTCCAAAGTGCAAAAACGTAGAGGGGTTACAATATTCAACCCAGTCTCACAGGAAAACGTGGTACAGGCTACGTTGGTCCACATTGCAAAACGTGGCCAATGTTACGATTTGCCCTCCTAAAACGTGAGATGTGAAACCGTTCCGTGGCTCATTCATTTTAATAGGTTTCGTTAGGTTTCGTTTCTGTCACGTGACTTTCAAGTTTTCGGCTGTGGAGGAAAAATAAAATTGCTGCCATTTCTTTGATTCTCGGTCTAAATTGCAATATTTTAAGATAGTTTCGCCATGAAAAGCAGATTTTATCATATTCATAGCAAGAAATATATTTTGGTTATTTTACCCTCATTTAATGGATCTTATTGACGGAAATGTATGAACCATGTGCTTGTTTTACTTCCTTTGAGTAATAAAACCACCAATTCTCTTGCATGGCCCCGTTATTAAAATATATGCCAGGCCCAGTGCTTAATTTCTAAAGTGGGAGGTCCCGGAGCGCAGACGATGAGTGGCTCCGGTGCGAGAGAAAAAAAACACACACACACACACACACACACACACACACTGTTGAACTGTCCGTTTTGACGTTAACGGCGATTTTCACAATGATATCTGCAACATTTCTTAAGGCAGAAACACCACTGTATCATTGTTAATTACACAACATTAGTGGGTTAATTTCCTGCACACCAATTTTCATGTTTTTCCCTTCGATTGTGAGAAAAAAAAGAGTTGTTTCACGCTGAGAGCATCATGCCAGCCGATCAGAATCCTGGAAAAAACATCAACAAATGACACATGTAACTTCCAGGCTGATTTATGGTTCCGCGTTACACCAACGCAGAGCCTACGGCGGAAGTGATACTAGTAGCTGATTGGCCGATATGTGATCATCATCATCATCATCATCATCATCATCATCATCATCATCATCATCATCATCACCATCATCACCACCATCATCATCATCATCATCATCATCATCATCCTCGCTACCACCATCATCATCATCACCATCACCATCATCATCATCATCATCATCAGTCAAGTCAAATTGCACGTGCGAGGTCCCGTTCATCGCTGCTTGCAGCTTTAATTTATATATAACTATTTTAACATTTCTAAACACAAAAACACGAAAGTCTCCTTGATAATTCAATAATACAATAGGTTCATGTTAAGGACATCCGTTTTAATTAGTTCTCCTTCGATTATGAGATGTTATTAATGCTCAGTAGACACAGGAGGTTTGTTATGTATTGTTATGAGGCCTATTTCGTGTCTATTTTTGAACAGTTCACTAATGCTTTGAGCTAGGAAGCTGAAATTCTAGACTCTGTATCAGGAGGTGACTTTCATCCACTGTGTGGATTTTCAGATCTCTGTGACCTTCGGAAGTGTCAAAGGTCACCGCGTCTGTTGCTTTTCGGCCTGCTAAGACTATTTCGTGTCTTTTTTTGCATAGTTCACTAACACTTTGAGCTAGGAAGCTGAAATTCTAGACTCTGTATCAGGAGGTGACTTTCATCCACTGTGTGGATTTTCAGATCTCTGCGACCTTCGGAAGTGTCAAAGGTCACCCCGTCTGTTGCTTTTCGGCCTGCTAAGACTATTTTGTGTCTTTTTTTGCATAGTTCACTAACGCTTTGAGCTAGGAAGCTGAAATTCTAGACTCTGTATCAGGAGGTGAATCTCATCCACTGTGCCGAGGTCCAGACCCGTGCGACCTTCGGAAGTGCCAAAGGTCACCGTGTGTGGTGCCTTTTTCGTGCCTTTTTTGTGTGTTTTTTGAATAATTCACTAACGCTTTGAGCTGGGAGGCTGATTTTTGACTATGTTGCAATGCAGAAGGCCCTTTGCTAGGATCTTTTGGTCTTGTGGCTGTACGACTTCCACAGAGCTAGTTGGCATTGCAGAGGGTTTACAGAGTTGAGACTTGGTAAGCCCAATTTAAGCCCCATATGGAGGCCACAGGTTAAGTTTTACTTGGTTTGGTCAAATATTGTGGCAACGGTGTCCGTTCGAATGTTGGAAAAGGTGACGTTTCAAAGCCCCGCCCATCGAAAAGTACAGGTCTGATCTGCACCAAACTAACGTCTGTCCGATCAGGGGATGCCCCCGAACAACATATAAAAAATTCAGATTTCTATGACTTCTGCAACAGTGTTTCCTCTAAAACGTTCTGGCTGGTTAGGAGGGTGTAGAAACCTCTAGCTCTGAGAGCCTCCTGACTAATGGAACAGGGCCTATTTTGTGTCTTTTTTTGCATAGTTCACTAACGCCTTTAGCTAGGAGTCTGAATTTTTTATATGTTGTTCGGGGGCATCCCCTGATCAGACAGACGTTAGTTTGGTGCAGATCAGACCTGTACTTTTCGATGGGCGGGGCTTTGAAACGTCACCTTTTCCAACATTCGAACGGACACCGTTGCCACAATATTTGACCAAACCAAGTAAAACTTGACCTGTGGCCTCCATATGGGGCTTAAATTGGGCTTACCAAGTCTCAACTCTGTAAACCCTCTGCAATGCCAACTAGCTCTGTGGAAGTCGTACAGCCACAAGACCAAAAGATCCTAGCAAAGGGCCTTCTGCATTGCAACATAGTCAAAAATCAGCCTCCCAGCTCAAAGCGTTAGTGAATTATTCAAAAAACACACAAAAAAGGCACGAAAAAGGCACCACACACGGTGACCTTTGGCACTTCCGAAGGTCGCACGGGTCTGGACCTCGGCACAGTGGATGAGAGTCACCTCCTGATACAGAGTCTAGAATTTCAGCTTCCTAGCTCAAAGTGTTAGTGAACTATGCAAAAAAAGACACGAAATAGTCTTAGCAGGCCGAAAAGCAACAGACGCGGTGACCTTTGACACTTCCGAAGGTCACAGAGATCTGAAAATCCACACAGTGGATGAAAGTCACCTCCTGATACAGAGTCTAGAATTTCAGCTTCCTAGCTCAAAGCATTAGTGAACTGTTCAAAAATAGACACGAAATAGGCCTCATAACAACACATAACAAACCTCCTGTGTCTACTGAGCATTAATAACATCTCATAATCGAAGGAGAACTAATTAAAACGGATGTCCTTAACATGAACCTATTGTATTATTGAATTATCAAGGAGACTTTCGTGTTTTTGTGTTTAGAAATGTTAAAATAGTTATATATAAATTAAAGCTGCAAGCAGCGATGAACGGGACCTCGCACGTGCAATTTGACTTGACTGATGATGATGATGATGATGATGGTGATGGTGATGATGATGATGGTGGTAGCGAGGATGATGATGATGATGATGATGATGATGGTGGTGATGATGGTGATGATGATGATGATGATGATGATGATGATGATGATGATGATGATGATGATCACATATCGGCCAATCAGCTACTAGTATCACTTCCGCCGTAGGCTCTGCGTTGGTGTAACGCGGAACCATAAATCAGCCTGGAAGTTACATGTGTCATTTGTTGATGTTTTTTCCAGGATTCTGATCGGCTGGCATGATGCTCTCAGCGTGAAACAACTCTTTTTTTTCTCACAATCGAAGGGAAAAACATGAAAATTGGTGTGCAGGAAATTAACCCACTAATGTTGTGTAATTAACAATGATACAGTGGTGTTTCTGCCTTAAGAAATGTTGCAGATATCATTGTGAAAATCGCCGTTAACGTCAAAACGGACAGTTCAACAGTGTGTGTGTGTGTGTGTGTGTGTGTGTGTGTTTTTTTTCTCTCGCACCGGAGCCACTCATCGTCTGCGCTCCGGGACCTCCCACTTTAGAAATTAAGCACTGGGCCTGGCATATATTTTAATAACGGGGCCATGCAAGAGAATTGGTGGTTTTATTACTCAAAGGAAGTAAAACAAGCACATGGTTCATACATTTCCGTCAATAAGATCCATTAAATGAGGGTAAAATAACCAAAATATATTTCTTGCTATGAATATGATAAAATCTGCTTTTCATGGCGAAACTATCTTAAAATATTGCAATTTAGACCGAGAATCAAAGAAATGGCAGCAATTTTATTTTTCCTCCACAGCCGAAAACTTGAAAGTCACGTGACAGAAACGAAACCTAACGAAACCTATTAAAATGAATGAGCCACGGAACGGTTTCACATCTCACGTTTTAGGAGGGCAAATCGTAACATTGGCCACGTTTTGCAATGTGGACCAACGTAGCCTGTACCACGTTTTCCTGTGAGACTGGGTTGAATATTGTAACCCCTCTACGTTTTTGCACTTTGGACCACCGTAGCCAGGGTATTCTAACGAAATCTGAAAAAACCTTGCAACCAGAGCAAGCAAGAGATTATGTACATTTATTGAGTGAATATTATGAAATTGAAAAATGTATTGCTAGAAATGTAATCAAAACGCATTTCTATGCAGAAACTAACTCAAAATATAGATTTTTTTCACTCAAAAATGAAAAAATGTCCACCGTGTTTGTTGGTATCACAGCCAGAATCTTAAAAGTCACATGACTTGGACGCAAAACGAATAGACAGAAAAATTTAACAGTTATAAATTTCAAGCGCTAGAAAAATGTAACAGTTATACATTTCAAGGGCTAATATTGTAACCCCTCTACGTTTTTGCACTTTAGACCAACGTAGCCAGGGTACGTTTTTATATGAGACGGAAAACCAATAGGCAGAAAAATGTAACAGTTATACATTTCAAGGGCTAGAAAAATGTAACAGTTATACATTTCAAGGGCTAATATTGTAACCCCTCTACGTTTTTGCACTTTAGACCAACGTAGCCAGGGTACGTTTTTATATGAGACGGAAAACCAATAGGCAGAAAAATGTAACAGTTATACATTTCAAGGGCTAGAAAAATGTAACAGTTATACATTTCAAGGGCTAATATTGTAACCCCTCTACGTTTTTGCACTTTAGACCAACGTAGCCAGGGTGTTCTGACGAGATCTGAAAAAACCTTGCAACCAGAGCAAGCAAGAGATTATGTACATTTATTGAGTGAATATTATAAAATTGAAATATGTATTGCTAGAAATGTAATCAAAACGCATTTCTATACAGAAACTAACTCAAAATATAGATTTTTTTCACTCAAAAATGAAAAATGTCCACCGTGTTTGTTAACTCAAAATATAGATTTTTTTCACTCAAAAATGAAAAATGTCCACCATGTTTGTTGGTATCACGGCCAGAATCTTAAAAGTCACGTGACTTGGACGCAAAACGAATAGGCAGAAAAATGTAACAGTTATACATTTCAAGCACTAGAAAAATGTAACAGTTATACATTTCAAGGGCTAATATTGTAACCCCTCTACGTTTTTGCACTTTGGACCAACGTAGCCAGGGTACGTTTTTATATGAGACGGAAAACCAATAGGCAGAAAAATGTAACAGTTATACATTTCAAGCGCTAGAAAAATGTAACAGTTATACATTTCAAGGGCTAATATTGTAACCCCTCTACGTTTTTGCACTTTGGACCAACGTAGCCAGGGTACGTTTTTATATGAGACGGAAAACCAATAGGCAGAAAAATGTAACAGTTATACATTTCAAGGGCTAGAAAAATGTAACAGTTATACATTTCAAGGGCTAATATTGTAACCCCTCTACGTTTTTGCACTTTGGACCAACGTAGCCAGGGTATTCTGACGAGATCTGAAAAAACCTTGCAACCACAGCAAGCAAGAGATTATGTACATTTATTGAGTGAATATTATGAAATTGAAATATGTATTGCTAGAAATGTAATCAAAACGCATTTCTATGCAGAAACTAACTCAAAATATTGATTTTTTTTCACAGCACTGTCCAGCAACCAAAAATGTAACCATTTCACGTTATTAAAACGTTCCAGTTTTCCATTATTCTGACGAGATCTAAAAAAACCTTGCAACAACGAGCAAGCAAGAGATTATATACATTTACTGAGTGAATATTATGAAAGTGAAATATGTATTGCTATAAATGTAATCAAAACGCATTTCTATGGAGAAACTAACTCAAAATATTGATTTTCTTCACAGCTGTCCAGCAACCAAAAATGTAACCATTTCACGTTATTAAAACGTTCCAGTTTTACATTATTCTGACGAGATCTGAAAAAACCTTGCAACCACGAGCAAGCAAGAGATTATATACATTTACTGGGTGAATATTATGAAAGTGAAATATGTATTGCTAGAAATGTAATCAAAACGCATTTCTATGCAGAAACTAACTCAAAATATTGATTTTCTTCACAGCGTGTCCAGCAACCAAAAATGTAACCATTTCACGTTATTAAAACGTTCCAGCTTTACATTATTCTGACGAGATCTGAAAAAACCTTGCAACCACGAGCAAGCAAGATATTATATACATTTACTGAGTGAATATTGTGAAAGTGAAATATGTATTGCTAGAAATGTAATCAAAACGCATTTCCATGCAGAAACTAACTCAAAATATTGATTTTCTTCACAGCGTGTCCAGCAACAAAGAATGTAACCATTTCACGTTATTAAAACGTTCCAGCTTTACATTATTCTGACGAGATCTGTAAAAACCTTGCAACCACGAGCAAGCAAGAGATTATATACATTTACTGAGTGAATATTATGAAAGTGAGATATGTATTGCTAGAAATGTAATCAAAACGCATTTCTATGCAGAAACTAACTCAAAATATTGATTTTCTTCACAGCGTGTCCAGCAACCAGAAATGTAACCATTTCACGTTATTAAAACGTTCCAGCTTTACATTATTCTGACGAGATCTGAAAAAACCTTGCAACCACGAGCAAGCAAGAGATTATATACATTTACTGAGTGAATATTGTGAAAATGAAATATGTATTGCTAGAAATGTAATCAAAACGCATTTCCATGCAGAAACTAACTCAAAATATTGATTTTCTTCACAGCGTGTCCAGCAACCAAAAATGTAACCATTTCACGTTATTAAAACGTTCCAGCTTTACATTATTCTGACGAGATCTGAAAAAACCTTGCAACCACGAGCAAGCAAAGGATTATATACATTTACTGAGTGAATATTATGAAAGTGAAATATGTATTGCTAGAAATGTAATCAAAACGCATTTCTATGCAGACACTAACTCAAAATATAGATTTTTTTCACTCAAAAATGAAAAATGTCCACCGTGTTTGTTGGTATCACGGCCAGAATCTTAAAAGTCACGTGACTTGGGCGCAAAACGAATCGGCAGAAAAATGTAACAGTTATACATTTCGAGGGCTAAAAAAACGTAACAGTTATACATTTCAAGGGCTAATATTGTAACCCCTCTACGTTTTTGCACTGTGGACCAACGTAGCCAGGGTACGTTTTTGTGTGAGACTGGGTTGGTAGTAGACACCCACTGAGCCTGGTCTGCTGCTGGCAGTTACGTATCAAGGGTCTGTAATCCAACGAACCTCCCCTTTTCTTTCCAGTTTTTCCTTTATGTTTATCTACCTCACCTTAAGAAGTGATGTCACTGTAGTATGCGATTTAACCATTTTTGTATTATTTGAATGTGTTTTGTTCATTTTCATACTTTTTACACCGTTGCATAAATGAGTTTGATTCGCCCAGGCCAGCTCACGCGGATTGGATCGGATTTCATGTTCACATGGACTTGGACCGTTGGTTTTAGCTCCGACGCGGACCCTGCAGTCCTTCATCAGATCTAAAACGGGGGGAATGTTGGGCGTCGCCCATGTGAACTCTGGACTTATAAATGTGTATGAACATTTTGTGAATGTGTATATTTGAAACTTTGAAACTGCTCAGCTGAAAATCGGCTGCAATGTGCCTCCTGGTGATCTCGGCCGAGATAGTCCGTTTACGACCCCCACGGCCTAGCTCGAGATAGTAAGTTTACGACACCTAGGAGGGGGGCCAGGCGCAGTATAGCCCCCACAAACCCAGCAGGGTTCCCGCCAGACCTGGAGGAACAAAGGAAAAGACAACGCAAAGGGACCAGGAACAGACTCCCTGGGGTGACGACACCAGGGGGGGTTAGACTCAGTGGAGCCCCCGGAAGCGAGCCCTGAAGGGGGGGACTGTCCCTCTCAGTAAAACCGCCCCAAGCCCAAAAGCGGGAAGCACCCAATCACTTGCCAGGGGCTGGTGACATCACGCAGCCCGCGGAACTCAAACTCCCGTCCTGCCCAGTGCATCACTCTCTCTCCCTCAGCCAGCGGACCGGACAAGACGTGCCTGCCGACGGTGCAGCCGCTGCCGCATCTACTCCCCGAGAGCCTGGGGTGGGGGGGGAGCCGTTCCGGACCTGCATTAACAGGCCGGGCGTAAAATCCGATACCAGAGCACGGCGCTCTCAACTCTTTCTGTCTGCTAACTCCTTTCTTCCTTTGAGCACTTTCTCCACACCAGGGACCGTGCGTCCAGGAAGATTGCTCCACCAGAACCCGCTGTAGAAGCTCCAGCCTTGGACCCGCGAACCCCTCCCGCAGCCCTGCGACACACAAGGGACGTGAGCCGACGTTCCGAGGGTGAAACCGGCCCCCCCGTCGCAACGAGGCCGGTGTTGAGGCCGCGGTCAGGACCAGAGAGCCGGCGTGAGGCGCCGCTGCAGCAACTGTTGCCCTTTTCTTTTTGAAGTAGGAGCAGGACAGAGACTGAGGGACCGCTCGCTATCGGAGCATCCCCGCCAGAAGCGATCGGCGGTGGGGTCAAAGCTGAACCGGACCTCACCGACACCGGGAACCCCGGCAGGAACCCGGTCACCACCGACAGAGCCCGCAGATCCAGAATCCAGAGGAGACGTGAGGTGGCGTTTGGGCGATCAGTCAGTTAGAACGGTGTAAAGCTGAACTTATGTTTAATGAGATTACTGTATGCGTATTACTGTACGTTATCATTATTGTGTTCTTTATCATCTTTATTATTATTACATTTGATTCTTTTCTTTTCATTCCATGCATTTAACGTTTACGTTTCATTTTTATTGATTGTTGTTTTTCTAGTTAGTTAATGGTTTTATAATAATGTCGTGTGCCATCAGATTTATCCGGGTACTTATTTACATCTCTTTTGATACCCGTATGTAAATAAACTCTGATTGATTTCTTTATGAGTGGTTGTTATTTCATGCAAGATTTGGTCACAAATTGATTTGTTTAAGCAGAGCCTAGTGTTCGGACATCACGCCTTCACTGTTATTCTGTAAGATTTGCTGTTCTGCAGGATAAACCATAATCATATGAGACTGATTTTCTGCTGTTTTAGTTATCGAATCCCACCGGAAGTAAGGCCCGGCGGTGGTGCCCCGAGAATTATCATTTTGATAATATGATTTGATAAATAGTCCACTTTATTAATTATTAATAATTCTTTAATAGAATTATCATTAGCCTTGATAACTGGACAGCCAAGCTACCCGAGACGCACAACAACACAAAACTTCTCATCACTTGGACCCCTGGATGCCTGATTCGCCCTTAAGTGTTTAGATGGAGTGGAAACATTATAAAGTGGTAAAATATTTACCGTACCAACTGTCATTTGAAACAGATTTATATTAACAAATGTGAAAAAGATTCAATGTCTTTGGCTCACACTGCCTACAAAAGTATACAACTCATTGAAGAATCACTTTTTTTAATTTTGACCTCAACTTTTGAGTTAGGGATGTATAATCTCTATGGTTAAGTCATTTGTAGGCGATATGAAGGTCTTCCTGTTATTCTGACAGTTTTCTGTATTCACTAGTTCAAGAACGCCGTAAATGTGGTTCAAAACTGGAGAGAGAACAAAACAGAATCAACCTTTCACCAGGGAGTTGACGGGGTACAGAAGAGTGACTGAGGTTACTGCTGTCATCCCTTATCTGATCACCAAATATACTCTAATACTCCTTCAAAAATATTACTGCAATATGATAGAATGGACCAGATTAATGATAAAAATTATTCAACAGAATTTAGGATTAGTTGAAAATCACTGCATTTATTCAGTGTTCATGTTGAAGAGTCACTTAATCATGCTGCGGAGCAGCTGGTTCGGTAAAAAATGAAGATCGTTTTGATGAATGAAGCTGATTGTGTTAATTAAAGACTGAATGTGGTTGAAAGTTTTGAGCTTACTGTTCTAGTTTGGGGACGTTTCTATCCTTGCAGAGGTTTCTGGTTCTGGGAGATGGTTGGGCAGCCTCAGTTCTGGGAAGTATTTCCATGACAACGGTGTCTGCCTGCTCCACATCACCCAGCACAGAGGCAGACAGAAACACATCCTCACATCCCCATTATTTGGGTTTTTTCTTTCCAGGTACGACGAGACATGCACTGCCCACTGAAAAGATGAACTGGTGCTAAGAACATGGACTCTCCAAACATATGAAGTTTAACCATCAATCGGAGGCCAGCCCCAGCTTGAAGAAGAACCGAAGACCAATTGCCAGCGTGTTTTCAATGTGGCTCATTTTCTTCTTTAACCCTTGTACTGTCTTTGGGTCAAAATGAACTAATTCTCCTGTTCCTTCTTTCCTCCTGCTCTCTCCTTCCTTCTCCCTTCCTCTTTTCTCCCTTCTTTCCTTCTTTACTCCCTTCCTTCTTTACTCCTTTCCTCCCTTCCTTCCTTCTTTACTCCCTTCCTTCCTTCCTTCCTTCCTTCCTTCCTTCCTTCCTTCCTTCCTTCCTTCCTTCCTTCCTTCCTTCCTTCCTTCCTTCCTTCCTTCCTTCCTTCCTTCCTTCCTTCCTTCCTTTCTTCATTCCTACCTTCTTTTCTCCATTCCTTCCTTTTTTCTCCCTTCCTTCCTTCTTTTTTCCTTCTTTTTCCTTTCCTTCCTTCTTTCCTCTCTTCCTTCCTTCCCTCTTTTCTCTCTTCCTTCCTTCTTTTCTTTTTTCCTTCCTTCTTTTATTTCTTCCTTCTTTCCTCCCTTTCTTCTTTCTCCCTCCCTCCCTTCCTTCGTTCTTTTTTTCCCTTCCTTCCTTCTTTCCTCCCTTCTTTCCTTCCTTCCTTCTTTTCTCCCTTCCTTCCTTCTTTTCTCCCTTCCTTCCTTCTTTTCTTCCTTCTTTTTTCCCTTCCTTCCTTCTTTCCTCCCTTCCTTCCTCCCCTCTTTTCTCCCTTCCTTCCTTCTTTTCTTTCTTCCTTCCTTCTTTTCTTTCTTCCTTCCTTCCTTCTTTTCTTCCTCCCTTCTTCCCTTCTGTAGCAATGCGAGTGCTACGGGGGCCCGACCGACAGGATAGAGGAGGACACGGAGCTTTGTGCAGAACCCTTTTTATTGCCCAAATCACCGCCAACACGTGCACAAGCACCTCAGCATACCAGGGACACACGTGCTTCCAGCTTCAGCACAGCAGCTCCAGCCTCAGTCTCCCCCAGCTGCAGTCTCCCAGTCCTCCTTATCAAGGCTGGCAGGGTGGAGAGGCTGCAGCTCCTCCACCCTGCCACACCTTCCTTCCTTCTTTTCTTTCTTCCTTCCTTCCTTCTTTTCTTTCTTCCTTCCTTCCTCATTTTCTTCCTTCCTTCTTCCCTTCCTTCCTTCTTTTCTTCCTGCCTTCTTCCCTTCCTTCTTCCTTGACCCGAGGACAGCACAAGGGTTAAGGATATGTAGGAAAGACATCCATGAAGGGACCGCAGACTCCAACAGGAATGTGCCCGACATGTTTTAGATATTTCTCAGCTCCAACACACCTAGCTCAGATTAGTGGGTCATTAACAGTCTTTTTTTTAATCAGATTTACTATAAATTAACTTCCCTTTGGGGTTTAATAAAGTATTTTTGAACTGAATTTTGCAGACTTTGAATGACAGGCTGATGGTGATCCCTGTATTTGAGTCAAGCAATTTTGAAGGAGAGAAACATCTAAAGCATGCAGAGCAGCCCTTTTTATTTAGACCACTGGCTAATAACTGCTAATAATACAATAAGTCATACTTTTGTGATTTTTTTTAATTGATATTAAAAATATAAAAGAATGTTAAAATGTTCTTATACATTATGTACTATTTACAAAAACGAACATTTAAGAATTGGAATATTAGTGTTGCAATGTGATCGTGAATGCGCATGTGAGGACCAAAACTAAAAAAAAAATCTGTGCCGTATGATGACAGACAAGTGTCACGTAAACGATTAACTGGATAAAACGGCAAGCTGATTGGTTATGAAATGTTGCTAGTATGACCATTTATATGTTTTTATTTGTATTTCAACCAGCAGCTGTGACAAATATGTATAAAATAAACACATACAACTTCTCTCATTCAAATGAGGGGGCGGGCCTTGCTGACGGGGGGTTTCCTCCCGCCCTCTTCTGGTCCTCCGTGGGGCGGCTGGTGGCCTGAGTTTGGTTTTCTTCCTTATCGACTTCTGGTCTCTCGGGTGGTGGGGTTGCGCTCTCCCTCCTCCACTATAGTTACAGTTCAGGTAAGATAAGATAAGATAGATGAGATAATCCTTTATTACTCCCTCAATGGGGAAACTCACATGTTAGCAGCAGTACACTTAACATACACACACACACGCATGCGGGGAAGGGGGTAAAAAGGTAAAAAAGTAAAAGATATATATAATTACAAAATATGGACAGTATATACATTGCATTGGAAATAAAAAGATAAAAAATATAAGATAAAAAAATAGTGCAAAGGAAAGAAAAACAGTGCAAAAAAGCAGGTAGAATGAGGTATTGCGTGGATATTGCACATATGATTATTGCACATCTTGTTATTGTACATGTTATTATTGTCCGTTGCTACAGTGAGCAGTCCTGGTTGTAAAGTCTGATGGCAGCGGGGAGGAAGGACCTGCGATGCCTCTCGGTGGTGCATCGTGGGTGACGAAGCCGGTCACTGATGGAGCTCTCCAGGGCTCTGACAGTCTCATGAAGGGGGTGGGAGACATTGTCCATGATGGATGACAGCTTAGCCACCATCCTCCTCTCCCCCACCACCTCCACCCGGTCCAGACTGCAGCCCAGGACAGAGCCGGCTTTCCTCACCACCTTGCAGTCTCTTCCTCTCTGCTGCAGTGATGCTGCTGCTCCAGCAGACACACCATAGAAGATGGCCGACGCCACCACAGAGTCATAGAAGGTCCTCAGGAGGCCGTCCCTCACTCCGAAGGACCTCAGTCTGCGGTGGAGTCGGCTTTGGCCTTTCTCTTATAGAGCCTGAGTGTTAACAGTGCAGTCCAGTTTATTGTTCAGGTGAACACCCAGGTACTTGTAAGAGTCCACAATCTCAATGTCCGTTCCCTGGATGTTCACCGGAGAGGGGGGGACTTTGCGCCGGCGGAAGTCCGCCACCAGCTCCTTTGTTTTTCCAGAGTTAATCTGGAGGCGGTTCCGCTGGCACCAGTCCACAAATCTGTTGTTCAGTTCTCGGTACTCAGTCTCGTCTCCATTGTTAATGAGACCGACGATGGCAGAGTCATCTGAGAACTTCTGGAGACGGCAGGTTGATGTGTGGTGGGTGAAGTCGGCTGTGTAGACGGTGAAGAGGAGGGGGGCCAGGATGGTCCCCTGTGGAGCTCCGGTGCTGCAGACCACCGTGTCAGACACACGGCCTCCTGTCCTCACAAACTGTAGAACTGTAGAGCAGGTAGATCATCGTTTTGACTTTACACACACGCCTCAAAGTTGAAACTGAGGCCTACCATGTTCAAATAAGACGTGTCTGTGGCCTAGCACATGTCTGTTTTAGAAATGGGTCTCCAGAGAGACATGATCGGAATTGGAGAGGTGTTCTGTTGTTGGAATTTTGTGCCAGTCCGCCTGTCAGTCAACATCCCGAACACCGTGGTAGAACATCTCTACAAATGCACGTCACATTGTTACATGAGGAACGCGTTGCACGTTTCATACACTGGGGTGGAGAGACCAGCTGAGCTCCTGCCTTCTCACCTCTGACAGAACTTCAAATACATCCCAAGAATGGCAGCGGCCATGTTCCACGCTTCCGTTCCTCAGGTGGCCAACAGGAGCTCTGGCTGCAAGTTCGTTGGTGCCTGTCGTGATGGCAGTCCTCAAAACCGGTGCTGGACACCATGGGTCTGGCTGGACGCTGCTGCCCCACGCAACCTGAACCTGTCACCAGCAATGACAATTATTTTGATGTTCATATTTGATGTAGGCTCAGTGGCAAGGTTCTGTTCTCCTTTGGTATCATTACATAAACAGGTGGGGGAATTACATCAGAAATTAGATAGTGTTATTATCACTTTGAAAGCTGAAGACAGGTCCTGGGCTTTTGACAAAATATTAGGGGCTTGAGTCTGAAAAACCAGCCTCCCCTCCCGGGGCTGGATCACACTATTGTCTTCAACAAACGCAGGCCTTTGTCAGCAGGTCACCGTTATCTACATGGTGTGGTCCGCTAAAACAAGATATTAGAAGGTATCTCCAGACACCACCATCCACTGACACAGTGTCAGCATCACTAAACCGCTGGATGCTGTTTCATGTTGGTAACTTCACATTTTGGCTGTGTTCAGACATCCTTTTAATTACAGTACATAAATCGTACATATATAAATATCATAGTAGTGATGATTAGTACTACTGATTAGTAGGGGTGTAACAATATATCGTGCCACGAAATTTCGCGATAAAAAAATGTCACAATACGTGTCGTGGAGATGACAAACTGTATTGCGATATTGGGTTATTAATATTAATCTATTGTGTTGACTAGTAACGCGCATACGACCGCGCCTCGACCCGCGGAGTTAAGCCTTACCTTATTAAATTAAACCTTTTTGGGGTCGTGAGTAGGATAAACACGGGGACAACTTCTGCTGAGTTCCAGTGTACTTTAATGTCCCTCAACAGTGTAGGATTTTAGAACATCAACACAGCACCTAGTGCCGTACTGTGGCGTATCACTCCGCCCAATCTAAAACAGACTAATCACTACAGATAAACTGACTAGTGTCATTATAGTCCCTGATTTACATCAGAATATAAAGAATATATTTATAAAATAATGAACCCTGAATTACCAAAATAACCTTAACAAAAATAAATCTCCTCTTACACTTATAAGGTGAGCATGAATCAATCTTTTTTATGATGTAAAATTGTATGTATTTATTTACTTTTATTTATTTATTTAATTTTAGTTGTTACATTTCTGGAAAAGAAAAAAGTCAAATCATACATGAGAGAAACTATTCAGTTTGCGTCTAAATATTTGTACTTGTATGAAACTGAAGATGCATAATGCAAACCTGACATTTACTTTTAGTTCAGTTTGTGGAAAATGGTTGTCCTGGCTTTCTCTTTAAAACTTAAACAGTTATAAAGCATTACAAACTGTAACAATAGGGCAAACGCACAGCATTGTTTTGTATTTTGTGTCTTTCAAATAAAAGACAATTTTTTCCAGTCATATTTTCCTCATGCAAGGTTGTTAAAAAAATACTGCTATAATATCGTATCGTATCGTTATCGTGACCTCAGTATCGTGTATCGTACCGTATCGTGAGATTAGTGTATCGTTACACCCCTACGGATTAGTAGTAGGCAGCAGCTGATTGTAAGAATCTCAAAGTACTATGGGACATACTATGTTCTGAACGAAACTCTTTAATTAGAAAAATACTTGGTTTTGGCATTTGGGTTCTGTTCAAGCTCTATTTATCAGACCTTAACCCCACCTACCTATACAATCGCAGCTCGCAGGAGGAAGCTGGGGAGTAGGTGGGATCGCCATTCGATGATAACAGCGAGCTTGGTAGGTTAGACAGATCTTTATAGAGGGCAAAGAACAAATGGACTAATTTGAAGGAACCATTTAAAGGGGTGAATATCAGCGCATACACACTGCCAAGTTAACTCCCGGGGCTTGTTTGTAAAAGTGACTTATATTAACCGCCACACTTGCACCTTTTACAATGTTTTGAAGGTCTGTCTGAATGGACTGACATTCTCTCTCCTGCTGTGTTGAAAAGAGTAAAATAGACAGAATTTGTGTCTGAAACCAGACAGAGTTAGACACAAATGGAAATTGGACTCCTGCCGGGTTGCCAGGATCACGGTTCCAGCAGAATTGTCATGCTGGACTTCTCTGATAGATATAACACCAACGGTGAATGGGCTCCAACATACTTCCAGCAAATCTGTAGAAAGTTCATATGGAGAAAAACACAAATACAAAATAGCTGAAGAAGAAATAATCAATTAAAGCTGCAAGCAGCGATGAACGGTCCTCCACCCTTGTGTACGTTCAGGCTGCAGTGGAAGCTTGTATGACTTGATGTAGATTCTTCAGGCCTGGACATTTAGCGGATGACACCACCCACGACTCTATATCAAACCATTCATAAGTTATGCCAGAAAATAGGGACTATGAAATATTGACCAATCAGAAAAAGGGGCTGGGCTAATTCATGCCAATGAAGGTCAAGGACTCAATACCGAGTCCGATGACACCACCCACATGTCTTTATCACAACCCATTCAAAAGTTATGGCAGAGAAAAGTTTTCTAGGGGGCGCTGTTGAGCCATTAGGCCACGCCCATTAATGCAAACCATGAAACATCAAATTTATCACCAGGCCTGGCTTGCGTGCAGAATTTGGTGACTTTTGGGGAACTATCAAATATGGACCAATCGGATAAAGGAGGCCGTGCTTTTTGGCGTCTAGCGTCACCACGGTTACGCTTTTGAAAGAGAAAAGTAATGGGCGACGTCGCAGGATAGAGACGTACATTTTGATGTATAACACACCTGGGTGCACATTACGGTTCGGGCCGTATTAACTGCCGAAGGAATGGCATAAATTGCGCCAAAATTACACGATTAATTCAAAATGGCCGACTTCCTGTTGGGTTTCGGCCATGGCTCCAAGAGACTTTTCTTTAAGTTGTGCCATGATACAGGTGTGTACCGATTTTCGTGCATGTACGTCAAACCGTATTGTGGGGCTTGAGGCACAAAGTTTTCTAGGGGGCGCTGTTGAGCCATTAGGCCACGCCCATTAATGTAAACCATTAAATATCAAATTTATCACCAGGCCTGGCTTGCTTGCAAAATTTGGTGACTTTTGGGGCACGTTTAGGGGGAAAAAAGGGCCTCCTTTCGTCAGAAGGAAAATAACAATTCCTACAGATACAATAGGGCCTTCGCACTGTCAGTGCTCGGGCCCTAATTAGCTGAAGAAGAAATAATCAATTAGCTTTGAATACCATTGCAGCATTTGGTCAGAGGGATTTGAGCTGGTTTGAGCATTATTCGCATAGTTGATTTAAATAAACTTCAACAGCCCGGCAGATAGGATGGAGGTTAAGCTGCTTCTGGCTCGATGCAGTCTCAGCTGATCTCAGCCAACAGTAAATCAATAAGCGATAGATTGTAATGGCTTGAATCCGTTATCTATGGAAGATGGGGAGAAATAGGCCTCTGATCATTTCAGCTCAGTTCAGAAACACAGTGCATCTCTCCCCAAAACACCACATGGGATACTCAGAGCTTGATGAATCATGTATTAAAGAGGAATTATTTAAGCTAATGGGCCATTACTGGCAGCTTGACACGCTGCTTACACTATCCTCGCTTGCTCCATTTGTTAGTCTTTGTGATTGACAAGAAAGCAGCCAAATCTCATTACAACAGAAAAAAACAATGAATGTCGGTCCAGGACAGAGGGAAAAGGTTGATAAATATTTATGTCCTCCATAATCTGTTTTGGTAAAAACTTTGGTCTTGCATTTAAATCAATAAGCGAAAAAAAAAAGAAGGAAAGTCATATTCAGTGAACTTTGAGAGAGATCTGTCAGCTGCATACATTCATGTTTTTCAAATTAAGGAGCCATGTATGTATATATATATATATATATATATATATATATATATATATATATATATATATATATATATATATATATATATATATATATATATATATATATATACATGTTTATATATATATGTATATTTCAATATATTGAAATATTAATTTCCTGAAATGCCATACTATATATATATATATATATATATATATATATATATATATATATATATATATATAGTAGTCAGTTAAATCCCCTGGAGAAATCAGAGAACATGACCCGCACAGTCCTGCTGCTTTGTTCCAGATGATTGTGGGTTGGTAGAAGCAGGTGTATGATGGCGTCTACAACTCCATCCCCATTATGATAAACTGCAGTGGGTCCTGGAAGGCGTTTGTTTGTTTATTTAAGTGGGCCAATAAAAGTCTCTCCAGGACTTTCATGATGTGGGATGTTAGGGCTACAGTCATTAGGAGAAGATGGATGAGGTGAGATCTTGTTTGGTTCTGTCCAGCCATCCTGGGCATTGCTCCCCTCTATCAACCCCTACACTGAGCTCAAGTTTTCCTCCTTACTCCGGCCGGACGTAGCGCGTGGAAGGATCATATTATTCCGGCCAGATCCTCCCCACCCCATCTGGCCGGAGGGGGTAGTGTATAGCCCATAGGCTGTAAACTAATACAAGTAAATGGACTTATTTTCATAAAGCGCCTTTCTACAAACAAAATGTACGTTTTACGTCTCATTTATTCATTCACACACGCACTAATATACTTGGGAAACAGTTAGGCACCAAATATAATATATTTAATTTTCTCAGACGGCAAAAATAAGAACTTTATTGATCCCACATAGGAGTAATTCATGTTATATCAGCTATAGAGAACAAGGTAGTGCCGAAAAACAATATATATCCCCTCTTGCAAAAATAAGAAAAATAGAGAAACATATTTTCTCATCAACAAAACATATTTAAATTTTTTCAAGTAACGTCTGTTTGGTGATCCAACTCTGAAGCCTGAATTATGGTTCTGCGTCAAATCGACGCTGTGCACACGCCGTCACCGTGACGCCGTCGTGAACCTTCGGACTTCTCCGTCACTCCATTTCTCCGCGGTGCAGTACCCCCCGTGACCGCTAATTCAGGATCTTTTCCTGAATGGTTTATCCGACTTTTTCCGGTCACAGTGAATCAAAGAGATAAGGACAACTATTGTGGAAAAAAAAAAAAAAAAAAAAAAACTGCTTCAAACCGGAAACCGGAAATGCGTT
Organism: Cololabis saira; assembly: GCF_033807715.1. Lineage (NCBI taxonomy): Eukaryota > Metazoa > Chordata > Actinopteri > Beloniformes > Belonidae > Cololabis > Cololabis saira. Next base: position 6,064,071 of record NC_084589.1, read on the forward strand.
GCTACCAAGCAAACCGGAGGGTTACACGGTAACCCAGGTTCTCTGAGTGGAGAGACTGACTCTCCACTACAGATTAATTTCATTTATCTGTATGGGAACTGACCTCGAACGAGGCAGTCTCGTGGAATACCTCTTTAAGACACACGTACTGGTGGCCCTGCCTCCATGCCAATCACGGGGCTACATAAGCCCCCCGTGGGCAGTGCCACCCTGATTTAATTTTTGATTGACACGACGTTCAGAGCGGCTCTTGTGTGGAGAGTCAGTCTCTCCACTCAGAGAACCTGGGTTACCGTGTAACCCTCCGTTCTCTTTCGTGTTCGAGACTGACTCTCCACTACAGATTAATTTCATTTATCTGTATGGGAACGCTGTAAGACACACCGCGAAGAACGAGCAGACCAGCCGCCCCGCGGCAGCCAAAGCGGTTCAACCCCAAATGAGCCCGCCTACCGAAAAAACTCCGCCAGCAAAAGCCGTATAGGCGCGAGACGCTACCTAGGCCCAGCTGACCCCGCCAGACGCAAAAGGTCAGTCAAATAAGACGTCACGGCCTAGGCGCAAGACGCAACCTAGGCCCAGCTGGCCCTGCCAGACGCAAAGGCCAGTCAATAAAGTAAAATAGCCGGCCAGACGCACGGCTAGCTTAAAACCCAACATCACTCCGAGCCAAACCGAGGCGACCGGAGGCAAGGTGAGAACGAGCTGTTCTACTGCGCAGCGCCCAGGACACGCTCCGCGAACGGAGTGCCGGCTGCCATATTCATGCAGTAGAACCTAGCAAATGTGGAGGGCGCAGACCAAGAGGCTGCCGCACAAACTTCGGACAACGAGGCACCCCGCCACAAAGCCCATGAGGTAGAGACGCCTCGTACTGAATGTGCGCGCACCCGGGTCGGGGCCGGCTTGCCCGCCTGCTTGTAAGCCTCCAGAATCGTCTCCACGACCCAATGAGACAGCCGGTCCTTCGAGACGGGCTGACCCCTACAGTTAGGCCGATAACAGACGAAGAGCTGGTCCGTCGCCCTATAGGCCTGAGTCTGCTGAATGTAGGCCCTCAGGGCCCTGACAGGGCACAAAGACGTCTGCAATTCGGCGTCCCCAGGGCCCAAGGACCAAGGACTGACTAGTCTGGGACTCCCACACCTTCGGTAGGAAAGCTGGGTTCGGCCGCAGCTCCACCCCAGCATCACCCGGCAGGAACCGGCAGCAGTCTTCATGGACCGACAAGGCATGGAGCTCTCCTATCCTCTTCGCAGACGCGATAGCCAGCAAGAAGGCCGTCTTGAAAGAGAGCCACTGAATTTCGACCGACTCCAGGGGCCCAAAAGGTGCGTGACGCAAGGCCGCCAGGACTAGTCCCAAATCCCAAGGAGGGGGGGGGTGGTCTCGGCCCTCTAAGTGAGGGGCGACCCCGACGGGCGCCCCGAAGGAACCGGGCAATAAGGGCGCAACTGTCCCCCGACAGCGTGCGCGGCCCGACACGGGCTGCCTTTATGGCGGACACCATCCCCCTGAGAGTCGAAGGGGACCTACCCGCCTCCAACAGTCCCTGGAGGAACAGGAGGACGTCACCAGCTCCACAAGTCAGAGGATCTAACTGTCTCGCATCGCACCACGATCGGAACACTCCCCATCTGTAGACGTATGCCCTCGTCGTTGACAGAGCCCGGGCCCCCTCCATAGTGCCCACTACAGCCGGGGCCAACCCCATGGCTAGAAACTCGGCCCTTTCAGGGGCCAGGCCCAGAGCTTGAGACCCCGGGGAAAGGGATGAAAGAGAGTCCCGTGGGCTTGCGACAGGAGGTCCCGGCGCACCGGAAGCTCCCAGGGTTGACCCTGGAGAAGGGGCGCAATCGCAGAGAACCAGAACATCTGCGGCCAATAGGGAGCCACCAATATGAGGCTCACGCCCTCGACCCGGACTCTCTGAAGGACCGAGTGAAGGAGAACAAAGGGAGGGAAAGCGTAGAGGAGACCCCGGGGCCACTGATGCACCATCAGTCCCTCCCCACGGAAAAGAACAGGGGACAGTGTGTTGTCGCCCTGGACGCAAACAGATCGGCTACTGCGGTACCGAACTGGTCCCAGATCTGCTGCACCACCTGGGGATGCAGTCTCCATTCCGTGGCGAGGGGGCCCCCCCGAGAGAGTCGGTCCGCAGCGACGTTCACGACCCCCGGCACGTGCATCACCCTCAGGGACTTGAACCGTGGGTGAGCCCAGTCCCATAGTATCCGCGCCATCCTGCAGAGGCGAGGGGAGCCCAAGCCCCCCTGCCTGTTGACATACGCTGCTGCCACCGTGCTGTCTGTTCGCACCAGCATATGGCGGCCCGCCAGGACAGGCCCGAAGTGGAGAAGCGCCAGATATATCGCACGCAGCTCCAACACGTTGATATGCTGAGCCCACCAATGACCCTGCCAGCGACTGCTGACGCCGCTGCCCTCGTGGACCGCACCCCAGCCGACCGGGGAGGCGTCCGAAGACACCACCTGGCGACGCAAAACAGGGCCCAGTGTGTTGCCCCTTGTCAAAGTGGCGGGCTGCTCCCACCAAAGGAGAGCCAGCCGTATCGTGCGTGTCACCGACACCCTGGCCTGCCCGTCTCTTTGTGGACAGAGACCCAGCCCCAGGAAGCGCCGTTGTACCGGCCGCATATGCAAGAGCGCCAGGGGCACCACGTGCACCGTGGCCGCCATCAACCCCAACAGGCGGAGGCACAGCTTCCAGCGCACTCTGGCTCCCAGCCGAAAGTGAGACAAGCACGTCCTGATGGCAGCCTGTCTCACCGGAGTCAGGGACAGTGTCCCTGCCATGGAATCCACACACATGCCCAGAAAGTCCGTAGACTGCGACGGCTGAAGCCTGCTCTTCACCAGATTGAGACGCAGGCCCAGGAGATCCAGATGCCGCCGGAGTCGAGCAACGTTGTCGCGACATAGCTCCGCTGAGCGAGCACACACCAGCCAATCGTCCAGATAATTCAGGATGCGCATGCCCTCCTGACGCAGGGGACCCAAGACCGCATCCATGCACCGCGTGAATGTGCGCGGGGCCAAAGAAATGCCGAACGGAAGGACACAGAACTCGTAGACTTTGCCGTTGAAGGCAAATCTGAGGTAACGTCTGTGACCCTCCCAGATTGGAATTTGGAAATAGGTGTCCTTTAGGTCGATGGTGGCAAACCAATCGCCCGGAAGAACCGCCTGACAGACCCTCGGCACCGTCAGCATCCTGCAACGCAGGGGTCTCAAAAATTTGTTGAGCCCCCTCAAGTCCAAAACCGGTCTCAACCCCCCATCCTTCTTGGGGACGAGAAAATAACGGGAATAGAACCCAGCCTGCCGGTTGATCTGCGGCACCTCCCTGATGGCTCTCTTCGCCAGGAGAGTGCCGATCTCCACCACCAAAACCCCTCTCTGCTGTGCGTCTGTCACTACCGTAAGGGTGACGGACTCCGTTTGTGGGGGCTTGTGCAGAAACTGCACCCGATACCCCTGGGTCATGGTGGAAACTACCCAGGGGTCGGCCCCGATTGTCCCCCAGAACAAGGTCTGAGCCAGGGGACGGCAAGAGGGGGCTGGGCCCCACCAACTGTCAGGGACGAGACGAGGCCGCACGGGGACCCTTGCCCCGACCTCGACCCGAACGCTGCCCGCGTCCCGCGTTCCCGCGCCGAGCAGCATCCAGCTGGACCCTCAGGTCGCCCTGATCTGAATGCCGTTGTACTGGCTGCCGCCGCGGCACCACCTGGGGAGCCTTGAAGCCCTGCCCACGGCCCCGTTGTTTCTGGAGGCCTCCTGACAGGTCCTTGGCACACTTGCGGGCCTCTCGGGCCTCCTCGAGCAGTGCCTTGGCGTCCGGGCCGAACATGGCAGACGGCACCACCGGCAGCTTAAACAGCACATTCCGGTCTTCCGTACCAAACGATGATTGGGACAACCACAGATGGTGCCTTGCCAACCAAACCGAGGCTGTGGCCCTATCGGACGCCACCGCCTGCTCCTGCATCAGCTTCGCCGAGAGCGAGGACACCCGATGCAGCTCAGCCGCTACACTGGAGTCCCCGCCTACCAGTCGCTTGGTTAGGTGGCGCTGGTACAGAGCCAGGATGGACCCCGTATTGACCAGCTTAGACTGCACCGCCGTGGTGGCGTGCACTCTAGTAAGCAATGCGTCCAATGGCTTAGTGTATTTGCCCGAGCACTTCGGCTGCCCCAGAATCGATGCGGAGGGGGGGGCGAAGAAAGCCCTCAAGGACTGATCCACCTCGGGAGCCGGCCCACAGCCAATCTTCTGACTGTCACTCACATTTGACAGCTGTCTACACAGCCCTGACCACCTGCGGGCCTTGGACGGGTCAGTCCACTGCCGGAGGACAATATCCTCTACATCCGGCAGTAACGGGACCATTCGGGGGCGTGGTTGCTCCTCATCCTCATCGGCAAACCGGGAGGCCCCCCGGCGATGCTCGGTTGGCAGCTCGACGCCCAATGCCTGAGCGGCGCGAGCCATGATCTCATGCAGGAGAGGTGGAGGGTCCCTCTGCTCCTGGTCCTCCCCCTGCTCTTGCTCCGCCTCCCCCTGTTCTCCTTGACTGAAGGGGTCTTCTCCCTCTGAGTCAAACCCAAGAATATCAACCTCATCTTCCGACTCCGCCGCATCGTCCATAGGCTGCTCGACAGGCTGCTCGGTCACTGAGGCGGCATTAGAGTTTGATGCGGGCGGCGGCACGGACACCGTAGTCTCCGGAGGTGGCGTAAACAACGTGCCGTCCCCCACCGACCGCCTTTGTCGTTTGGCTGGAGCCGGACCACCGCCTGAGGGGTCCAGAGAGAATGACTCAGCTCTAGCTCTCCTCACCCTGGCCGGCAAGATGAAGCAGCTCATACATGCCGACGGGGCCCGCATGGACATACGGGCATGTTCCGGTCCCAAACACAGCCGGCACATGTCATGGGCATCCTCTGCAGGCATCCTGACTTCAGAGGTCTGACATAAGGGAGCCTGTGAACCGGGAGTGGCCATTGTTCACAGAGGTAAACTGTATTTATATATAATATAATATATATATATATAGATATATATAATATAGGAGAATCCTGTATATATAAATGACAGTGGTAGCCAACCTACAAACTCAACGCGTTGCCGCGGTGTAGGCCGCTAACGCCGTTGCAACAATAATATATGTATATGTGTGTAAACCACACCATATATATCGCCAGGTAACAGCCAGCAAACCGCAGCACAGGCAACAGTGCCCTCTCGTGGACACCGGCCGCAGTGTGGCCTGTGCCCACCCCTCCCGCCGACGGCGACGTCACGCGGAAGCGGAAGACAGATGCCGGTGCTGCTGCTAATGCTGTCCCCTAGTCGTTTGTTTACAACGTTAGTTATATATATATATATATATATATATATATATATATATATAATCTAGCAGAACCCTGTATATATAAACAACAGTAGTAGCCAACCTACAAACTCAATGCGTTGCCGCGGTGTAGGCCGCTAACGCCGTTGCGACAATAATATATATGTATGTGTTTACAACGTCAAAATGTGATGTACACGGCGCCACGAGCGCTCCACCAACTAGGTCGGTTTCATGCTGAGGAACGCCGCGTACAGTCAGTTCATGAAGCGCCGACTGCCAGGTCTCCCCCACCTTAGGCGGGTTTAACACAAGCAGTACGACGCGACGAGTCAACGGCGACTACTGCACCTCCCCTGCCTGAGGCGGGTTCGGTACAATGTCCCGCTGTTTGACAAAGGCAACAGTGCTTCCCCCCCCGCCGGCGGGTTCGACTACCGTGCCCGGATTTTCTATGGGAATAATCTGTACAGCTGGGACCCCAAAGGATCCTGAGAGGAGCCCCGCAGGACCTGCTCTCTACACAAAGGTAAGCTACAATATTCACAGAAACGCTTTGAGGTAACCCCACGTCTGCCAACGTGGAAATCAAATGAATCAGGGTGGCACTGCCCACGGGGGGCTTATGTAGCCCCGTGATTGGCATAGAGGCAGGGCCACCAGTACGTGTGTCTTAAAGACGTATTCCACGAGACTGCCTCGTTCGAGGTCAGTTCCCATACAGATAAATGAAATTAATCTGTAGTGGAGAGTCAGTCTCGAACACGAAAGAGAACCATCACAGCCCTCTCGTCTGCGTTTGGTCTGCGTTTGGTCTGCGTTTGGTCTGCGTCGCCTCGACGCGTAGTTACAATCTTTGGGAGGTGCATGTCAGTTACGGTGTGACGCGTCGACGCATACCACACGCCGTAGCACACGCCACAGGCCGTAGGCACAGCGTCGTTTTGACGCAGAACCATAACTCAGCCATTGAGGTGCAGATATTCATAAACCTGGTGGCTGACGAGAGAATTAAAAAAGGATGTAGACGGGCGATAAGGATCGATCAGATCCACCAGGAGCTCTGTTTTACTCTCAGCCGCTCGCGGCTCCAGCTGATTTTCTGATCAGCGGCGACACAAACAAAGGGGTTGCGCAATCGGGTACGTCACAGCAGCTTCACCCCAACCTGCCCACTTCACCCCAACCCGCCCACTTCACCCCAACCTGCCCACTTCACCCCAACCCGCCCACTTCACCCCAACCCGCCCACTTCTCACCCCAACCCGCCCACTTCACCCCAACCGGACCACTTCTCACCCCAACCTGCCCACTTCACCCCAACCCGCCCACTTCACCCCAACCCACCCACTTCTCACCCCAACCCTCCCACTTCACCCCAACCCGACCACTTCACCCCAACCTGCCCACTTCTCACCCCAACCCGACCACTTCACCCCAACCCGACCACTTCACCCCAACCTGCCCACTTCTCACCCCAACCCGACCACTTCACCCCAACCTGCCCACTTCTCACCCCAACCCGACCACTTCACCCCAACCTGCCCACTTCTCACCCCAACCCTCCCACTTCACCCCAACCTGCCCACTTCTCACCCCAACCCGACCACTTCACCCCAACCCGACCACTTCACCCCAACCCGCCCACTTCTCACCCCAACCCGCCCACTTCACCCCAACCGGACCACTTCTCACCCCAACCTGCCCACTTCACCCCAACCCGCCCACTTCACCCCAACCCACCCACTTCTCACCCCAACCCTCCCACTTCACCCCAACCCGACCACTTCACCCCAACCTGCCCACTTCTCACCCCAACCCGACCACTTCACCCCAACCCGACCACTTCACCCCAACCTGCCCACTTCTCACCCCAACCCGACCACTTCACCCCAACCTGCCCACTTCTCACCCCAACCCGACCACTTCACCCCAACCTGCCCACTTCTCACCCCAACCCTCCCACTTCACCCCAACCCGACCACTTCACCCCAACCTGCCCACTTCTCACCCCAACCCGACCACTTCACCCCAACCCGCCCACTTCTCACCTGACTGTTGAAAAACAAACGAGGACAAAGTGGGTGGAGCCGGGATGATGCGTGACGAGCCGTACCAAGGCGAGTCGGGCTGAGTAGGTACTAGTGGAAAAGCGCCATATCTCTGGTTGTGTGTATATGTGTGGTCCTGCGATGCACTGGTTACCTGTCCAGGGTGTACCTGCCTCTCACCTGTAATTAGCTGGGATAGACTCCACCAGACCCCCATGATCTTGCAAAGGATAAAGCGGGTATAGAAAATGGATTGACAAATGGACATTTGGAGGGTAGGGTGTTGTGTTGGATGGAGAGTGACTCTAGATGTGTCTGAAAAGAAGCAGATTGTGATGGATGAATCGATAGCAAACATCTGTGGTGTCGGTTAAGGAAACGGCTGTTCTACTTGGACACAATATGTTTATTTGTATCAAAGTATAAGGCATTTATCTTGAAATATTACACATTATTGCTTTAATTTCCCTTTAAAAACCACATATTTCTCTATATGCAGTTTTGGAAAATGTTGCCTGAACCATAAATCCACCACTCCAGATTACTGTTGGCTCAAATAAACCTAATAACATTTGGGTTTGAGCAGACGAAAGACAGCGTGTTACCGCTGTTTTTTATGACAGTGTGCGGTGTTGGAGGGCGTCTTGTGCTGTCAGTTTGCGCTCTTGGACACAGCTCATTTACCTACCTGGGCAGCTCTCTCCATGCTCTGTGTTAGTATTATAATTGCTACTTGCTGTCGGGTCTCGCTGGAATATGTGTCACGTTAGTTGTTACCCAGAGCTGATAGATGTGAATGAAAAGTGACACTTAAAAAAGGGAATGCATTGCAACTATGCATGCTGAATACAAATTGACATGTAAGTAGTTTAAAATGACTCCCCTCTGCAGGACTATATCACCCACTGTCAATTTTTTTTTTCTTCTGTTAGGCTCTCAGCATCTTGATATGTGTCTTTAACTTTTCCTGTTATTAGTGCCAGAGTGGTGACAAATGGTGGCCTGTCATGTATAACCCTTCTCTCAGCTGTGGTGGGTAACACCCCCCAACCCTGCAGAAGGAATTTTGCAGGGAATTTTGTCATTTTCAAAATGACAAAAGCAATTGTTTTTATAATGTTGGATGTGTAGTTGGACAAATATTTGGGAGGTATGTTGTAGGATGTGACCTGATATGTTGTTTTACTCCTCCAATGGGAAAATCCAGACACAGTGATACACGGGGCCACGTCTGACGTGTCATCACTATAAAGATGGGTTTAGAGTCTGCAATTTGAGCTGTCCCGCACGAATGATGGCCCGCGTGAAATAATCCAGCACAACCTTTCAGTTGATCGTGAAACTGCCACATTTGATAACACATTGCTTCATGTCCTGGAACGTCGTTTTTCCACATATGGACACAAAATAACTTCATATAGGAATGATGTCTCACAATATTTTGCAAGAATGTGATGAGAGAGAGGGCTGCCAGCTCCAGCAGCTGAAAGAGTGTGTAATTGTAGGCTGGAGGAGTTAAGTGGTTCACCACAGAGCTGTCAAGCAGGAGAGGTGAGTACATCTTCAGTCCACAGAGAGGAGCAGCTTCACTATTGAGACGCATAAGCTCTCTGGGCTCCAGCTTGATGGTGGTTTACACCTTTAACCCTCGTGCTGTCTTCGGGTCAAAATGACCTAATTCTCCTTCTTTCTCCTTCTTTCCTCCGGCTCTCTCCTTCCTTCTTTCTTCCTGCCCTCTCCTTCCTTCTTCCCCTTCTCTTTTCTCCCTTCCTTCCTTCTTTCCTTGTTTTCTCCTTTCTTTCTTTCCTTCCTTCCTTCCTTCCTTCCTTCCTTCTTTTTTCCCTTCCTTCCTTCCTTCCTTCCTTCCTTCCTTCCTTCCTTCCTTTTCTCCCTTTCTCCCTTCCTTATTTTCTTCTTTCTTTCTTTCTTTCTTTCTTTCTTTCTTTCTTTCTTTCTTTCTTTCTTTCTTTCTTTCTTTCTTTCTTTCTTTCTTTCTTTCTTTCTTTCCTTCCTTCCTTCCTTCCTTCCTTCCTTCCTTCCTTCCTTCCTTCTTCTCTTCCTCCTTCCTTGACCCAAAGACAGCACAAGGGTTAAAATCATCAAAAGGGAGCAGTCTGGAGCAGTCTTTGACCCATCATAACTCCAGAATCCTGAAACGATTTCAGAAAATCACCAGAGGCTCTTTATAAAAGTGAGAAGAGTTGGTCCAACTGTGTTCTGATTGGTTGAATTCAAGGAGGCATGATGATGACTATGGGCTTACAAACACACATCAATGCTTTATTCATTTTTTTTTTTCCATATTTCATTCACATGAGCACTTTTTTGCGACAGACTAAGACAGAACATAGAAATATGACACATGACAACTGTGGTCACTGAACCCACGACGGCTTCTGGAATAACCTGGTCAAAGTCCAGACCTGGACCTGGTTGAGATGCTGTGGTGGAACCTTCGGAAAACTCAATTCAATTCAATTTTATTTGTATAGTGTCTAATACAACAGATGTTGTCTCTCTCCGCATTATTTGCAAGACCTGATAGTGCCTTATGTTCCTGTCAGAGCTCTCCGTTCTCAGAGTGCAGGTTTACTCGTAGTTCCTAGAGTATCTAAATGTAGATTTGGAGGGCGGGCGTTCTGCTATCAGGCACCACTACTTTGGAACCAACTTCCAATCTGGGTTAAGGAGGCTGACACCACCTCCACCTTTAAAACTAAACTTAAAACATTTCTGTTTAGTAAAGCCTATAGTTAGTGTTTAGTAAACCTCTAGCTGGTGTTGGTAAATCTCTAGGTAGTGTAAACTTTAGTGTGTCAGAGTCGCTCCTGTATTTTCTTGTGCTGGCCCCCCCTTCTCCTCCCTTTTCTCTCTTTTGTCCATGTTGCAGCATCCTTTGCCGGACACCGGAACCTGCAGGTGGTCATGGGTGGCTTGTAGCTTGCATTACGGAGCACAAGTCTTTCCCCGACCCTGCACCCCAACCTGGGACTTGCTGATATGACCGGAGCTTCGGGAGCTGCGTGCTGGCCTGCGGTCCCCACCCCCGGTCATCCCGTTGCTGCTTCCACCTGCCTGCGGTCCCCACCCCTGGTCATCCCGTGGCTGCTTCCACCTGCCTGCTGTGCTGTTGCCGTCCCTGACCCACCAGTCTGGCCCTCGGCAGGAGGGTCCCCCCTTATGAGCCTGGTCCTGCTCAAGGTTTCTTCCCTCCTAAAGGGGAGTTTTTCCTTGCCACTGTTTGGCTTAAGGTTTTTCTCCCACTAGGGGAGTTTTTACCTGCCATTGTTTATGTAATAACTGCTCGGGGGTCATGTTCTGGGTGTGGGTCTCTGGAAAGCGTCTAGAGACAACTCTGTTGTATTAGACGCTATATAAATAAAATTGAATTGAATTGAATTGAATTTCCAGAGACCCAGAATATGAACATAAACCCCGAGCAATTTTTACATAAACAATGGCAGGTAAAAACTCCCATAGTGGGAGAAAAACCTTAAGCCAAACAGTGGCAAGAAAAACTCCCCTTTAGGAGGGAAGAAGCCTTGAGCAGGACCTGGATCATAGGATCTTAGGTCTAAATCAACATTACATAAATTCATAACGAGGAAAGACACAGAGACTGCTTGGAATAGTTTTAACGCACTCCTGAGGGAGGGGGAGCAGAGGAGTGCAGAGCAAGGAGGCTCTCATTGAGAACTCCTGAGCTTCCCCAAAGTACACTCCTCCTGCATTATGCTTTTATTAAGAAACGTGACAGGAAATGACCATATAAGGACAGTGAACAGTAGACAGTAGACAATGGGTGGAATTGATAACATGTGATTCAGTCAATCACACTACAGTAGACAGATGTCACCAGACAGTTCAAAACCCTGAGTAGATCAGGAAGTGGCTGCTGTGACTTCTGTTAGCCAAGAATGTGACAGTTTCAGGAGGACAAAACAAGTTCAAAGGTTGATTAACCTCACAGGGGACCCTCCTGCCGAAGGCCAGACTGGGGGAGGGGGGTCGGGGACGTCAGCAGCACAGCGTACTGTGTAGTGAAGGTCCAAACAACTCAATGAATGCACCAGAACTCCTCCAGAACCATGGGACACTGATGAATACAAACAGCACATTCCTTGTATCCCCTTGTCCCCTTGTCTTACCTCAGCTAATTCTGGATCCGCAAGCTGTTGAATCATGAGAGTACTAAAAATTGCCCAAATGATTTTATTTTATTTGTCCCTTCTTTACTTTTCAAAAAACATACAATGATGGCACAATGAAAACATTTGCATGGTAGTTCATATGAAACCAAAGACCAGCTATTGGCAGGTGGTTTTTAATGTTTTTAACATAGACTTTGTAAGAAATAATGCTTTTAGGTCTCATTTCCTTGTATTGCGTGGTGCCATCCCACATGGAAAGAACCTATATGATGCATATATGCAACTATATGTAACCTATATGCTACATATAAGCATCATATATGCGCATATATACCACATATATGCCTGGTATATGCTCCATATAGGCTGCATATATCTCACATATAGGTCAAAATCAGGTGCATATATGTGCATATACAGGGCATATAGGTCTCCTATATAGCTTGTTTATACCCTCATATAGGTCATATATGTTCATTATACAAGCCATATATGTCTCCTATATAGCTTGTTTATACCCTCATATGTCATATATGTTCATTATACAAGCCATATAGGTCTCCTATATAGTTTCTTTATCCATATGTAACCCACATGAAAAGAGTGGTTACTAAACCTGTTTATGTGATTTAGAGGTGTAATACCACGCCCCACCACAGAGTGGCGCACTTGCTTTATATGTGTCTCGGGTCACGTTTTTCCCAGTCCCGGTTAAGATGTCGACCTGAAAAGCTGTGAACAAACTAAAGAACTGTATTTAATCCTGTGTGTGTGAGAAGCTAACGGAGGAGCGTTCCTGTCTGTGGGCCCTCTCATTGTGAACTCCGGTAAGCTGTTCATAACCACTGGCCGCTTTAGGCTCAACCTCGTTAGCTTGTCGATTAGCCTCGTGCTAACGGCACGACGCCCTTGTTTTAGATAATAATAATAATAATAATGAATTAAATTTATAATGCACTTTCCATTTGGAAATCTCAAAGTGCTTACAAAAAAAAAAAAAAAAAAAAAAAAAAAAAAAAAAAAAAAAAAAAAATCATTTATCAAAGCTGGCATATGCTTTGTTAAAAAGGTGAGTTTTGAGTCCTCTCTTGAAAGTGTCAACTGTCTGTGGTTCTCTCAGGTGGGTGGGGAGGGTGTTCCACAGTTTAGGGGCAACGGAGCAGAAGGCCCGGTCACCCATAGTGACTAGCTTGGTTTTGGTGGGTTTGAGGAGGTGGTTGTTTGCTGAGCGGGTGCGGGTGGGGGGCTGAGGATGAATCAGCTCCTTGAGGTAAGGGGGAGCGTTGCCGTGGATGCATTGGTAGGTGAGTAGGGAGATCTTGAATTCAGTCCGGGAGGAGATGGGGAGCCAGTGCAGTGAGTGGAGGATGGGAGTGATGTGGTCATATTTGCGCACTCTCATCAGGATCCTAGCAGCACTGTTCTGTATGTATTGGAGCTTTTGAAGGCTCTTGCTTGGGATCCCGATGAGAAGTGCATTGCAGTAGTCTAGCCTGGAGGAGACGAAGGCGTGGACCAGTTTTTCTGCATCTTTCGGGGACAGTATGGGGCGGAGTTTGGCGATGTTTTTGAGGTGGAAGAAGGAAGTTTGACGGAGGTGATTGATGTGGGCCTCATAGTTGAGGTGGGGGTCCATTCTGACACCCAGGTTGGTGATGACGGATGACAGAGGGATATCCTGGCCAGAAAAGGTGATGCATGTGATGGGAGATGACTTGACCTGGTGTGGGGTGCCGATGAGCATGGCTTCTGTTTTGCTGCTGTTGATCTGTAAAAAGTGTTGTTTCATCCACGCCTTGATCTCCTCCAGGCAGATGGTGAGTGTGGATGAAGTTGACTGTGCAGAAGATGGGTCCAGTTTTAAGTAAAGCTGTGTGTCATCAGCATAGCAGTGGAAGGCCAAGCCGTGCCTGCTGATGACACTGCCGAGGGGGAGCATGTACAGGGTGAAGAGGGTGGGGCCGAGTACAGATCCTTGAGGGACACCGCAGGTGATGGGCTGGGTTTGGGATTTAACGCCTCCCAAGGAGATGCACTCGGTTCTTTCTGTGAGGTATGATCTGAACCAGTCCAGGGCGGTATTGCGGAGTCCAATGGTGGAGTGGAGGCGGTGTAGCAGGATGGAGTGGTCGACGGTGTCAAATGCGGCTGTGAGATCCAGGAGGATGAGGAGGGAGGGGGAGCCGCCATCAGCTGCCATTAGAAGGTCATTGGTGACCCTGACCAGTGCTGTTTCAGTACTGTGGGCGGAGCGGAAACCAGACTGGAATTTTTCAGCCAGGTTATTGCCGTTCAGGTGATGTTGTAGTTGAGTGGCAACTACTTTCTCCAGGACCTTGGAGAGGAACGGGAGGTTGGAGATGGGTCTGTAGTTGGCATGAAGTTCTGGGTCTAGGGTGGGTTTTTTGAGAAGTGGGGTGATGATGGCCGTTTTCAGAGCTGGGGGAACGTGGCCGGACTGAAGGGAGAGGTTAATTGCTTCTGTGATCAGGGGGCTTATGGCTTTGATGTGCAGTTTGACCAGGGATGTGGGAAGTGGGTCCAGGGAACAGGTGGAGGGCTTCATGCGGCCGATGGTGTCTTCAACCTCTTGCTGCGTGGTGGGAGAAAAGCAGCATAGAGGCTGGGAAGGCCCAGGCTGTGGGCTGGCTGTTGGGGCAGAAGAAGTAGGCGGGGCGGAAAGGGAGGAACGAATATTGTCAACTTTTGCTCTGAAAAACGTTAGGAATTTGTCACACTGTTCAGTTGTGGCTGCTCTGTTTGAGGGGGTTTGTGGTTTTAGGAAGTGGTCTATGGTTGAAAAGAGCTGTTTTGAGTTGCCAGGGTTGTTATTGATGATGTTGGAGTAGAAATCAGTCCGTGTCTTTCTGAGGGCCTCGGAGTATGCCTTTTGATGGTCCCTGTAGGCCAATTTGTGTACCGTTAGTCCAGAAGTAATGTGACGCCGTTCGAGGTAATGTTACTTACCTCCTAAGATACCTAAGATACTTTTCCTAAAACCAATCGGAGTTAAGACATTTATGTCTAATGTTTTAAACTACTGTGGTACAGATTGTATCATGGTAATTGACCTAGAACGTCTTATAAAAGATCGCTAAAAGCGCTAGCGGGATGCTAACGGCTAGTGCCTTTACTTCTGATGAGAAAATGCTGACACTGCAGCTAGTGCAGCTAAGCTGACTCATACTACAGTACATTTCACACAGTTTGTACGCATTTCTGATTATTTAAATCATTTGTAAGAGTATTCACTCATTTCTGTTATTAAAATTATTTAAGAGTATTCACTCACTGTGATAATATTGTAGTAATCCAAGGAATCGGAGGCAGAGACGTATTCCAACGTTTAGCTTGGTTTATTAACACTTCGAGTCACAAGCATCGGAAGAGAAGCACAAGAACTCAAACCACTCTTAACGTGCACTCAACGGCCCACACCCCCCCCATCCGGTCGTGTCACACTCTAACACCCCCGGGTGAAACACAAGCTGGCCGTTACACTACCCCCCCCTTACAAAAAGTCCTCGTCCTCGAGGACCGAACAGGAAGGTACCAAAAAAACACAGCCCAAGCAACATGGCATAGAAATAGAGCAAACCCCACAACCCAGCAAACATACAAGTTTACAATCTTTTTTTTTTTTTTTTTTTTTCTTTTTTTTTTTTTTTTTTTTTTTTCCAACGTTTAATCACTGTCCATGTCAACAGTCCTGCGTCCCAAGGGACATCACATAGTCTCTCAACCGCGCCGGAGGCCTTGTCCGCCTCCTCCGGCGAGACCCTGTGGGGGTCGGGGGTAAGGGAACAGTGGCCAGGGGCGGTGGGCCAGTCCCCGGGGAAGGGGCAGTGGGGAAAGGCAAAGGGGCAGGGGACCCAGGCACGAGGTCCCCCTGTGGTGTGTCTGGGGGGCTGGGGGAGGGGGGAACGTCCGGCAAAGGTGAAGAGGTCGCCGGTGCGTCCGTGTCGGGGGAAGGAGGACCCCCCCTGTAAGGGGCCAGTCTGTCTCTGTGGAGGGCCACCTTCCTCCCCCGAGGAGGCATCTGAACACGGTACACAACCTCTCCGAGTCTCTCAAGGACCTTGCAGGGTCCAGTCCATTTGCTGTCCAGCTTGGGGCTGCGCCCCTTCTTCCTTATGGGGTTGAAGACCCAGACCGACTCGTCTGGCTTGAAGTCCCGTCCCCGAGACTTCACATCGTAGTAGCGTTTCTGTTTCACTCCGGCCTCCAACAGCTGCCTCCGAGCAAAGCTGTGAGCTGAATCCAGGCGGTCTTGCAGCTTCCTGGCGTACTCCGGCCCTGCAGGGACAGCCGGGGCGTCGGGCGGCCGTCCAAAGACCAGCTCTACCGGGGTGCGTAGCTCTCTTCCCAGCATGAGGAGAGCTGGCGTGCACTCTGTAGACTCCTGTACAGCAGAGCGGCAGGCCATAAGCACCAGGGGCAGGTGCCTGTCCCAGTCCTTCTGGTGCTGAGAGGTGACGATGGCCAGCTGATCTCCCATGTTCCGGTGGAATCTCTCCACCAACCCGTCACTCTGAGGGTGCAGCGGAGTGGTGCGGGTCTTGTGTATGCCCAGGCGCTCACACACGGCAGCGAACACCCGAGACTCAAAGTTTGTTCCTCTGTCACTGTGAATGGATTCCATCACCCCTAGCCGGCTTATCATGCCCCCCACCAGGGCATCTGCAATCGTTTCGGCCTCCTGGTTTGGGATGGCATATGCTTCCGGCCACTTGGTGAAATAATCCATGGCGGAGAGGACGTAACAGTTCCCGTCATCTGAGCGTGGGTACGGCCCTGTAATGTCTATGCCCACCCTTTCCATAGGGCACCCCACTGGGAACTGCTGGAGTGGCGCATGCGAGCGCCCTGTGGGGCCTTTGCGGGCAACACAGAGGTCACAGCGGCGGCAGAAGTCAACAACGTCCCTCTTCTGCCGCCCCCAGTAGAAGCTCTGTCGAAGTCGGCGGAGTGTCTTGTTGACGCCGAAGTGTCCAGAGCCGCCCGCTCCATGCATGGCCCTCAGCACTGTCTCCTGCAGGCCGCTCGGGACCACGACCTGCCACTGCTCCTCCCCGGTAGCTGCTGCCTTGAACGCCCGCTGCAGCACGCCTCGGGACAGCCGCAGCGAGTCAAACATAGTCCATAGTCCCTGAGTTGCCTTGGAGGAGGGTGCTATCTCCTCCCAGGGCGGGCGTTGCTGGGCCTCCACCCATTGCAAGACGGGCTGGAGGTCCGGATCCCTCTCTTGCTCGTCACTCCACTCAGCATCAGTCACAGTCTGTAACTCCCTGCAGACGGCCTCCGTTAGCCGCCTGACGGCTGCACACTCCCCGCCATCTGTCCGCAGTACCAGCTCCCGGGCTTCTCTCCGGTCGCAGTAGCGGCACCCGTCTGCTGCACACGGCCGACGTGAGAGGGCGTCCGCGTTGGAGTGGCGAGCCCCAGGTCGGTGCTCCATCTTGAAGTCGTATTCCTGTAGTACCTCCAACCACCTGGCGACCTGCCCCTCCGGCTCACGAAAAGTCAATAACCACTGGAGAGCCGAGTGGTCAGTCCTTATAGTGAAGGGGAGGCCTCCCAGGTAGTACCTGAAATGCCTGACAGAAAGCACCACTGCCAGGAGCTCACGGCGGGTGACACAGTAATTCCGTTCAGATTTCTTGAGCTTCTGACTGAAATACGCCACCACTCTCTCACCTCCCGGCCAGGGCTGTGACAGAACACCCCCCACCCCCACACTGCTGGCGTCCGTGTCGAGTATGAAGGGCAGGGTGGGGTCAGGCGGGGCGAGAACCGGAGCCTCGCACAATGCTCGCTTCAGTCTGACAAACGCCTCCTCGCACGCCTCAGACCACACATAGTCCCTGTCCTTCTGCAGCAGCCGGTACAGAGGCGCTGCGATGGTGGCGAAAGACTTGACGTGTCTCCTGTAGTACGAGGCCAAACCTATGAATCCTTTTAGCTGACCCTGGTCGCGGGGGGTTGGCCAGTCCTTCACAGCCCGCACCTTCTCGTCCATGGTGCCGATCCCCTCCGCGCCCAACTCGTGCCCCAGGAACGTGACCTTCCTCCGCATAAAGCGGCACTTCTCCGGATGCAGTGTCAGACCCGCCTCCTGTAACTTCCCCAGGACCCGCTTCAGCGACTCCAGAGCTCCCTCGAAGGAGCGCCCGTGCACCAGAATGTCATCCAGGTACACCAGGCACTCCTGGCGGGGGATATCAGCCAGTACTTTGTCCATCAGCCGAGCGAAAGTGGCAGGTGCATTGCATAGTCCAAAGGGGAGTACCTTGAACTGCCACAGACCCCGACCGGTGCAGAAGGCAGACTTCGGGCGGGATTCAGGAGACAGGGGAACCTGGTAGTAGCCGCTCTTCAGGTCTAGCGTGGAGAACCACGAGGACCCCGACACTAGATCCAAGCACTCGTCGATGCGGGGGAGAGGATACGAGTCCTTAGTGGTCACATCATTGAGCCGCCTGTAATCCACACAGAACCGCCAGTCTCCATTCTTCTTTGCGACCATGACCACTGGCGCCGCCCAAGGGCTGTCGGACGGCTCAATAAAGTCTGACTGCAGCATGTCCCCCACGGCCTTGTCACTGGCCTGATGACGAGCAAGAGGGAGGCGGCGCGGGCGGCACTTGATGGGCCGCTCATGTCCAGTGTCTATCACATGCTGCGCCATGTGCGTCCTCCCCACCTCACTCTCAGTCGCCGCAAAACTGCCCCGGTATTCCGCTAGTAACAGTCTCAGTTGTTCTTGCTGTTGCTTCTCCAGATCTCCATACTCCTCCCTCCACACTCCTCCCCCCAGGGACAGCTCTCCTCCGTCTCCCCCTCCCTGCAGCCGTAGGGGAGGGGCGTGCATGCTGTCGGGACTGGGGAGAGGCGCAGACGACGGGGTAAACTCAGGGGCCAGCGGGGACAGCTGCTGGCAGTGGGCATCGAGAAACATCACAGTTCCTCTCGTTGTTGGGGGAGAAGGGGCAGGGTAGGGGGGGAAACAAGGCCACGTGAAGGGGGGCATGGGGACAGGGGATGCAAGGGGAATGTCCACTGGGCCGGTAAACTGAGGACTATACATGGGCACAAGGGGAACAGGGCGGGGAAAGGCGGGAGCAGCAACAGGCACCCCCAGTGACTGGACAGATCGGCCGGTGAGTGGTGGGCCGCCGGCTGGAGGACCCATAGTAACCGTGGGACCCCCTGGAAAGCTAAGCGTACCCCTCCCCATGTCCAGCAGGCAACCAGTATCTTGGAGGAAGTCCAGCCCCAGGATGCAGCGGTCCTGCACGTCCGCCACCCACACCAGATGGCGAATATTCCTGCCCCCCACACACAACCACAGCAGCCCTTTCCCCATCATGGGAGCCAGCTGGCCCGTGGCTGTGCGGAGCTGCACCGCTGTAGGCTGTAGAGGTGTCCCGCTGGGCAGAACGTCAGGTCTCACCAACGTCACCGACGACCCGGTGTCCACCAGGCCCGCAGTAGGCACCCCCTGGACGGAGACAGCGACGTGACAGGAGCTCCTGGCACCAGAGCTCCCCCGGATCCACCCCACCACGACAGGTGGAGCACCGCTGTCATCTACTTCTGGAGGGGGTGGAGCCTCCTCCCCCTCGCTGCGCCGTTGGGCTCCTCCGGCTGGCAGACGAAACTGTGAAGGCGGCGGCGTGCTGTCATCTACTTCTGGGGGGAGTGGAGCCTCCTCCCCCTGGCTGTGCTGTTGTACTTCCCCCGCCGGGCTGCAGGCCCGGACTGGCAGCGTTGGGGTAGCGGTGGAGGTAGGGGTCCGCATATCCCCGTTTATGCGGACCCTGAGGCGTTTCCCCTCCCCCGGCGAGCAGCAGGGCAGTCCCTCCTGATGTGGCCAGGCTGGCCACACCCCCAGCAGACCTGTGGACCGGAGCGTGGCCCACGTGGCGCCTGCAGAGTCACCGCCCGCAGCAGCTCAGTTATCTCCGTCGCCCAGGCTGGCACCTCCTCCTTGGCAGGGCATTCCGACACCGACCTCACTGCATGGGAGCCCGCCTCCTGTCCTCCGCCGGCCGCCGCGCTCCACAGGCTCTCCCGCTCGATGGCCGCCTCCAACGCTTCCTGCAGGGACTTCGGGTGTTGAAGCTGTACTTGTATGCGCAGGTCAGGTGGATTTATGGCCCCGACAAACAGGTCAGTAGCCAGCTGCAGTGCCTTGTCCTCAGCAGTCCACCTCCTGGCATCAGCCAACAGTTCAAACTGTGCATGATAAGCCTCCCAGTCAGAGCCGCCAGAATACTTGGGTGTCTTCACACTGCTGGCCGAAGGTGGCGGAGCGTTGCCATGGCTACCGCTAGACGCCGGGAAAATGGCGGAGCCCAGCGCCCGCGAGTTGTCATGGTTACCGTCAGACGCCGACGAAATGGCGGGTCCCGGCGGCCGCGCACTGTCCATTGCGCGGAGCGGTGACCCGCGAAAACGGGCACCCATCAGCCCAGGGCCCACCTCCAGCCGTGGCAAGCCCACTCCTGTCTGCAGTTCATCCCGCGGTTCCATCTTCACGTCTTTTAATCCACCCGCGACGCTCATACCGAGCGCGGTTCACCCAGCTATGCTAAAACTGAAGCTAAACCAAAACAACAAAACGTACGTCTCCCACAGACGAGTCCTCCGTCGTCAACCGTGATCCCACTTCTGACACCAGTGTAGTAATCCAAGGAATCGGAGGCAGAGACGTATTCCAACGTTTAGCTTGGTTTATTAACACTTCGAGTCACAAGCATCGGAAGAGAAGCACAAGAACTCAAACCACTCTTAACGTGCACTCAACGGCCCACACCCCCCCCATCCGGTCGTGTCACACTCTAACACCCCCGGGTGAAACACAAGCTGGCCGTTACAATATTATCACAGGTGCAGTTTATTTCATTTTTGCTGTTGAAATGCATTAAATAAGACAGTGCATTAAATAAGACAGTGATGTTTCAGTTCATCCATATGTTTAAAAAAAAAGGGAAATATATTAAATCTACGCAACGCTTCCGAAGGAACTCGATTGATACCTCCGAGTTTAAAATCATTTGCCAAGCTGTAAATACGGTCGTTTCGGGCATAATTTTCGTTTAAGAAGCTGTCTGCCTCTTAAAAAGTAGAGTGTAGACTTAGTCTAATTATTTTTGTCTTCTCTGTAGAGGCTACAATGAAGAAGTGGCCGGGAGTGTCCAGCGGCCAACTTGGGGCAGCCATCAACCAAAAGCTGACAGAGCTCCGAAGAGCACACAAAAAATAATAATATTTGGCTATCTTTTTATTTTTCATTGTATTTGATTTTTGTTTCTGTTTATAGCCACTTGAAAGCATGCACTTTTTTGTTTCTGTTTATTTGAAAGCTAATGTTGCACTTTTTTGTTTTTTGTTTATTGCCACTTAAGCTAATGTTGCACTTTAAAATAATTTTTAAATAAAGTGTTTAAGTTCTACATTTGGGTTTTTATTGGATTTTATTAATGTACACCTATTGCCTATTTAACCTATTTTATAGATGATATAGGTATGTAACATATATGTGTATGTAGCATATAGGTACCTATATAAGAACCTATATGCTGCATATATGTTTGTAATATAGGGCCGCATATAAAAAATTGGCCCCTTTCCTATATGTATATGTACATATATGTACATATATCTACCATATATGTACATATATGTACATATACATATAGGAAAGGGGCCAATTTTTTATATGCGGCCCTATATTACAAACATATATGCAGCATATAGGTTCTTTCCATGTGGGATGTTGCAAATGGACCTGACTGAACAGCAGAGGTGGGTAGAGGAGCCAAAAATTGTACTCAAGTAAAAGTACTGTTACTTCAGAATAATATGACTCAAGTAGAAGTAAAAAGTAGTCATCCAAATAATTACTTGAGTAAAAGTAAAAAAGTACTTGGTGAAAAAACTACTCAAGTACAGAGTAACTGTTGAGTAACGTCTGATTTATTTTTTTAACACAACCATTCAAACAGACAAAAGTACAAAATAATCATCTTCAGGAAAATTAAATCAATAAAATAATAAAAATAAATTAAAATTAATAAAAAATACCTTAAATTAAAATAAGCTTAAAGTAAATTCAATTACTTTAATAAATAATAAAATAAATAAATTAACAGAATAAAAAAATAAATTAAGCACAAGTAGCACAAAATTTCCAGCCTTTGTACTTTTCTTTTTTAACCAGGCAGAACTAGAACAAGCCCATGAACTCATAGAAACTCTGTGTGTGTTTGAGTCTGTGTAAATGTGACAAAACATGCAAAAACAAACATTTTTCCCAAAGAATCACCAGTGATGTCATGAGATTGACGCGTACGCAGATAAAAGGGATAAAAGAAAAGTAACAGCTCAACGTAGCCTAATGTAGCGGAGTAAGAGGAACAGTTTCTTCTTCACAAATCTACTCAAGTAAAAGTAAAAAGTATAGTGATTCAAAACTACTCCTAAAAGTACAACATTTCCCAAAATTCACTCAAGTAAATGTAACGGAGTAAATGTAACTCGTTACTACACACCTCTGCTGAACAGGCCTGGAAGCTGGCTGACACACCCAACTTTTGTCAATCAAAGTTAGCTTGGTGACTTAGCTTACGCTAACCTACGATGTTAACTGATGTTACTTTCCATTCATTCTGATCAAACCTGTCCAAACCACTGTCACGTGGCCTCCTACCGATTGGGGTTCTAACCTCACTACTTTGCGGGATACGGGACCACGGATCCCAGCAGACTTCCACTGGAAGGGTCCTGGAATTATCCACCATGTGTGCCGAGCCCCGCCGAAGCTGAACATCTACATCAATATGTTTCAATTCATTGTGTCGGTGTCAGAAGTGAGTCGACACTGGATCAGTACAAGCTTATCTTTTCCCATTCTCAGAACCCTCCAGATCAGGGGTCGGCAACCCAAAATGTTTTAGAGCCATATTGGACCAAAAAAACAAAAAACAAATATGTCTGGGGCCGCAAAAAATGTAAAGTCTTTTATAAGCCTTAGAATGAAGACAACACATGCTGTATGTATCTATATTAGTTATATTAGCCTACTATCAAAATGACTAAGTTGGCTACAAATACATAAGAGTTCACATACCTGCATAAAAGCGCAGTCTCAATATCCATCACATTACATGACTCAACACAATAATTGAGTAGCTGGCGCTGAATGTCTGTCCTTGATTTGCTGATCGGTGATGTTGCTGCCGTTTTAACGGCCCTTTCCTTCACTGTCTGAGCAGAGAGAGTCTGGATTATCTCGGTTTGGTTTTTGAAGTCAGCAATTAGGTCTGCAATGAATGCAAATGATTTGGTCCAAGAAACGTTGAATCCTCTTTTCTCCTCAGTTATTTTTCCCTTTTTCCGTTGTTTGGCCGGATTGTTTCCAACAGCCACCTGCCTGGCGCCCCCTGCTGGTAGAAACGTGTGTCGCAGGCTATGACACAAATCTTCATTAACAGAAATGTTGAAATTTTGTATTTATTCTAAACATTTTTACTTTTGAAAACGTTAAGCATGTTTGTGTCATGTTTGTCCTCCTACAGAAACCATAAAACAAAAAATATATTTCCCTCTCCCATCTATTTCCATTTTCAAACATTTTTAAAAAAGCTCCAGGAGCCACTAGGGCGGCATGGAAGAGCCACGGGTTTAGACCCCCATTTTAGACCAACACACAACCAGCCTGTTAGTAAAATTAACAACATATCTGGACTTATTCTCTAAAATATGAATGAATAGAATGGAGATTTACTCACTGTTGGATCCAGACCTTGTGGTCAGTAGAGGTACTGCAGCTTTTCTTATTTCTGCATCGGAAGTTGGAATGTTGGGACTTGGTTTGTCCAAAAAATGGAAAAAAAAAAAATCTGATTAAAGCAGGAGCTCTACGTTATGCCTGATTCTATAAAGGACATATTTGGTATTCATCACTAATTTTATTCAAGTAATTGACTCTAAAAAGGGAAAGCAGAAAGAGGAGTGAGGAGAAAGGACATGACTCCCCCTAGTGGATGTCTGGAGTATGACAGGTGCACTGTTGATCAAATCACACTGACAAAGGTCAATACTGTCCAGATGAGATTCACTGGCTCACGTGAAACAAACCGAAACATGACAATAAGGACTCAGATAGTATGTTTTATGTCTGTACATAAGTTCCAGTTAGATGTTCCTCAATCATTTTATCGGGCTGCACTTTCTGAAGTAAGTTCTCTAACCACCTAAATCAAAGGAGATGGAGTTCCTATTTAATTCTTTACAGCCCCCTCTTCCTGATTTAGACTGATTTATACAGAAGACTGAGACAGAGGGAGACATAGCGACACAGAGCAGAACTCATTTTGCTGTGAATTTATGGAGAAAGAACTTTCTTGTCTAAATTTGTTCCTAGAGTTACGTAACACTTCAGCTTGTCAGCAGTGCAGAGTCCAGGCACAATTAGCTCCCCATTCATAAGGCCACTAATGCCTCGCACATTAATCCCACTCTCAGAGCGCCATTCTTAATTAGAACCGACCATCAAATCAAATCGGAGCTGCTGCGGCTTTTTTCTGGCCGTTCTGGGCTGCGGGATGATGCCGGGAGTCTGCTCTGCAGAGATAGTGACGTCCACAAATCAGTTTATCCAGGACACACACATAGAAGCAGTCTTTAGACATGTAGGGCAGGTTGCCGTGGACTTATTGAGAATGGATGGGTCAAAGCGAACAAATGAACAGAGGTGAAGACAAAATTGAAATGGTGGTGGGAGAGGCAAAAAGTGTGTGTGGGCTGTGTGTGTGTGATGTGTGATAAGAGGACGCTTTCCAGCTGACTGGTGAGAAGGTAGAGGACGGTTTGGGCTAAAGGTTTTGAAAAAAGCCTAAAAGGGGTCGAGCATGAGCACCTGCCTCACAAATAAGAAAACTGTGGAGGCAGGGTGGGGGTGTCCCTGTGGGGAGGGAAACAAGCTGGACAAGGATATTACTGCAGAAAAACGTCCGTTGGTGACTAACTCCGTCCTGTGGACGAACTGAAGAATCTGTGCCGGACACGGTTGGTAGAACTCAATTATTATAAGAAAATGACTTGATATATCCACAAAATCTGTTGCTGTTGAAGTTTCCACCGTCTGCAGAAAGATTAAAGCAAATGTTGCGGTTTCTGCAGCAGAGGACTGACTCCACTGCAAGGTCACAGGTCGAGGGTATGAATGAAACAGTGCGTCGTTTTTTTACTTTTTGTATACCCATCGATTCTAAAAGATAATTAAAAGCTAATTTAAGATTATCGTTGTCAACATCCATATGAATGTTAAAGTCACCCACTATGATGAATTTATCTGTACTGATCAATAAAGGCAAGTTTATTTATATAGCACAATTCAACACAAGGTGATTCAAGGTGCTTTACATCGACATCAAAAGCAGCAAGACACAACTGTACAGTAAATAAAATTATCAGAAAAGGAGGTAAAATAATAAATAAAATGATAAGAAAAGAAATAAAATAATAAAAAGCAGTTTTGCTGTTAAAAATAAGGGCAGTAGAGTCCAGCAGGTAAGTATTTAATTTAAGAGTACGCTTGAGTAAACAGTAATGTTTTTATCCTGATTTAAAGGATCTACAGTTGGAGCAGACCTCAGGTCTACAGGAAGTTTGTTCCACCGGTGAGGAGCAGAATAACTGAACGCTGCCTCACCTTGCTTGGTTCTGGTTCTGGAACCACAACAAACCAGATCCAGATGAAGCTCAGGGGTCTGGGAGCTTCATAGGAACTAACAGATCCAGATGAACCTCAGGGGTCTGGGAGCTTCATAGGAACTAACAGATCCAGCATGTTTTTTGGTCCAAGACCATTTAGACCATTTAGTGCTTTGTAGACCAGCAGTAGGATTTTAAACTCTATACACCAGATAGGAAATCTGAAAATTCAGACAGAAACTCTAGATAAGCACCAGCAGGGGGCCGGTACACTACCACTAACAAAACTGGCTTCTCAGATTTCCAACTGGGGAGTTTCAGACTAAGAGTGAGGCTTTCAAACGTATTTTGATCACATTTAGGTTTAAATTTTATTTAAAGACTGGAGTTATAAATTGCCGCTACTCCTGTGCCTCGGCCCGTGCTTCGAGGAATATCATGATTTAAATAGCCGGGCAGAGTCGATTCATTTAACCTAACTACTTTTCCTCTTGTAGCCACGTTTCTGTTAAACAGAAATTATCACTCTTGGTCTCTGTAATTAGATCATTTACTAATAGAGACTTGGAACTTAACGATCATATATTTCGTAGTCCGCATCTAATTTTTCAGTCTCTAATTGGTACCAAACGCACATTTGTTTTAATTTTTACAAGGTCATTTTTATTAACGCCTATATCACGCCGCACCTGGCAAACTTTTTGAGGGTGGAGAATTGGCACCAATTCTATTTTGCTAGGCAGAATTGCTAATTACATAATGCATTCCTATATTTTTATTGGGAGGCGATAGTCCTCGAGAAGCAGCAGAGAAGCGTGTAAAGGCTGGATTATGGTTCCACATTAAACCAACGCAGAGCACACGCCGTTGCTGTGACGCCGTCGTGAACCCTTCGGACCTCTCCGTCACTCCATTTCTCCACGGTGCAGTTCCCCCCGCGACCACTAGGGGGTCGCGATCTTTTCCTGAATTGTTTATCCGACTTTTCCGGTCACAGTGAATCAAAGAGATAAGAACAACTATTGTGTAAAAAAACTAAAAAAAATCACACATACACGGAGAAAAGACGCTGAAAGTTCACGACTGCTTCAAACCGGAAACCGGAAACGCGTTGCTACCAAGCGAACCAATCACAGCCCTCTCGGCCTGCGTCGGTCTGCGATCTCTCGGCGCGTAGTTACAATTTGTGGGAGGTGCACATCAGGCACGGCGTCGACTACGGCGTGGGGTGCGCAACGATTTTAAAATTTCTAAATTCCAAATATGTGAATTGATTTGGTATCAGAATTAAGGTGGTCCTTCATCAGTGATGAAAGCAGAAATGTAAAATCAAGCATATATGTTACCCGGCCAGATAAAAATACAATTTTTGCCTAAAAAACATGTGACGCTCCCAGAGGTCACGTATCCCTCCTCACCAGCTACTGGGCCAGGCGGATTCTCCTGTTGAGTATTTGTGGTGGGGTTCATGAACAAACCTGATGGACTTCTTAACTTACGTTATTGAAGGATTCTCCAACCATGGGGGTGAACGGCCCCCATGGGCAGTCTTTTCTGGACAGTTGTTTGTCTTCTGCCCTAAACAGAAGGAGGAGGACATACAAAATGGATCGATGGACCACAGATAAGACTAATATTTCCATCACACGCTAGGGATGGGCGGTATCCGGTATGGACTAAAAAATGTATCACGATCATTTCTGGCATTTATCCCGATAACGATAAAAATGACGATAAAAAAAATACCAATTCAACTCCACCTTTGTAACTATAAATCTATCACCACATTCAGTCTTTGGAGCCAAATCACTGCTCTAAAAGATACTAAATACTACTAAACTACACCAATTAAATTGAATTAATAAAAACCAATTAAATGAGTTACACCTGTACTGCAAAACTGGAATGACTCAGATCCTCCATGTTTGTTACACAAACACGTATCAACGGGAATTTATCCTTCTTTCTTTCTTTCTTTCTTTCTTTCTTTCTTTCTTTCTTTCTTTCTTTCTTTCTTTCTTTCTTTCTTTCTTTCTTTCTTTCTTTCTTTCTTTCTTTCTTTCTTTCTTCTGGCTCATTTCTTTCTTTCTTTCTTTTTTCTGGCTCCTTTCTTTCTTTTTCTTTCTGGCTCATTTCTTTCTTTCTTTCTTTCTTTCTTTCTTTCTTTCTTTCTGGCTCATTTCTTTCTTTCTTTCTATCTTTCTTTCTGGCTCATTTCTTTCTTTCTTTCTTTGTTTCTCATTTCTTTCTTTCTTTCTTTCTTTCTTTCTTTCTTTCTTTCTTTCTTTCTTTCTTTCTTTCTTTCTTTCTTTCTTTCTTTCTTTCTTTCAGGCTAATATCTTTCCTTCCTTCCTTCCTTCCTTCCTTCCTTCCTTCCTTCCTTCCTTCCTTCCTTCCTTCCTTCCTTCCTTCCTTCCTTCGTCATCAACAGGAATTTATCGTTTTTACCGTGAGATACAAATTCTTACCGTGGGGAATTTTTTTGACGGTAAATCGTGAACGGTAAAATATCACCCATTCCTATCACACGCATCCTTTTTTTATTGAAAAACTAACAGAGGTACGTCCTTCCTGCTTCCTCAGGACTCCTGCTGGCACGGGCCTCTCTCTTTGTTTCCTCTGATCTGTTTCAAACTATTTCCTGACAGCCTCTCAATGCTCTGCCTGCCACAACAAGATAATCCCGCCATCTCCCATAAGATGGTGGCATCTGTCATCTGTAATAACTACGCGGAGTCGGCCAAGGAAATGTCACCAGGAGGCGTGGGGGTGGGAGGGGACGTTGAGCCTCATTCCCCATGCAACGGTCAATTAGAGAGGATATTATCCTGCGGTGTGAACAGTGTTTTAGCCCCACTGACCGTCTTCTGCGGGGGACTTGGACAGGAGGCAGGGCTCTGGGAGCAGAGACAGACATCACCGTGTAACACTGCCAGGACAGGAAGAGAAAGTAAAGCCATTATTTCTCCTTCATCAGTCCCAACATGATCACTCTGAGATGAGCCAAAGCTCTGCCCTGCGGACAGAAATCCTCAACACGGCCTCACCGCCTCTCAGTATTTTGAATTCACGTGAACACTTCGGAGCTTACAGCTTCGTGGAATTTCTTCATCTCTTCATCTCCTGATTGATTTTACACATAGGGGTCTGGGAGAAATCACTGCAGCATGTGGATGTTTGCGCCGGCAGCTCCACCTTTGCTCTTGGCTGTTTTTGCTAGTTTGTATATTTCTCACTTTCCTGTGGCCAAAACAAATAAATCAATCATGTGACCCCATGTAAAGGCAATTCTATCAGTTATGGTAAAGTTGTATATTTCCAGTCGTACTAGCCCTGAAAGTTATTTTTTTGGGGCTATAAGCAGTACTGGAGTTGTAAAAAACAATCAGGGGGGATGGTGGATTTTATCATATGGGGACAGATCATTTGTGCTGATTACAAATAATATAATATATTACAAATAATAGCAGTGACCAAAACACCTGCAGAAATACTGCAGGAATGACATAGCAGCAGTTAAATGCAGCCTTCTGTAAGCTTTAAATATCCACTGGGCTTACATCAAATACATCAAAACACAACAATAAAAAACACTTTTCTGAACTTATCAATATGACTCTGTCCTTCACAGGATAAGTAAAATGGATCACTGCAAAAACTCACAATCTTAACAAGAATATTTGTCTTATTTCTAGTTAAAATGTCTCATTTTAGTAAAAAAAAATCTCATTACACTTAAAACAAGACTCATCACTGGAAAAAACAACAATTTTCACCTGTTTCAAGTAGATTTTCACTTGAAATAAGTAGAAAAATCTGCCAGTGGAACAAGATTTTTTTGCTTGTAATAAGAAGATAAATCTTGTCCCACTGTAAAACCACATTCATTGATGAAATGACATAAGGGATGGAAAGGGGGGATGGAGGTTTTACTGGGGGGATGATTTGGACCGTTTTTATTTCAGGGGGGGATGATTTTGACCGTTTTTATTTCAGGAGGGATGCCACCCCCCCTCATCCCCCCTCAACTCCAGTACTGGCTATAAGTGAGGACTGATTGTAGCTTTTTCCAGCAGGTGCTGGTGCACACCTCTCACCAGTGGAACCAACAGGATAAGAGTCTAAGAGGTCTAAAGGCATTAATGGAGCACTAAGGAAAAATAAACCGCAGTATCTCACTCAGTCTCTGTCGACTTTGTGTCAGGGCTTGACTGGTGGGAATGTCGGCCAATTTCACACCTGAGAGAAAACAACAAATGACTCAATCAAAGCAGCTGTGAGAAAAGAACAAAACGCTTCATTTAGGCCCAGCTCCGGTCGCATACAAGCACAGCTTTCAGTGTCTGCAAGAGATACGTAGCAAGAAAAAGTATGTGAACACTAAGTTTACTGGCTTTCTGCATTATTTTGCCAAAAAAAGCTCTGCAATATTTGCAAGACCTAATAGTACCTTATGTTCCTGGCAGAGTTCTCCGTTCTCAGAGTGCAGGTTTACTTGTAATCCCTAGAATATCTAAATGTAGATTTGGAGGGTGGGCCTTCTGCATCCAGGCCCCATTACTATGGAAACAACTTTTAATTTGGGTTATGGAGGTTGACACCACCTCCACCTTTAAAACCAAACTTAAAACCTTTCTGTTTAGTAAAGCCTGTAGTTAGCGTAAACTCTAATGTGTTATTATTCAACGTTGATAGAGGATAACAAAAGTAACCCACGTTTTCTGTTCAGCACTGTAGCCAGGCTGACAAAGAGTCACAACTCTGTTGAGCCGTGCATTCCTGCAGCTCTCAGTAGTGAGGACTTTATGGGCTTCTTCAACAGTAAAATCGCGAGAATTAGAGAAGAAATCAACCAGCCGGTTGTAGGTGTTTCTTCAGCTTTAGCGACTTCCCTAGGCTCTGACTTGTCTCTAGACTGTTTTGATCCTATAGACCTCCCTGAGCTGACTTCACTCGTTAATAGAGCTAAGTCAACCACATGTATGTTAGACCCCATCCCGACTCGTCTATTCAAACATATTTTTTCTCTTATTGGTACGACAATACTGGACCAAATTAACTTATCCCTAAGTTTAGGATATGTACCACAGGTTTTCAAAGTCGCAGTAATTAAACCTTTACTTAAAAAACCTTCTCTTGACCCAGACACCTTAGCTAATTATAGACCAATTTCCAACCTTCCATTTGTGTCTAAAATTCTGGAAAAGGCAGTTTCAAGCCAGTTATGTGACTATTTGTATAGAAATGATCTGTTTGAAGTCTTTCAGTCAGGGTTCAGAATGCATCATAGCACAGAGACAGCACTTGTTCGAGTCACGAATGACCTCCTTATGGCCTCAGATAAGGATTAGTGTCCATACTGGTTCTACTGGACCTCAGTGCTGCTTTTGACACTATAGATCATGGCATTTTACTGCACAGGTTAGAGCATGTTGTTGGGATTAAAGGGACAGCTCTATGTTGGTTTAAATCATACCTATCTGACAGGTTCCAGTTTGTTCATGTACATGAGGTTTCTTCAGAACAGTCAAGGGTCTGTTATGGTGTTCCGCAGGGTTCAGTGCTAGGGCCAATCTTGTTCAGTTTATACATGCAGCCGTTGGGAAGTATAATCCAGAATCACGGCATACACTTTCATTGTTATGCTGATGATACGCAGCTCTATTTGTCTATGAAGCCGGATGAAACAGAACCGTTAGTTAAACTTCAGGCATGTCTTAGGGACATCAAGGACTGGATGTCCAGAAATTTCCTGCTTCTAAATTCAGATAAAACAGAGGTTATCATTCTTGGTCCAGAGCATCTTAGGAAGGGATTAGATGGTGTTGCGATGGCTTCCAGTGCAACTGTAAGAAATCTTGGTGTTATTTTCGATCAGGATTTGTCGTTTAAACCATATGTCAATCAGGTTTGTAAAATAGCCTTTTTCCATCTCCGTAATATCTCAAAGATTAGGAAAATCCTCTCGCAGAGTGATGCAGAAAAACTAGTTCATGCGTTTGTATCTTCTAGACTAGATTACTGTAATGTGTTGTTAGCAGGATGTCCAAGTAATTTGCTGAATAGGCTCCAGCTGATCCAAAATGCAGCAGCACGAGTACTGACAGGAATTAGCAGGAGAGACCACGTCTCTCCAGTGTTAGCGTCGCTCCATTGGTTACCCGTAAAATTCAGAATCCAATTTAAAATTGTATTACTTGCGTATAAAGCCCAAAACGGCTTAGCTCCGCATTATTTGCAAGACCTGATAGTGCCTTATGTTCCTGTCAGAGCTCTCCGTTCTCAGAGTGCAGGTTTACTTGTAGTTCCTAGAGTATCTAAATGTAGATTTGGAGGGCGGGCGTTCTGCTATCAGGCGCCACTACTATGGAACCAACTTCCAATCTGGGTTAAGGGGGCTGACACCACCTCCACCTTTAAAACTAAACTTAAAACATTTCTGTTTAGTAAAGCCTATAGTTAGTGTTTAGTAAACCTCTAGCTGGTGTTGGTAAATCTCTAGGTAGTGTAAACTTTAGTGTGTCAGAGTCGCTCCTGTGGTTTCTTGTGCTGGCCCCCCCCTTCTCCTCCCTTTTCTCTCTTTTGTCCATGTTGCAGCATCCTTTGCCGGACACCGGAACCTGCAGGTGGTCGTGGGTGGCTTGTAGCTTGCATTACGGAGCACAAGTCTTTCCCCGACCCTGCACCCCAACCTGGGACTTGCTGATTGGGCCGGAGCTTCGGGAGCTGCGTGCTGGCCTGCGGTCCCCACCCCTGGTCATCCCGTTGCTGCCCCCCCCTTCTCCTCCCTTTTCTCTCTTTTGTCCTGCAGGTGGCCATGGGTGGCTTGTAGCTTGCATTACGGAGCACAAGTCTTTTCCTGACCCTGCACCCCAACCTGGGACTTGCTGATTGGGCCGGAGCTTCGGGAGCTGTGTGCTGGCCTGCGGTCCCCACCCCCGGTCATCCCGTTGCTGCTTCCACCTGCCTGCTGTGCTGTTGCCGTCCCTGACCCACCAGTCTGGCCCTCGGCAGGAGGGTCCCCCCTGATGAGCCTGGTCCTGCTCAAGGTTTCTTCCCTCCTAAAGGGGAGTTTTTCCTTGCCACTGTTTGGCTTAAGGTTTTTCTCCCACTAGGGGAGTTTTTACCTGCCATTGTTTATGTAATAACTGCTCGGGGGTCATGTTCTGGGTATGGGTCTCTGTAAAGCGTCTAGAGACAACTCTGTTGTATTAGACGCTATATAAATAAAATTGAATTGAATTGAATTGAATTGTTAGAGTCAGTAGTCATAGCTGCAGCTATAGAACAAGACTAAAATAGTTAAAGCTTCAGGAACTGCATGCTGACCTGAAGTCCCCCCCTCTGATCATCCCACTGCTGCTTCCACCTGTCTGTATAGATGTCTGGTAGATGCCTGCTGACATCCTGAACTGCATTATGAGCCTAGTCCTGCTCAAGGTTTCTTCCCTCCTAAAGAGGAGTTTTTCTTGGCACTGTTTGGCTTAAGGTTTTTCTCCCACTAGGAGAGTTTTTACCTGCCATTGTATGGAGCCAAATCAAGGCCAAAAGTTTTACTAATTTGAAAATAAAATTTGAACCTGAAAATTTTTGATCATGAACTTATTTTTTTACAGTTTCAAATTTTTTTTTCAGTTTCAGATCTTTTTATTTCAGTTTCAGATCTTTTTTTCAGTCACTCACTCACTCATCTCACTCAACTCTAAAACAGCTTTTTAAACAGAATTGTGTCACTAATATCAGTTTTTCCACTGCCAATCACGTGAATATGCTGTATATACAGTGTTGGATCAAACTTCTACTGATAACTTCTGCCACCTACGTTTTCTGAAGGCAACATGACTGAGTAACGTCCCCCGCCTTCTCTGTTCTGCTGTCACTCATGATGCCACGCCCCTCTCAGTTGATGCCACGCCCCCCACGCCAGATCAGGGCCAAAAGTCTGAAACTGAAAAAAAGATCTGAAACTGAAATAAAAAGATCTGATACTGAAAAAAAAATTGAAACTGTAAAAAAATAAGTTCATGATCAAAACTTGAATTTTCAGGTTCAAATTTTATTTTCAAATTAGCAAAACGTTTGGCCTTGATTTGGCTCCATACCATTGTTTATGTAATAATTGCTTGGGGTTCATGTTCTGGGTCTCTGGAAAGCACCTAGAGACAACTTCTGTTGTAGTAGACGCTATATAAATAAAAAGTATATATAAATTCAGTGACTTCATACAGTAAGCCCTGTTCACATTGATGGATGCCCCCGTGTTTATCACTAATTTAGCGTGCTGTTTTTCACTAATTTAGCGTGCCGCCTGTTCTTTTTATATTAACCCTTTACTCACCAGTCTGTTCTCGGGCTACTGCTGTCCCCGGTACGGGGGGCTCTGGTAATCAAAAGGTTCTGTCATGGGGTCGGGTGTTGAGATGGCCCTCCAATAACTCAACTCGAGGTTTCACTTAATCGCGGGTCTGATGTAAACAGAACGCAGGATGGCAGGGTCTGGTTGGTTTTTTGATAACGAGAGCAGAAGGGGCAGCCAGCTGCTCATTTTCAGAGCCAAGGACGACATAAAATGGCATATTACAGAAACTGTAATGTACAGCTGGTTGCTAAAATGGCAGACCGCGGCTTCAAAGAAATGAAATTCAGGTCATTTACAAAGTGGAGAGCGTCAAAAAGCTGCGGTCAACAACGACAACGGCAGCAGCATCAGATTGTTTCTACAATGAACACAAACAAAAGATCATGACGCCACATGAAAGAACAGAAGTCGTCGTGTTTTGAATCTGGGCAGCTACAATGAAATATCAAGTCCATCAACACTTTCTGGAGACAAATGTGTTGTCCAGTGTCGCAAAGTTTGATCTCTGTCGCTGGTCCTGGGTCTTCCAACAGGAAAATGACCCAAAACGCACAACTTAAGCCAGCCCAGAACCAGCCCTGAAGTGTCCTTCTATGAGTTCAGATCTACATCCTACTGAACATCTGTGGAAACATCTGGAACCTGCAGACTGGAGAAAGTACATTGATGTTCTGTAAATTATTATTATATATTATTACTTTTGTCAATTTCAAATTATTTCTGTGACCACTGTGGGTTGTCCACATGTGCATCTCTACACTCCCTACCGTTTCAAATCGTACCTTTTCTTCATCAATACAAATTCAATCAATACAATCAAATAATCCTTATTTTGCAGTCTGGAAGGAATCTATTATGGTGTCAGCTGCAGATGTGAAGAGTCTAGGAACTGTTAACCCTTGTACTGTCTTCGGGTCAAAATGACCTCATTCTCCTGTTCCTTCTTTCCTCCTGTTCTCTCCTTCCTAATTCCTTTCTTCTTTTCTCCCTTCCTTCCTTCCTTCCTTCCTTCCTTCTTCCTTTCTCCCTTCCTTCCTTCCTTCCTTCCTTCCTTCCTTTTTCTCTTCTTTCCTTCTTTCCTCCTGCTCTCTCCTTCCTAATTCCTTTCTTCTTTTCTCCCTTCCTTCCTTCCTTCCTTCCTTCCTTCCTTCTTCCTTTCTCCCTTCCTTCCTTCCTTCCTTCCTTCCTTCCTTCCT
The DNA here is from genome assembly GCF_033807715.1 of Cololabis saira. NCBI lineage: Eukaryota > Metazoa > Chordata > Actinopteri > Beloniformes > Belonidae > Cololabis > Cololabis saira. The sequence continues at coordinate 6,098,930 of NC_084589.1, forward strand.
TCCTTCCTTCCTTCCTTCCTTCCTTCCATCCTTCCTTTTTCTCTTCTTTCCTTCTTTCCTCCTGCTCTTCTTCCTTCCTTCCTTTTTTCCTCCCTTCCTTCTTTTCTCCCTTCTTACCTTCCTTCCTTCCTTCCTTCCTTCCTTCCTTCCTTCTTTCCTCCTGCTCTCTCCTTCCTTCTTCCCTTCCTCTTTTCTCTCTCCCTTCCTTCCTTTCTTCCTTCTTTTTCCCTTACTTCCTTCTTTTCTCCCTTCCTTCCCTTTTCCCTTCCTTCCTTCTTTCCTCCTGCTCTCTCCTTCGTTCTTCCTTCCTCTTTCATCCCTTCCTCTTTCCTTCCTTCCTTCCTTCCTTCCTTCCTTCCTTCCTTCCTTCCTTCCTTCCTTCTTTCCTCCTCCTCTCTACTTCCTTCTCCCCTTCCTCTTTTCTCTCTCCCTTCCTTTCTTTCCTCTTTTCTCCCTTCCTTCCTTATTTCCTTGTTTTCTCCCTTCCTTCCTTCCTTCCTTCCTTCCTTCCTTCCTTCCTTCCTTCCTTCCTTCCTTATTTCCTTATTTTCTCCCTTCCTTCCTTCCTTCCTTCCTTCCTTCCTTCCTTCCTTCCTTCCTTCCTTCCTCCCTTCCTTTTCTCTCATCCTCCCTTCCTTCTTTTCTCCCTTTCTTCCTTCTTTCTTTCCTTCTTTTCATTCTTCCTTCCTTCCTTTTTTCCTCCCTTCCTTCTTTTCTCCCTTCTTTCCTCCTTCCTTCCTTCCTTCCTTCCTTCCTTCCTTCCTTCCTTCCTTCCTTCCTTCCTTCCTTCCTTCCTTCCTTCCTTCCTTCCTTCCTTCCTTCCTTCCTTCTTCTCTTCCTCCTTCCTTGACCCGGAGACAGCACAAGGGTTAATGACAATCGGTCTGAGGCCTTGACATCCCTCACAGATCATACCAGTAAATCGTGCAGGATAACATAACATAGGATCCAGGATAAGTGAGCTGCTACACGATTATGAAGCTGAATTGAAGTCAATGATGCCACTCTGATTAACTTTGCACAGAGGCATCAAGAGGGAACTGAAAATCATTCACATCTGCTTTATATGGCCTTTTCATCTGCTTTTAATTGTTTTCAACCACATGTTCTTGCACATAAGCTCTTGTTGGCTGGCTCATTTGACTGGTGTGTTGGCTCATTGACTTTTAAACCAACAGGTCTCAGAGGATCCCGGTTAACAGGACTTCATCCAGTTACACTCCCTTTGGATCTCAGGGCTTTGTTTTGTCTGACAGCAGTGAAACAGACGCCAGCAGATGCTTTCACTGACTTTGCTCTGCTTGTGATCGAGCACCAACCATCTAACTTCAAGGTTGAGTCTCATGTGGAAACTAAGAATGGTTGCAGTTCCTCGACTGACTGGTAGAGGCCGCCTGCTAGGGGTGTAAAAATGTATCGCGCCATGAAATTTCGCAATACAAAAACGTCACGATACGTGTCGTGGAGGTAACAAACTGTAGCGTGATATTGGGTTATTAGTAATACTAATATATTGTGTTTACTAGTAACGTGCATCCTATTGGTGCAGCGGGATCACATGACGACCTCGACCCGCGGACCAAAATCTGACTCCGCTCAGAAGAAACTAGTACCGTTTTGGTCCCGATCACGGGACTCTTGGGGGGTTTTGAGCTCCAAACTTTTACTTCTAAGGTGAGCATGAATCAATGTTTTTTATGATGTAAAGATTGTGTCGTCCCCAAAGGTGTGAGGATGAAACGATACCGGGGTTCACCTTACGGCCTCAGGCTGGAGCAGGTGAAGCTCTGAGCTCTGGCATAAGATCAATAACAGTCATGGTGCATTTGGAGTTTGGGACTTTTCATAGTTTATTGATTTAACTTTATTTATTTATTTAATTTTAGTTGTTAAATTTGTGGAAAAGAAAAAAGTCAAGTCATACATGAGAGAAACTATTAAGTTTGTGGCAAAATAATTTGTACTTGTATGAAACTGAAGATGCATAATGCAAACCTGACATTTACTTTTAGTTCAGTTTGTGGAAAATGGTTGGCCTGGCTTTCTCTTTAAAACTTAAACAGTTATAAAGCATTACAAACTGTAACAATAGGACAAATGCACAGCATTGTTTTGTATTTCGTGTCTTTCAAACAAAAGACCATTTTTTCCAGTCATATGTTCCTCATTCAAGGTTGTTAAAAAAATACTGCTATAATATCGTATCGTTATCGTGACCTCAATATGGTGTATCGTACCGTATCGTGAGATAAGTGTATCGTTACAGCCCTACTACTACTGCCTGCATAAGTGAGCTCATCTCCATTGACATCCATGTTAAAATGTTACAACACTTAATTATACCCAGAGGCCTACATGCATCCCCAACACACTGCACCCGCACTACACACGTCACACCCCAAATTTATTCAATAATAAAAGGAATACCCACCCCCCCTTTTCTCTATCCTCTATGGCTTACAAATACCTGCCTGTCTTATGTCTCTCTCCTTTCAAACCCAACACATTATGCATTAATTTACAAACTATACAACATATCACACACTCATTTTGCTCACCATGGGTACAATACAAGAATCACATCAGAGTTTCAGTTGAAACAATATCTTTCAAAATTTAATGAATTATGATTTGACATTTGGAAGAAACAGAATGAAGGTTGAATAGAATTACAGGTAGTGTAAAGCCTGTCACAATAAAGGTGAAAAGTGGTCAAGAATTTTAAGATGATGCCATTTCAGGCAGGTATTGTTATGAAGGTGTTTTATTTTATTTCATTTCTATGTATTTATGTCTGAGAATGATTGTAATTTGTGTTGTTTGTGACTAAGGGAGGTTATTGTCTATTATTGTTTTGTTTGTCATGTATAATGTATGTCTGTTATGTATTAAATGTTAATTTGTGTGTGGACCCCAGGAAGAATAGCTAATGCTGTTGCTGAGACCACCCTTGATTTTCTTACAGCATGGTTTGGAACAAAGGAACCTCCATACTGACTCAAAGCCCGAGCAGGATTTGCATTTACGGCCCTTCGGTGATAAGGAATAGCACCTTAATTGGGCATAGACCCTAAACGCAGAAGGGACCACTTGCCGATTTATGACAGCCTGGGCCCAAGTATAAAGATCAGGCTCCCCCCTCTCTTTTTCTCTTTTCCTCCTCTCTTGCTCCCAAGATCTCTTCTACCTCTGACCTGTCCACAGTCCCATGGAGTTCTCTGTGAGCTCTGAAAAAGGCCACAGCTCCTATCTTAGCATGAAGAGCTACTAGCTATGCGCCGGCCTTCTCCCAACGTGAACACCTTTGGACCGACCTGGAGCTGAAGGAGGATCAGCTGCTGCTCAGAGCTGTCAAAAGTATTCACATTCATTACTCAGGTACAAGTATAGATACTAGAGTTTAAAAATACTCCTGTAGAAGTTGAAGTATCAACTCAAGTTTTTTAATCAAGTAAAAGTATAAAAGTACTGGTTTCAAAACTACTTAAAGTATAAAAGTAAGAGTAATGTAAGGGGGGGAAAAGCCATTAAAGACAAAAGCCAAAATGAATGCATCTTATTATAATGCAAAGATTTAAGATTTAATTAAAGAACCATATATTGTATGTGTACTATTGAGCATTAACATGTGTTTCTGAGAGCAGCAGATATGATGACTAGTGTCCTATAAGTATTGTAATGGTGCAAAAAGTCAAACTTCATGTTCATGTTATCATTTATCCTAACCTTTATTGGAATGTACATCCAAGTTTAGTTGCAGGAATCTGAGGGAACGGATGTAAGAACAAAACTGGACAAGAACATCTGAAACAACCACAACCAAATTCACTCTATCCGGATGGAGCAATTTAACTGGATAGTTTTATTTAAAGGCCCAAATGAAATAGAGTAATGAGGCTGTTTTTAAAATGTAAGGAGTAAAAAGTACAGATAATTGCGTGAAAATGTAAGGAGTAAAAGTAAAAAGTCGTCTGAAAAATAATTACTCCAGTGAAGTATAGATAACCAAAATTCTACTTAAGTAAGGTAACAAAGTATTTGTACTTCGTTACTTGACACCTCTACTGCTGCCCCTGCTGCATCTCCTCATCCACACGGAAATGAGGAGAACAGGGGCCTGTACTACGAAGCAAGTTCAACATATCCAGGATATCTTTTCCTTATCCAGATTCACTAACCCGGACAATTGCAATCACGCTAAGCGGTCACAAGACGGTGGTTATCAACTCGGTATATCAACCCAGGTTTCTCCAATCTGGATATGAGCGCGTGCACATAAAAGGGGCGGTGTTTTCAGCGCATGACCAATCGCAAGCATGGAGAAGTCCGCTGTCAGAGCTGCTTATTTCAGTAGCGAAGAGCAAAGGATAAATTACACTGTGATTTAACTTAATATTTAGACTTGAAATTAAAAGTTCATGTGTTCAAATTAAACGAGGTCTGACATTTCATCCTCTCTCAAATGACTCATACCTTGTTTCTACAGTATATTTACAGTTTGTACATAAAGGTTTATTTGCAAAAGTAGTTTCTTAGAAAGACGGAGTGAGGGTATCTACAGCAAAGACAAACGTACTCGCATACCTCTCTGTCAGGAGAAAAGAAATGATAAAGTGTTGATACTTGGGTATGGAAGGAATTGCTTAGTTTCTTGACTAATTCAATTTTTGTTGAAAGTCAGCCCACTCTTTTTTTTTTCCTCTCACGATCCGCGCACCGAGCTCCACTGGATTCTCTTCGAAAGGGCATGCCATTTTCCAAGAGAGCTGATTGGTCAGTGGGCGGTGCTTTTATACCCGGCGATCTGTATCTCGAACATAACCTGCTCCGGAGCAGGTTAGCTGTTCAGCATAAGTTACCATGGCGATGTACCCCGGTAAGAAGTGAACCACCGTCGTAGTCCTGAAAACCCAGGGTTAAACCTGAAGTTACCTCGCTAACCCCAAATCCCGCTTCGTAGTACAGGCCCCTGGAGAGAGAGAGCTGATCTTTATCAGGATCACCTGCAGAGCGTAACCATCCAGCTGTTCACCAAGGAACGCTGACCGGTCAGACCAAACCACCTTTTTATTCAACTGCAAAGATCCACGTAATCCACATTTAACAAGTTTAGTTGTACGTTGTGAGCCGGACCGCTGATCCCGTCACCACTGTTTATTAAATCAAATCAAATCAAATCAGATTTATTTATATAGCACATTTCATATGACAAGCATAAACTCAATGTGCTAACACACATAAAAACACATAAAAAGTACAATAAAACACATAAAACACAAAAACATAAAACATGATGAAAGAGATGATGGAAATTAAAAGATATTAAAATTAAAATTATAGTACTGATTCCAACAACTAGCTAAAAGCTTGTGAAAAAAGATATGTTTTTAATTTACTTTTAAAAGAGGCCAGTGATGAAGCAGAGCGTAGTTCATGTGGTACAGAGTTCCAGAGTGTGGGACCGTAATGACTGAATGAACCATATGCTGATTGAGAATTTATCCTGGGTATGATTAGGAGATCTTTGTTCAGAGATCTAAGGGATCTTTTCGGTACATATAAACTGAGCATGTCAGAGACATAAGAGGGGGCCAGACCATTAAAACATTTATAAACTATAAGAAGAATTTTAAAATCAATTCTTTGTTTTATTGGGAGCCAGTGGAGTTTTGATAAAATAGGAGTGATATGGTCAGATTTCTTGGTTCTGGTCAGTACTCTAGCGGCCGCATTCTGGATGAGCTGTAGCTTATTGAGTGACTGCTTTGGCAGTCCAGCGAATAGCGCGTTACAATAGTCCAGTCTACTAGAAATAAAAGCATGCACTAGTTTCTCGGAATCAGACTGAGATAAAAAACATCTAACCTTTGCAATATTTCTCAAATGATAAAAAGCAGTCTTAGAAATATTACAGATGTGCCTGTGGAAACTCAGGTCAGCATCTAAGTGCACACCCATATTAGTTTAAGTGTGTTTGTTTATTTTATTGTTAGTCTACTGTTGCATCCACCTTGCTGGATCTTGAAGACATGTTATTCCACAACAGAAAACAAAGCCTGTCTTCATTTCCCAGTTGAAAGTGTGAAGTTAGTTTCACATTGGCACGTCTCTGTGTGAGAAACATCAGAAAAACTTGGTTTTCCAGCAGTGAGAGGTGGTTTTGATTGATTCATTTTGATAAGTGTGGCAGGGTGGAGGAGCAGCAGCCACTCAGGTGATGGGTCTTCTTTATTAATCATTAATAATTATCGAAAGACAATTATTAGTAACTTTTTAATAAATGAACCAGCTCCCCCTTTGTGGCACAACAATTCATCAATATCTTTTTCGCGCTACAGATGGTACTTTTCTTATGTATAAAAATGTTATATGTTTGCTCTGTTTTAGAGATAGAATATGCGTTTATGAGATTAGTATACCACTGCATTCTGCTTTTATTTACAAATTATTTACACTGATAATTAACTGTTAGGGTTAAAGGTGGGTTACAATTAAATTAACTGTAATAACTGCCATTTCGGTGGTTATGTTGTTGACACTATGGTTAAAGGAAGCAAACAGGAAGTCCAATGAGATGAAAAGGTGAAGACAAAAAGACGGAAAAAATCAATAAGAGCAAAGCAACTCTTGAGCATACAATTTAAAAAGTCAATTATAAACTAAATTACACAGCGGGCGACATCACTTTCCACAACATCATCTCATCTAGTCCAATTATAAGAAAAAACCCTCTAATGAGACACAAATACGCACACACACATGCCATTATTTGTTCGACTGATCCATTTGAGCTCCACGGTTGTTGAACTCCACAAAAGTTTGCGACTGACCTTTAACATCCACATCTGCTCTGCAGCAGCCACACAGCGGCGTGTGTGTTTGTGTGGGTGTGTGTGTTCCTGTCCAGCTATGTGGTCCAGCAGAGTGAAGCTGGCAGTCTCATTATCATAGCCCTGCGCTCCAGCAGGTGAGGCGGGGGTCCGTTGTCCTGAAGTGACGGGACCTGAGTGGGCCTCTAATGGCCACGGCCGGTTGCCAGACTGCTCCTGTAAGTGGATTTCTACTGTGATCTGCTGTTTGTTTATTTGAGTGTCTGTTGTTCTGGATGCACTCCATAGAGGATACAAATTACATTATTCACGGCAGGCAGGCTGGTAATAGCAAGGATGAATGATGGCCCCCATTTCTGTCCTGACAGGGAAGGTCGAGAGAGGGGCTCTACGCAATTACACACCAGTTTGTGTTCGATCAGCGAAGAGCTACGGGTGAAGAGCTCGCCGCTCGTGGCCTGCAGGAGTTGAGTTTAAGGAAAGCCTTTTCTCGCAGGGGCTCAGGGTATGAAGTGCAGCATTACCAAATGAATTTGACTTTGCAAAATTACATTCTGAACTCACATCTCCGGGGAAATGAGTAGTTGTTTTTAGCGCAGCCGGGGATTTTTCTAGCCAAGCGGAAAACAACTGCACTCCATAAACAACAAGTCAACATTGAAAAGTGATTCAAAATGCTTCATGTTCAACCCCAACAAATATTTGGTGATATTGAAATGCTGCGACCTCTAGCTATGATTCCAAATTTTCTCCTTAACTTAGTTCCTTTTGTTGACATCATCCATTCCAACACTTTCCAAAACACGTCCAACTGTTTCTAAATGTTTCATGAATAAGGTTGGCTTGGCTTGATTTGGTCAAATAATACAAAAATTAGTGTGGACTGCTGGCTATATCACACATTCATTGCTCGTCACTTTGATGAAAGTATAAGTGGGGAGACATTCGTTTGAACATTTTGCAGTTAAGAAGACAGGAATCCATCTCTGGTGTCAATGATGGCTCAAGTTTAAAGTCTAAACATTAGACGCATAACAAGGTAAATTGTGCTCATTTGCCCTGAATTTCAATCTCCCCCCTCACAGACTCACACACTTACGTGCGCGTTCCCGCGACTTGGGTAAGGTTTCAGGGCTGTCCCATTCCTAAAGTCGTTAAGGTTCAGGGCTGTCCCATTCCTAAAGTCGTTAAGGGTTCAGGGCTGTCCCATTCCTAAAGTCGTTAAGGGTTCAGGGCTGTCCCATTCCTAAAGTCGTTAAGGGTTCAGGGCTGTCCCATTCCTAAAGTCGTTAAGGGTTCAGGGCTGTCCCATTCCTAAAGTCGTTAAGGGTTCAGGGCTGTCCCATTCCTAAAGTCGTTAAGGTTTCAGGGCTGTCCCATTCCTAAAGTCGTTAAGGGTTCAGGGCTGTCCCATTCCTAAAGTCGTTAAGGGTTCAGGGCTGTCCCATTCCTAAAATCGTTAAGTGCGCGAGGGCTCCCGGCAGACATTTTGAGCCCTTACTGCTCACTTACCGTAAGTCAGCATCTCCGCAGACTTTTGGAAAGGGAATTACCCACAGTTCATTGCGTTGTGACATAAAAGGAGGTTACCAGGGAGAATGTAAACAAAACAGGGGGCGGAGGAAAAGAATTCGAATTGCGACTGCGAGACGAAAGAAGTTCACCTGTAAATATAAATACATATCCCACTGGTGATTTAAATTCAGAAACTGTTGTCCCATGATGATTTTTCAACGGCCCTATTATTTCCTTTACAAACAGGGAGCGACCAACAAACGGAGGGAAGAAAACCAAAAAAAGGACAAATTAAGTTATGGACTTTCTTCTAGACTAAAGACAAGAAAAGAGGCTGAGGGAGCTGGATGAAAAGGAGGAGGAGAGGGAAAAGAAGAGGGATGACCAGTTATCTAAGTTAATTGACATTTTTGGGAAGATGATGGACAAAATGTAGTTTTCTTCATAATTTTGTATTCATAATTTGAGGTTCAATTCCTTTTGTTTTCATTTTATATTAGACAAATCCTCAGTTGACCTGGTGTTGAATAAACAAGACTTGCTTTTCTTTAATCTGAGTACAGTGTTTGAATTAAGATTCCCTATAACAGAAATGCATACATGTAAATACTAGCAAGATAGTTTTAAATCCAACACAAACAAGTCAAGCAGTAATTTGGAGCCCTCACACTCTCTCACACTTGATCACTTCCAGCTGACGTCACTTAAGTCTGTGAGGGTTCAGGGCTTGAGGGTTTAGGGCGGAGATTGGAATTCAGGGTTGGTTTGGAATTTCCAATCAACAAAAGGTAAATGTGGCAGGGTGGAGGATTGGGCGTGGTCTGCGGGGGAGCAGCACACAGGTGGAGCCTGGTTCGGCTGATTGGGCCCACCTGTGCCCAATCAATCTCTCCACCCTGCCTGGCTATTTAAGCAGCAGCTGCACACCAGCCAGGTGGTCGAACGACAGAGCTGCTGAGAGTGCTGTCACACGTGTGTCTGGGTGAAAATAAATGAAACATTTTCTCCACTAAACCCCGTGTCCTCTGTCCTGTCGGTCCAACCCATTAGCACGAGGTTGCCACAGTAAAAGATATTGGTTGTTTGTTAGTAAGGACAAAACAGCAAGTCCGAGCTGGACATGACGCTTGACATGACACAGTTATGACGCTTAAAGGGAAAGTTCGTTTTTTTACAACCTGGACCTTATTTCTGGCATTTTTTATGGTCGTATACTCACCCAGGCAAGTTTGGTGTCATTTGGAGTCCATCGGAAGATATTAGGGTTTTTTTTGCGAGCCACTTCTCCATATAACGGTAGTGAACGGGGCACAGCGGGACACAGACGATGCAGCGTCTAAGTAACACATGATTGCCGCGAAACTCATTCATTTCTCTTATGAATCACTAGATCTGCTTCCAGGACCTGTTGTCTACATCCGGGGCTGTGTGTGTAACAAATAAATCAGTTTGTAAACAAGACCTCTGAACTCATGACGTCATCTCAGGTCCAGGTTGTAAAAAACTGAACTTTCCCTTTAATCTTTCTTCTTTGGCTCCAAACACTATTATTTCTGTTTTGTGTTCATTTAACTGAAGACAATTCTGGCACATCCACACAGTATAGTCAGTATAGTCTCCTGGCAAGATGGTTATATAGATCTGTGTGTCATCTGCATAGTTATGGTAACACATTTAGTTCTGTGGGAGCATTTAGATGTTAAACAACAGATGCCCCAGAACTGAACCTTGAGGAACTCCACATGTTATTTTTGTTAGCTCACTGTCTTTTAAATAGGACTCCAACCAGACAAGTGCTGTGCCAGAAAGTCCCACCCAGTTCTTAAACGGGTCTATCAAGATGTTTGGTCGACCGTGTCGAATGCAGCACTGAGATCCAGTAAAACCACGACTGAAATGTTACAGGAAGGCAATCCATTCAGAATAACAATTAAACTGTGGGAAAAGAAGCCTCATGTTAACCTTGTCGAAAGGAGACATCTCTGGACTCAAGTATTTTGAATAGGAATTTAAATGTTCGTCAACAGTTCAGAATCCATTCTTTTTGATGATCTTGGGGTGTATCTGGTTGTATCAGTGTCCAAACTTTTCTTCCACTTTTGGCAGCATTGAAGTATGAAAGTACTGTGAGATTTCCGTGCAACATCTGCTGCCTTCAGGCCACATCTGTTCCAGAGACATCTTGTGAATTTATCAACATATCAATGTAAAACCACATTCTGCACACATTTAAGACATGACCAGAGGTGGGTAGTAACGAGTTACATTTACTCTGTTACATTTACTTGAGTAAGTTTTGGGAAATGTTGTACTTTTAGGAGTAGTTTTGAATCACTATACTTTTTACTTTTACTTGAGTAGATTTGTGAAGGAGAAACTGTTCCTCTTACTCCGCTACATTAGGCTACGTTGAGCTGTTACTTTTCTTTTATCCCTTTTATCCACGTACACGTCAATCTCATGACATCACTGGGTGATTCTTTGGGAAAAATGTTTGTTTTTGCATGTTTTGTCACATTTACACAGACTCAAACACACACAGAGTTTCTATGAGTTCATGTTTGTTCTAGTTCTGCTGGTTAAAAAAGAAAAGTACAAAGGCTGGAAATTTTGTGCTACTTGTGCTTAATTTATTTTTTTATTCTGTTATTTTATTTATTTTCATTATTTATTAAAGTACTTGGATTTACTTTAAGATTATTTTAATTTAAGCTATTTTTTATTAATTTAAATTTATTTTATTATTTTATTGATTTAATTTACCTGAAGATGATTATTTTGTACTTTTGTCTGTTTGAATGGTTGTGTTAAAAAAATAAATCAGACGTTACTCAACAGTTACTCAGTACTTGAGTAGTTTTTTCACCAAGTACTTTTTAACTTTTACTCAAGTAATTATTTGGATGACTACTTTTTACTTCTACTTGAGTCATATTCAGGGCTGCACATAATTATTTTGGTCTGGTGCTCAGAGGAGCCCCTGGATATGTGACTTGGGCCTCCAAAAACGCGGTGACCCGTCTCGCCGGATCGATAAAAGAGGGATGCAGGAATAAGTTATAGGCAAAACAATATTTATTCACTTATAAAGATGAATTAACAAATTATGGTGCGTGTTAGTCTGTAGAGTCAGTATAAAAGTTAGTTTTTATCGGCCAGATTGGGATGCTCACGGCATATTTTGCACATAGAAATAAAGGACGCCCCGATTTTAGCAGCGCAGGAGCCAAAAAAAAGCCCCAAAACTTCTAAACTGCATAAAAATGTGTTTATTTTATATGAAAAAACGTGTTTTTTAATAGCATTGAACTTGCATGACTGTACAGACAGCCAACCATATAGCAGCTGAAATAGCTAGGAGCTATGCTCTGTATGTCCACATCAGCCAAGGTGTAGAATATAACTACAGGTGAAGAATATGGTGTAAAAGTTAACTTATTTCAATAATTCAACTAGAATTTGGTGTAAAAGTTAACTTATTTCAATAGTCAACTAGAATATGGTGTAAAAGTTAATCTATTTCAATAATTCAACTTAAAAGGTGAAACTAATATATTACCTAGTCTTATTACATGCAAAGCAAGATATATTGAACCTTTATTTGTTATAATTTTGATGATGGAATTGTTGATTTCATAAAATATTCTCTAATTTATTTTTTATTTGGGGTTTTCATTAACTGTGAGCCATAATCAGAGAGCAGCGTCTTGCTGCTGCAGGTAACTGCTGCATGCAGTGACGGACACTGGCTGATTTATGGTTCCGCGTTGCACCAACGCAGAGCTTACGGGGTAGGATACGCGGGAGCGCGAACGTACGGTACGCGTCGCCGCGTAACATCATGCAGCCACTTCTCGGCGAACACACGTTTTCTGTTTCTATCCACGGGTAGTGGTTCAGTTTGGCGTCTCTTTGTAGTTGGTGGTGGTGGAACGCCAAAATAATTACTTAATGGCGCTTGCTTCTTGGACATTTTGACGAGACGTGTCGGGGTTTGTTCAGTAAAGCTGATCCTTACCTCTCTTCCTCATCGCCGCAACGAGCATGGAGGGGGCGCGCTGTGATTGGCCAGTACCAACTTTGAGTGGCAGTTCTGGGGAAAAGCTCTCCCAATAGATTTTTTAATATTAGTATTCTGGTCTGGCCACAACCAATAATATGAGCCCCAGCTGTTGGTACGCAAAAGCGCTTCGCAGCACAAGATTGACAGCGCACTGTGGATTTTGACGGCGCATGCGCTCTGGCGGCCCACTTATGTGCAGCCCTGGTCATATTATTCTGAAGTAACAGTAATTTTACTTGAGTACAATTTTTGGCTCCTCTACCAGCTCTGGACATGACTGAGGAAGAAGAGGCTACAATACTGGACTGCAGTCCTGACATGTCCAAATGATAAACTGTTGGAGGATTTATAAACCAAAAATGTGACAACCATCATACCTCAAGCCACAAAATAACACCTGATACTTCTCATCCTCAATGCCAGATCTCCTTTTAAGTAAAAGTGTTGGGGGAAGAAATAACAACATTAGATGATTTTAAAAGCTTTACTGCCCAGCTCTTTCTAATTTGTGGATGTCTAATATTTCATTTTTCTGGACGTTTTCAGGCTCTTCATCATTCTTCAGTACAGCCCAGAGAGCAGGCAGTGACCAGACTGATTTACCAACATTCCCTCTGGATCAGAGCCATGTGTCAGATTACCACAGCTGGCCAATAACTGCTATTGAACATCAGAAAACATCCAGCCAGTGACATCCACTTTAGAGATGATGGATGCTCTTGTCTGAAACATTGTCAGATATAACCTGCTCAGGCTTAATGTGGTTTATAGTTCTTGGCACTTTTAACCTGATGTCACTCAAACTCATCTGCATCCCTTCACGGGAGTGTGGCATTACCCTGGAATCCAATCAAATCAAGCTAAAAGCAATATCTCTCTTACCTTGCTTCCAAATAAACTACCTTCCATGTTGCAAACTCACCAGTTTGTATTTCCAGCCATCCACTCCCAGTATCTTGCTGCAACCGGTCAGCGGGCGGCAGGCGTGTCTCTAATGTTCTACTTGCTTCAGAGAAAAAGACTAAACCTAGGACCAAGCTTGGCCCAAAATGTGAGGACAGCAGTCAGGAGAGCTACCATAGTTTATACTGAGATAGTCTGCAGTCACTGCAGGACAAAATACTGAGGCTGCAAATGCAATGAAAGGTTTATACAGTATACATAAAATATTTTGCACACTTGTAAAAAAAACTCCATCAATCAGTGACAACAGTATATTATTGGCCTGCTTTTGTTTTAGAGGAAGATGCAGATGGAGTAAGTGTCATAAGCCAAACACATCCCAGGTTCCCCGTGTGAAGCACTTTGTGAGCGTTCTCTGTGAAAAGTGCTACTTACTTACTTACTTACTTAAAAAGATAAGATAAGATAAGATAAGACAAGATAAAGCTTTATTAGTCTCAGTGGACTAGAGTGGCGAGAGGAACAGCCTCCCCGATCTGAACCCGAGTGGCGCTCTGTTATTAGACTTCTGTGCTAGTCACAGTTTGTCCATAACGAACACCATGTTCAAGCATAAAGGCTGAAATATGCTTCTGCGTCACACCAACGCAGAGCACACGCCGCAGCCGTGACGCCGTGCTGAACCCTTCTGACTTCTCCGTCTCTCCGTTTGGTCGCGGTGCAGTACCCCCCGCGGCCACTAGTTAGCGATCTTTTTCTGAATGGTTTTTCCGACTTTTTCCGGTCACAGTAAATCAAAGAAATAAGGACAACTATTGTGCAAAAAACAAAAACAAAAAAAATCACATATAAACGAAGAAAAGAGCCCTGGAAGTTCACTACTGATTCAAACCGGAAACCGGAAATGCTTCGCTTTCAAACGAACCAACCACAGCCCTCTCGGTCTGCGTGTGGACGGCGTCTCCTCGACGCGTAGTTACAATTTTCGGGAAGTGCACGTCAGAGACGGCACAGGTGACGGCGTGTCCTCTGCGTCGATCCAAACCACACGCCGTAGGCACGGCGCCATTTTGACGCAGAAGCATAATTCAGCCTTAAGGGTGTCCATCAGTGGACATGGCATCAGGACACCCTAGGCAGGAGGTCAATGATCGACTTTGTTGTCGTTTCATCTGACCTTCGGCCGCATGTCTTGGACACTCGGGTGAAGAGAGGGGCTGAGCTGTCAACTGATCACCACCTGGTGGTGAGTTGGATGCGCTGGCGGAGGAGGAGGTTGGACAGACCGGGCAGACCCAAACGGATTGTGAGGGTCTGTTGGGAACGTCTGGCTGAGCCCTCTGTCAGGGAAGTTTTCATCTCCCTGAGGGGGGGGGGGGGGGCGCAGCGCGGCGCGGCGGTGTGGGGAGTCATTCCCAGGTGTATATGTTATATGTCGTCAGTGTGAATGGAAGCCTGGTGTTGCCATCTCCCCCTCCACCTGGGCGCTCCGGCAGCGCCGGGGCGCTCCTGGAGGTGCGGTGGGGCCCTAGCCCGGCTCGGAGGGCCTGGCCCCCGTCGACCTGGGGTGGCCAGCGGGGAGCGTGGGTGCCTACCAGGGCCAGTACCACTGGCCCTGCCTTCTGGCTTCGGCCTCCTCTACTCCTCCTGCCCCCCCTACATGACTCAAGCACACATAGGTCCGAGGGGTCGGGGGGTCCGGGGTGTGGGGGACACTGGGGCTTACTCCACCCGCGTTCCCTCGTCGGCCTGGGGCGGGGTGGTCGCGGTGTCCGGGTCCTGGCGTGGGCTCGCCGTGCTGCCCAGGGGGCTACCTGGCGGTGCTGGACCCCCCCGGGGAGTGGGAAATGGTGAGTGAATGAATGTCCATGTCTTTGTCGGTGAGTGTAGGTATGAAAGGGTCCTGCAATGGAAGATGCACAACATTTTGACAAAAAAGTATTATTATATTATTATTATTAGGGCCCAAGCACTGACAGTGCAAAGGCCTTATTGTATCTGTAGGAATTGTTCGTTCTCGTTTTTATTTTACGTGCCCCAAAAGTCACCAAATTTTGCACGCAAGCCAGGCCTGGTGAAAAATGTGATATTTAATGGTTTGCATTAATGGGCGTGGCCTAATGGCTCAACAGCGCCCCCTAGAAAACTTTGTGCCTCAAGCCCCATAATACGGTTTGACGTACATGAATGAAAATCGGTACACACCTGTATCATGTCACAACTTAAAGAAAAGTCTCTTGGCGCCATGGCCGAAACTGAACAGGAAGTCGGCCATTTTGAATTAATCGTGTAATTTTGGAGCAATTTATGGCTTTTCTTCGCCCAAACCGTAACGCGCACCCTGGTGTGTTATACAAGTGGTAGAAAATGGATGGATGGATGGATGGATGGATGGATGGATGGATGGATGGATGGATGGATGGATGGATGGATGGATGGATAGTGGAGAAATGTCCACGTTACAACAGGAAAGATATCGATCGAAAATATAAATATATATACAATCACAGAAACTAAATATTGCATGGAATAATTAAATAATCAGGACTAAAGTGTCTAGGAAAGGACCTGACCAGAGAATCCTCTGAAAACCACTGCGGTGGAGGCACAGGCTGGTGCTGAGGGTTCACCACAACATTTGTGGACAACCCCTGAAATCATGTATTTGAAGATATGGTCTATGCCAGGTTTAAAATTGACCTAAACAACATCCTCTGATGAGCAACAGCAACTTCTCACCATCTCAAACGTAACTGGGTAAAAACTGAGACAAAATGCAGCCACTGATGTTGGATACCAACTTGAGCAACTGTAACCTTGACAAACCATCATCCCTCCACCAACCTGCTTGACAGTGAGTCTGGGGTGTTCCTCCTGTTCTCTCCAAACATGGTTCTGGACATGAAGACCAAACATCTCCACCTTGGGCTCATCTGTCCAGAGGACATTGTTCCAGAAGTCTTCTTCTAATTCTGCTGTCATGGACTTTCACATCTAACATGCTCCTTGAAGCCCGTGGGCTCTGAGATGGACTTTTTGGTGTTTTTTATTTCTCTGTTTATTTCACAGTCTGACATTGGGATAAGTTTGCTGGTATGACCACACCTGTCTTGAACGTTTTTCACTTGTGACTAACCTTTCTAACTCTCCAAAAGTTAAATCAGGCGGTTGTAGGGACTTTTAAAGACTAATATGCTGCAGTTGCCTGTTGAAAATCATTGCTGATGTCTTTCCCTCTTAGCATTGGGTTAACTTACACCTGAATACTCCAGACCAGAAAACAACCAGAACATCTACTTTTGTAGAGGTCTGCACACCTGCGGATAACCAGGTCTTAAATTCTAGTTTCAAACCCTTAAAAAACACATTTTGATCAGTACATTATAATACAGTGTGATATGTCACATGGTTTTATCCTGAGATTGTTTTTACCTTGTCGTAAACCCTGCTGAGGACCAGATGATTTACCAGAAAGTCATGCAGTGTGTGTGTGTGTGTGTGCTCAGTGAAAGGCCCAGGCCAAGCAACCCTGAAGTTTTTATTGTTACCTGTCTGTTAGTGCCTAGTAAAGCAGTTTTCAAACTTTCTTGGCACAACAAATGTAATGATGTGAAAAATCAGTCAGGCATTTTGTGGGAGCCATGTCAATAAAACTTTGTTGAGGTCCTAAAATTCTACAAGACAACCGGCGCTGTGTCATGGGGCATAAAAGACAAGCTATAAAAAATTGTGGTCAATTAAAATGTTTGTGCAGCAATGACACTGTGGATGTGAGAGGAATAAAGTCCTTCAGCGCTCTATGCAGCGTCGTACTGTGAAGCAGCAGAGTCTCTAAAGACAGCGTTGCAGCACAGCCGTCCCCACACAGATGTGGGCATTTAGGAGCGGAGTCCCTGGAGGAAGACTTTATTTGAAGGGATTTGAATAAGAGACAAGAATGTGAATGAGCCACTGTTTATGTGCAGGATTGTTGGTCACTGTCACTAGAGCTGTCAGTCATTTGGTTCTGTCAAACTGTTCATATTCTGCTCATTTTATCATTCTAATCCATGGGTCCTGTAGAGCAGCTTTGCAACCTCGAGAGCTTTTAAAGCAGCACAATGTAACTTTCAGCTTTTGTTGAGTTTGGCAGCTCCTTTGGACCAAAGCGGTAGTGCTTTACCAGAAAGAACTACATTTCCCATGAGCATCAGCACGCACTGCCGGAAAACTCCTGTCCCTGTCACTGCATTTGTTTTGATAGTGAATGAAATAAGACGGGACGGACGTTTGCAGGATGGATAGTGAAGAGGTAATGTATCTATTTTTGGATAAACAATATAATATGACGATGTTGAAAATCACTAAGTTCAACTTGGTTTTATTAGTGAAGTCTCCCCCGCCCCCGTCCTGTTTCAGCGTTTCTACTGCACCTTTTTCCTGTCACGTGTTTTAGAGGGACTTTGTCATAAATTAGTAGTCCAACATACTTACTGACAAAATAAAAAAATACTTTATAACTGTGAATAACTGAATGCCCATTCCTTATATTTTGCAGATCAGCCCTGCACAATTTTACAGTTCTCAGGAAAAATACTAGAACCCAAGACGAATCCCCTGTATGTGAAAACATTCTAATTTAGATTCTTATTGAACATAGAACTCTACATTTACATTTGTATCATAACAATTGTGTCTCTCTTGTCGGACATCCCTCCTCGTCTTTCAGCTCACGCCAGCGAGTGAACGCCGGGACAATGTTTATTCTTGTCCGGGCATTTAGCTTGTTACTCTCCCGCTTTCTTTTTTAGCCTCCTCCGTTAAAACTTTTATTTTCTTGGGTTTTTCCGCTGCTTGGGCCATGACACCAGCTTCTGCTGAGCTCTGCGCTCCACGCCCCGCCCAGCTTTGGTCTCCACTACGAATGGGGAAGGAGGGGGAAGTGACGTATGCCGTAAAGCAGTCAAAGCCGTAAAAATGTGTAGTTTTTTAGTGTGGCAGGGTTCCTACCATGCTCCTCAAAGTTACATAGTGCCAGTGAAGGAGATACAGACCCCTCAGACCATGACAGAGGTTCATTAAACCTGTTGGAAGTTGATGTTCCATCACAATGATGATGATGAAATATTAGATTAAGGTGGAAAAGTTACATAGTGCTGCTTTAAGTATCTGAGGATGTTCAAGGAGAAGCTCCTCCTGACCAACAGCAGGTCGGGCTCAAGTCTTCCCTGATTGGTCCAGTTCCTGGAGGCTTGCCTAGGGTCATGTAAGGATGTAAGGATTCAGATTTCTTTTCTGTCCTCACATTTGTATTTTTTTGTTAGCCATTTGGTTTCCTTCAACATCAGTTAGTTTTCCTGAATTAGTCTTGATTTTCCTGATGTTACCCTTATTAAGACGGTCTCTACTTATCTGCTCTAGTGTGTCAACAAGTTGTTTTGCTTTTCTGCCATATCGTGAGAAAAACATAATAAGCATTCCTTACTTTATTAATGTGCAAATTTTTTTTTTTTTTTTTTTTTTTTTACTTTTTAAGCATTTTAAACATTTTACAGAACATATCCTGACAAATGAATAACAGGCCATGTACTACAATGAGTTACAATAAAGCAAATTCATTAAAAAGTAAAATGGGTAAATAAATGAAAGTTAAATAAGAAGGGGAGACCAAAGGGGAAAGTAAACAACCAGAACAGAAACAACTAGATAACATACACAAATAACTAAGTAAATGAATACACAAAAGTAAAAACAGGCAACTAAACACAAATCTATACTTCCACCTCCACCCTCATACACACACATACACACACATACTGTATGCTCAAGTTAAGATGGAGGTATATATTATGCCTATGTATAAAGACAATGTATCAAACAGAGTAAGTGGATATAGAGCAGACCAGAAATGAGTCTGCCAAAAGCAAGGTACATGAAAGCTGCAAGCAGCGATGAACGGTCCTCCACCCTTGTGCACGTTCAGGCTGCAGTGGAAGCTTGTATGACTTGATATAGATTCTTCAGGCCTGGACATTTAGCAGATGACACCAGCCACGACTCTCTATATCAAACCATTCAAAGGTTATGCCAGAAAGTAGGCAAGTATAAGATATCGACCAAGCTTCGGGAGCTGCGTGCTGGCCTGCGGTCCCCACCCCTGGTCATCCCGTTGCTGCTTCCACCTGCCTGCTGTGCTGCTGCCGTCCCTGACCCACCAGTCTGGCCCTCGGCAGGAGGGTCCCCCCTTATGAGCCTGGTCCTGCTCAAGGTTTCTTCCCTCCTAAAGGGGAGTTTTTCTTGCCACTGTTTGGTTTAAGGTTTTTCTCCCACTAGGGGAGTTTTTACCTGCCATTGTTTATGTAATAATTGCTCGGGGGTCATGTTCTGGGTATGGGTCTCTGGAAAGCGTCTAGAGACAACTTTTGTTGTATTAGACGCTATATAAATAAAATTGAATTGAATTGAATTGAATTGAACCAATCAGATGAAGGGGCGGGGCTAATTTGCAGCAATTATGGTCAAGGATACAATAGGGCCTTCACACTGTCAGTGCTCGGGCCCTAATTACCAGCAGTTACCAGTTCAATAAATACAGGTGGGGTGTATATAAAGACAAGTAAGGCGGGAGCTAGAGATTAACACGTCTTCACTCCATGCGCCCTCAAGCGGAAATCAGATGTCGTTTCTGTTGTTCCGTAAAAACGTTGGATCTTGAGGCTGATCTTGTAGCTTGTGGAACCCTCATGTAGTCTTGAGCAAGCAAACATGTTTTCAAAGAAATGCCGTGTTGAAGACTTGCAGGAGCTGATAACAGAGCGCATTAATGCAGATCAGACTCTTTAACCCTTGTGCTGTCTTCAGGTCAAGGAAGGAGGAAGAGAAGAAGGGAGGAAGGAAGGAAGGAAGGGAAAAAAGATGGAAGGAAGGAAGGAAGGGAAAAAAGAAGGAAGGAAGGAAGGAAGGAAGGGAAAAGGAAGGAAGGGAAAAAAGAAGGGAGGAAGGAAGGAAATAAGGAAGGGAAAAAAGAAGGAAGGAAGGAAGGAAGGAAGGAAGGAAGGAAGGAAGGAAGGAAGGAAGGAAGGAAGGAAGGAAGGAAGGAAGGAAGGAAGGAAGGAAGGAAGGAAGGAAGGAAGGATGGATGGAAGGAAGGGAGGAAGGGAAAAAAGAAGGAAGGAAGGAAGGAAGGAAGGAAGGAAGGAAGGAAGGAAGGAAGGAAGGAAGGAAGGAAGGAAGGAAGGAAGGAAGGAAGGAAGGAAGGAAGGAAGGAAGGAAGGAAGGAAGGAAGGAAGGAAGGAAGGAAGGAAGGAAGGAAGGAAGGAAGGAAGGAAGGGAAGGAAGGAAGGAAGGAAAGAAGGAAAGAAGGAAGGAAGGGAGAAAAGAGGAAGGGAAGAAGGAAGAAGATAGCAGGAGGAAAGAAGGAACAGGAGAATTAGGTCATTTTGACCTGAAGACAGTACAAGGGTTAAAACTCGCTGAGGAGAGAGACACTCAGGACAAGTTACAAGTCTGACCTTTGGGCGGATTGAAGCAGATGGGATGCAGCGTCAGTCGGCCACATGAAGACATTTACTGGTGGAGAAATGTGAGGCTGCTCTGTGCATGGCTAAACCAAAACTGGGCAGTTAAATTGGAGAAAAAGCTATCTGATTATGATATGATTCCACCTCTCCTGAGGGAGCACACATGCGCTGCATGGATATATGAGCCAAACCTGAGGATGGATTAGGGTTTTGAAGTTTTGAAATAACTTTTAACTTCTCTGATCGCTGACGATTTAAAGGTGTGGTTCTCTTTCATAATATTTGGCTCGATGTCTCACTATGGGATGCATGCCTCGCTGCAGACCTCAGAAGCAATCAACTCAGATATGAGCTGCTTATCTTGAATGACATGGTGTCGTCCGTAAGGGATATCTAAGGTAGTTGGTACTGCCTGCAGTGGGCGGACACGTTTCACCATGATCCGCTGGGCGGTGCCTCTCACCTTTATTCTCCTCTCCTCTTCCCTTCCTCTCTTCTCCATTTCCATTTTTATTTATTATAAGTATCTCATAGAGTTTTGTCCATCGCTCCTGTAGTTTCTTGTGCCGGCCCCCCGTTTTTCTCTTTTGTACATGGTGCAGCATCCTTTGCTGGTGGCGAAGAGCATCTCTGAATGCAAAACACCGGAACCTGCAGCGTGGGAGTGAGAGGGGCAGGGTAACGGCCCGGTCAGGCGGGAGAGTGATTTGTCCGTCAAGACACCTCTCCCTGGCCCTGCCCCTTCTCAACCTTTCCCCGACCCTGCACCCAACCTGGGGCTTGCTGATTGGGCCGGAGCTTCGGGAGCTGCATGCTGGCCTGCGGTCCCCACCCCCGGTCATCCCGTTGCTGCTTCCACCTGCCTGCTGTGTGCTGCTGACCCCCCAGTCTGACCCTCGGCAGGAGGGTCCCCCCTTATGATCCAGGTCCTGGTCCAGGTTTCTTCCTCCTAAAGGGGAGTTTTTCTTGCCACTGTTTGGCTTAAGGTTTTTCTCCCACTATGGGAGTTTTTACCTGCCATTGTTTATTTAATAATTGCTCGGGGGTTTATGTTCATGTTCTGGGTCTCTGGAAAGCGTCTGGAGACAACCTTCGTTGTATTAGACGCTATTTAAATAAAATTGAGGGGGGGGGCGGTGGGGGGGGCCGCGGGGCCCTGTCCCTAGCCGGTGGGGGCCTTGGGGGCCTGTGGGGGGGGTTACCTCATGGCGGTGGGGGGGGGTGGCTGGGGAGGGCTCGGGCGGGGGGCTGTGGCTGGGGCGTCTCCAGGCCTCCCGGGGGGGGCGGGGCTGTGGACGTGGGGGTCCCACCCGGAGGGCCCGGCCCTGCCTGGGTGGGGGGTGGCTGTCTGCGCTGGGGGGGCATTGCTGCCTTGGTCCTCCGTCGCTGGGCGGGGGCCAAGTGCCCCTGCGGATGTGGGGACTCCGGGACCCTTGGGGTGTCCGCCGGGGTGGCCTCGGGGGGGGGGTGGGGCCGGGTCCGGGGAGCGGGCCTCCCCTGACCGGGGGGTGCACGGGCGGGCGCGACGGCGGGGTGGCACCATTCCCAGGTATCTATGTCTTATGTTGTCAGTATGAATGGGAGGATGTTGGACCGTTTCCCCCTCCGTCTGGGGGCTCCGGCGGCGCCGGGGGCGCCCTTGGAGGTACGGTGGGGCCCTTGCCCGGCTCGGGGGGCCGGCCCCCGTCTACTGGACGGCCGGTGGGGGGACGCGGGTGTCTTATCAGGGCCGGCTTTGCTGGTCCTGCCTCCTGGCTTCGGCCTCCGCTCCCCCTCTTGCCCCCCCTACACGATTCATACGCACATAGGCGAAAGGCGGGGGGTCCGGGTCGTGGGGGGCACTGTCCCGCGGGGCCTGGCACTCCCCGCCTCACGGTTTTAACAGCAAAATAGACACTGCACATTCAACACTTAATAAATACATTTGACAAGGACACGTAGTTCGGGAGGGGGGGGGGTCTGTGTCAATCGATACTTGGCCCTCCCTCCTCCCTGTTTTTATGGCATTAATCACATGCACTCAACACAAGGGGCGGGAGGGGGTCCCACATCACCCGCGTTCCCTCACCGGCCTGGGCCTGGGACGGGTGGGTCGGGTTACCCGGGCCCGGCGGGGCCCGCCGTGCAGCCTGGGGTGCCTTCTGGCGGTGCTGGATCCCCCCGGGGAGGGGGAAACGGTGCGTGATTGTATGTCTGTGTCGGTGAGAATGCGGTATGGAAGGGTCCTGCCATGGAGGATTTGAGCCTCCATTGGCAG
Organism: Cololabis saira; assembly: GCF_033807715.1. Lineage (NCBI taxonomy): Eukaryota > Metazoa > Chordata > Actinopteri > Beloniformes > Belonidae > Cololabis > Cololabis saira. Next base: position 6,121,997 of record NC_084589.1, read on the forward strand.
GACATCAAAAACTTAATAATTTATCAATATTATATTATACAAAGATGGTTAGTATTATTATTATTATTATTATTATTATTATTAGTACTATTATTATTATTATGTATAGTATATTATATTATTATTAGTATAGGTATCGGATAGGTGAATGGATGAATGAATGGGATGCCTGGGTCTGGGGCCCTCCGTTGTCGGGCCTGCGCGGGTGTCGCCTTGTTGGGGGGTTCCCTCTCTCCGGGCCCGTCTCCGGTCCCCCCCGCTGCCTCTACGGCGGGGCGCCCCTCTGGTCTTGGAGGGCCACTTTCGTGGGGGACGGGTGCGCCTGCCCGCGTCGGCGGCCGGGGCGGCTCTGTCTCTCCGGGCAGGCTGGCCCCCTGCCGGGTGGGGGTCGTTGGCCTGAAGGGTGAGGGCCTCCTGGCCGCGTGTCCGGCCCGGACCGGGTGGCCGGGGATTGCCTGGGTCGCGGTCCGCCGCCGCGGGATCCCTGGCTGCTTCTTTCCGCGCCGTGGGGGCCCCGCCCGCGGGCCCCCTCGGCCGCCGCCGGGTGGGGGGGGGGGCCTCGCAGGCGGTGGGTTGCCTCCCTCCTACTTCTCCCCTCTGTGGGGTTGCCGGTGGCCTGGGTTCCGGGCTCTTCCTTGTCGGCCTCTGGTCTCACGGGTGGCGGGGTTGCTCCCCCCCCTCCCCCACTATAGATACACTTCAGGTGGAGCTTTGTTTGGTTTATTACACACACACACACACACACACACACACACACACACACACACACACACATATAGTCATTTAGTCACATGCATACACACACACACACACACACACACACACACACACACACACACACACACACACACACACACACACACACATGCATGATCATATACATACACACACACACACATAGACATACACACTGGCTTGTTCACCTGCATGCTGGCTCTCTAGTTTTTGGGTTTAGGTAGCGGTAGCGATAGCTTAGCTCAGACTGCGATCAGATCTCAAGATTTAGGTCGATTGATGTTCGTGTTTTGGATGGCTCCGTGCCGGTTTCGTGCTTTGTTTGTGGTTTTTTTTGTTGCAGATTTCCAGTGCTTGACGTGTGTCTCCGTGTGTTCCTGCTTCCTGGATTGGCAGTGGATGTCGTCACCCCCACCCTTTGGAATTACCATCTCATCTTCATCTAGATCACAATTAAAGACACGATAATTACACATACACCGTTATCATTTGTTGAACAGCCATTAAACATTTATAGAACTGAAGATAAAATTGCATCAGCCCAAAAACAGTTGTCAGATGTCAGGTTTGAATGGCTGTTTGGAGATCATGAGCATCTCCACGGGGTTTAGGTCTGGACCCTGACTGTCACCATTCTGTGGTAGATTTACTTCACGTTTCACATGTTTGTCCTGCTGCATCCTCCAATGTCCACTGAACTTCAAGTTGGTGGATAGAAAGCCTGGAATGATCCTGGAGGAGATTTTGGCAAACCTCCATGATATGAGGTCCAGGCCTCGAGGCAATGAACCTAAACCCAAATCATGGCGTTCCCTCCACCGTACTTAATTTGAGAAAATGTTTTGATGTCGGTAAGCTGAGCCGTTTTTGGTCCACACATAGAGCTGAAGGTTCTTTCTGAACAATCAGCTTTAGTTTCGCTTTAGATGTTGCTCGTGGGTTCTTCTTGAGCTCATGGACTATTATGTGTGGTGTCTCTGTGGTGGAGTCATCTTGGCTGGATGTTGACTTCCACGAAGAGTAGCTGAACTGCCCCCATTTATAGACAGCTTGTCTAAATGGAGACTGATGGGTAATAAACACTCTGAGGTGACCTTGTACAGTATTTCTTTCCACTCTTTTGTAGATCAGCTGCTCTGAATGTCTATTTCTTCAGCGATGTCATTTAAGTGAGGCAGGCTTTACGTTAGAAGTTATTAAGGATGATAAACTTCAAACGTCTGATATCTACCTACTTACTACCTGTAAACCACATCTCCAGGGGCCTCATCTATAAAGCTTGCTTGCGCAGAAAAAGCGCCTGAAAGTTGCGGAAGCCACCTTCTACGCAAATCCTCGGATCTAAAAAGAAAAAACTAACCGAAAAATCTGCTTATCTTTACGGCAACCCTCACCCTCCCGTAAGAATTTACTTAAGACACGGGGAACTGGCGACGCAGGCTGTGAGGGGGTGAAATGAAGCCAGATTCATGTCATACTCTTAATAATGTCATCACATATCACAACATATGTCAGGCTTAAAATAATAAAATAATAAAATAAAATAAAATAGCGCTGATCGTGTCCTCTGTGTGTGAAGCTCAGTCAGTCAGGACTCTGGTGCTGCTGGAGCTGCAGCCTCCTCTGCACCGCTTTAAGACAGAACAAATGAGGGGCTGCGTTTAGGGAGCCCCACGGTCACGGAGCCCCTAAAAGGACTCCGATTTTTTTTCATATATATGAGTTTTATGCGCGCGTGAAACCTTTACGTGCAGGTGTATGGTGCCTAAATTAGGGTCCCGCGTTAAAACGACGCAGAGCCTACGGCGTAGGGTACGCGGCGACGCGCACCTACGCCGTAGGCTCTGCGTTGGTGTGACGCAGAACCATAAACCTTCCCTGAGCAGCTCTGAGGGGAGACGGGGGAGGAGGAGGAGGGGGAGCGGGGGATGAAGCGGGGCTGCGGGGCCGTTTTCGTATCGCTTTCATACAGTGTCTTGATAATTTGCAATGTAAGGCTGAGCCTACCGTTAGTTTTTAAACTGTAAAAAGTAAGGGGAAAAAAAACATGGTTTTGAAAAGACGGGCGGACGTGTGTCCCCCTGTTGCGCCGGGGAACTCACGGCGTTTAGCGCAGCAACGGCGTGCTGCCACCCACTCTCTTTATTTTATTGTATACTATTTATATACTTATTCTAACTTTTACTGTGACCACCAAATAATGTGGTTTTCCTGTCCTCCACATCATCTACAACATCTCTGTCTCCGTGAAAGTCAGTGTCACGGTGGCTGCTACTTCATTCATTCTGACCGTTTTATAATAGATCCATGATTCTGACGCCAAACAGGCTGGAGGAAGCCACTGCGCATGCTCAGTAGGCTCATCCATATGCAATTATGGGCGTGTTTCAGCTGCGCAGCTTTCCAGCTGGATTGTGATTCATGAAGGAACGTTGCGTGCAAATCTGCGTGCACACGGTTTTATTGATCCGGATTTTTTTTTGCGCCCGGCATTTTCGGTTTTTGAGCGTACGTGCACTTTTAGTATGAATCCTACGCAGTCCATTTTAAATGAGGCCCCAGCTCATTATCTCCAGGTGGACTCCAGGTTGCCTCTGATTGTGTATCAGGATGTCTTTGGACACCTGGTTTATACTGTCAACAAAATATTAGTGAACCCTTGGAATTAACAGTTTTTTCGCCTTAAATTTGCAATAAATGTGATCTGAGCTTCATCTAAGTTACATTAACAAACACAATGTTCTTAAGATGCCAATAAAAAACACTGTTGAACCCAGCAACTAAACATTTGCAGTGCTGGAGGGCACAGGAAGTTTCTCCTTTCAGTCACCAGCTAATTTAAAGGGGGCCTATTATGAAAAAAAAGTTTTTTCTTGCTTTAACATATATAAAGTGGTCTCCCCTCAGCCTGCCAACTCAGAGAAGGAGGAAAGCAACTTTTGCAGTGTCTGTACAGCCGCCCGGATGATCCGTCCAGTGTGATGTGGATCTACGAGACAATAAGATTCTGCTCCTGTCATTACGGAACCAAAATGCAATTTGCATTGGTTGGTCTCCGATGCATGAAACCACGCCCACAACTAACTCCGCCGGCCGGAGCTTCCGCCATTTTTCCGTAGCGGTGTATCGCGTCATTCAGGCAGCCAATCAGCACAGAGCCTCATTATCATAGCCCCGCCCACTCAGAATCCTGCATAGATAATGAGGTTAGAGAATGGGAAGATAAAGACATGGATCAGAGGCTGAATTTCTAATTTATTTAGCAAAAACAATCAAAAGCTTGTTTTTAAGAAATTCAATGCCTGTTTGAAATAGGTAATAGATGCCATAATAGGTCCCCTTTAAGCTTCTTTCAGCTGCACCACTCAACTGGGCCGACAGAACCCTTGGAGGTACCAGTTGGTTGAAGCTCACTCATAGTTCCATACATGACTTATTGTGTGGAGGTATGGGGTAACACCTATAAAACAAATACAAACCCTATTTTCCTGTTACAGAAAAGAGCGTTAAAAGAGCTTAAGGCCGGATTAAGGCAGGATTTATGAAAGAAATCCGTATACGTTTTACGTTTTCTAGTAATAATGTCAGATGAAGCGTTCCAAATCAAAAAGAATGAGCCCTCTAGTGTATCTCTCCGTTGCCTTGAACAGGCTGTGTGCTGCAAAATGTGCGGCAATTCGGGCCCAAATTTCCCGCACTGTCCTGTGGATGTGACGTCACATGACGCTGCATGTGCGTTCTCCCCGTTCTCCCGTGCCGGCTTCACTGTTGGCTGCAGTACCCCCAACGGCCGTCGTGGTGAAGGGTGGCGCTAGAGAGTCTCATTTCTTAAAAGGAGCCTCAAGCTCCTTTAAGGATAATTAATAGATCTGACTATTATAAACCAACAAATAATCTCTTTATTAAATATAATACTTTAAAATTCCATGATATAGTAGAGCAGAAAACTTTTATTTGCCTTTAAAGCCCAGCAGAAACTGCTACCAAACTACATTCAGGATTTGTTCCAGATAAAAGAAACCGCTCTGACCTGAGGGGGAAACTCATGTTTGAGACGACGACAGTAATAACAAATATTAAAAAGAGATGTACATCAATTAAGGCTAGAGAAATATGGAATAGTTGTAATAACAACCTAAAAATGTGTAGTTCTATCTTTTTCAAGTTTAAGGAAATGTTTAAAGAAAATACTGTAAATAAATATAAAACACTATGAATATAAAGTATACTATCGGGAACATTCTAGAATGTGAAACGTCAATTTTGTGTTTTGTCTTATTTATTTTTGTCGTTTTATGTATTGTTTTTTTCAACGGAGTAATGCTGATGTCTCATATTTAAGCTGATCATAAGAAAAAAAGGGTAGGCCCTATAAGCTACGGCTTCAGCTACACCTTTTCGGCAAAGGAAATGTTTTTTTTTTTTTTTTTACCTTTTCATCATGTTTTGTAAAAAGTGTGTACAAGCCGAAATAAAGATTCAAAACAAAAACAAGCTGCAGTGACGTCACAAGATCTTCCCTTATCTCTGGATCAGAGCTAAACAACGTTTAGGAGGAATTCCTCTTTCCAGAACTGCTTTATCTCAGACACATTTGTAGGGTGTCTAGTGTGAACGGCTCTCTGGAGACCATTCCACCACATTTCTTCAGGTCTGGACTTGACCCCCCCAGAAGGTGGATTTTTGTTTTCTGAAGTCATTCTGTAGTGGATTTACTTCAATGTTTAGGCTCATTGTTCTGCTGAATCACTCAATTTCTACTGAGCTTCAACTAAAGGGGGCGTGTTGAACTTTCATGTAACTTATCAAGTAAAATTAGACAAATTCACAAATTTATGATTAGATTAGTGATGATTCCTGATGTGGATTGGCAGTTACACTGTAATCGATTGGTATTAAACACCTATTTGTCATCAAGTTACTTGATGACAAGTATTGTTGGTGAATTTGACATGATGTGAATTAAAATAATAAGGCTTGTGATGGTTACTGCAATAAAACACTGCTCTGAATAGCTCAAGGCAACTAGCACAAGGGGCCTGGTGGCCAAATTCCTAAAGGTAGCTGACCCGGAGCAACCGGCCCAGAGTCCAGTCAGAGCCCAGTCAGAGCCCAGTCAGAGCTACATAAGAGCTTTGTCAGAGCCCAGTCAGATTCCAGTTGGTTCCCAGTAAAGGCTGAATTCTGGTTCTGCGTTAAATCAACGCAGAGCCTACACCGTAGGGTACGCGGCTACACAGGAGTCTCTCCGTAGCCTACCCCGTAGCCTGACCTGCTCCTCCCAAAAAATGTAACTAGGCGTCGAGGAGACGCAGACCCAACGCAGACCGAGAGGGCTGTGATTGGTTCCCCTGGTAGCAACGCATTTCCGGTTCCGGTTCGTGAAGCAGTCGTGAATTTTCAGCGCTCTTTTCTTCTGTTGTGTGTGATTTTTTTTTTTTTTGGGTTGTTTTGGTTTTTTGCACTATAGTTGTCCTTATTTACGGTGGCCGTAAAAAGAAATGCTGCAAACAGAAACAAACGCCACTGCAAATAAAATAAACGCTTAGCAAATAAAATAAACGCTGCAAACAAAAAGAAACGCTGCTGCAAATAAAATAAATGCTGCAAATATAAAGAAACGCTGCTGCAAATAAAATAAATGCTGAAAATATAAATAAACGCCTCTGCAAATAAAATAAAAAAACGACGCAAATAAAAAAGCCACAACGGAAGTGAATTACCGGGGATTATTTTTGCTGATGCACCGGTGTTGCACATTAGAAATTACACGTAGCGACGTTGAACACTAACCTTTTCACTTATTTTCTCGTTCGTTGTTCTTATTATTCCTCGTTCTTATTTCTTCCTTTTCACTTACGTCCTCTTCGTCTTCTTCTCCTCTCACGTAAAAAACGCCGATGGAGAAATGGAGTGACGGAGAAGCCCGAAGGGTTCACGACGGCGTCACGGCGACGGCGTAAGCTCTGCGTTGGTTTAACGCAGAACCTTAAATCAGGCTTAAGTGGTTGGCGGTCGGTCAGAGCTCCATCAGAGTCATATTTGTGATGTTTCAGGAGCACCATCTGTTGTGTTGCTTTAATATTCTAGTTGTCCTGGCTCATCCTCATTATACATGTAATCAGAGGACAAGCTGCTGTGTGTGTGTGTGTGTGTGTGTGTGTGTGTGTGTGTGTGTGTGTGTGTGTGTGTGTGTGTGTGTGTGTGTGTGTGTGTGTGTGTGTGTGTGTGTGTGTGTGTGTGAGGATGGTCTGATAGCAGAGACTTAGATCAGAGATAAATGACTTCATTAAAATGTAAGACTGGGAAAGCTGCAGTGAGCCTCGTCTCCCTCCTCCGTGCCACTGCAGATTATGAACTCCATAAATCAATACATTTCTGGCGAAGGATAACGTTCCCTCTCCTGCTACATCAGCCTGGAGCAGAGAGGCTGACAGCCCCGGACCGGAGCAGCCCGTCAGGATTCCTGGTCCGGGGGGAAACTGGGGATGAGGTTGTGCAGGGAGCTTCCTGATTGGCCGCTGTTGTTAACAAAGAACATGCAGTTTCTGCCAGCACCGTTTATCTTCATGATTGTGATGAAATTCAATCTAATAGTATAGTCTGTTTGTGAAAAGTAAAAATAGATGTATCCGTCAGAAGCATAATGCATTGGACGATGAGTGAATCACTCCCCGAACACGCTTTCTTTTAGGTTTGAGCAGCAGACGGGCTTTGCTTTTCCTTCAGGCTTTGTGTCTTGAATGATTCACCAGTGAATTGAGGTGGAGACCAAAAGAAACATGTGAACTCCTGGAAGAACCGTTTCAGCACTGATTTACTTTAAAACTTAATCTAATTCACAACAACACACAAAAACAATTTTCTAAACTTGATAACAAAAACTCTTACACTGTCTGTGTCTTTACTGAACACACACATTAAACCTCCTAAAAAAGCCAACTGGGGTCACACATCCTCATACAAATGACTGTGTAATTGACGCACTTGTCCAGACATTTATGACAAGCGATGATGTCCATTAATTGGAATTAGGTGTGCTGGTGCAAGGAATCATTTAAAACCTGCAGGACACCGGCCCTCGAGAAGCGACTTCAGATGCCCCCTGGTGGAAATTAAACCCGTGCTTAAATTGAATTTCAGCTAAAGTGACGTTTGTATCAAAGAGATGGCCGTTTAGTTACAGCACGACTTTTTACTATCAAATTATCTCCACTTCATAACAGCCATAAGATTGACTTTACACAAGTTACTCAATTGTTTTGATGAGTAAAAACTGTGCAAAAGGAGATTTCACTTTGAAGTCGTGCAGAACTGGCAGAGATACGGAGTGGATAAGACATGTTCATTTACATGGGTTACCCCGGCACTTTACTATTTTCTTTATTGCACACTTCGTGCTGTATCTGGCACCCCCGCCTCTCCCAGACCAAGTAGCTTTTGTGTGAGAAAGAAAAGGATGAATTTGGTGAATCTCACTCAAAAATCTTGTATACCTCTGGCAGCCTCTGCATGCTGCAAATCATGAATAATGCAAACTGTTTAGCTTCCGTTAAGTTCCCATCTTGTTCGCATATGACCTATAGCCAAGATGATTATGCAGACTTAGAGAAAGAAAGAAATAATCAAATGTTATAAATGGCAACCCCAGGCAGGGAAGATTAGTGTGCATTTATCAGAGTGTGGGGGACAGAACGAAGCCACTATATCCTCCTGTTGGTTTTTTCTATGGTAAAAGTGATTGGCCTGAATACACACAGGCTAATGTGGAAGCTGTTTGCATAGTAATTTAAAATGTAATTATTTTCCGCCCTGCGGAGCAGCAGTGGCAGCTGAGGCCTACAGCTCATGGATTAACTTGCCTAAGTAAAGATATATACTGTTTCCTTATGTGAGAGCAGGAAAGCGACTGTCCATGTTCAGCTCAGGACGTCGGTGTGGAGTTGAACCTCCAGCTGGACAATAAAAACCCTTATTCCTGTCAGAATGACGTCACTCAAATTCATGCACTTCAGGCTAATAAAGAAATGCCACACGACTCTGGCTAGGGGCAATAATTGGTTTCCTCATGTTCTCTCTCTCAACCAGACGGCGACCGTCAGCAGAAAAGTACCCCCCCCCAAAAAAAAAAAAAAAACACTGGGTGTGTATGCATATGCATGTGTATATATATATATATATATATATATATATATAAATATATATATATATATATATATATATATATATATATATATATATATATATATATATATATATATATATATATATATATATATATATGTATATATATATATATATATATATATTAGGGCTGGGACTCAAATTTATCGAATTAATTACAGGCTTTGTAATTAATTAATCGCAATTAATCGCAATTTGATTGCATATCAATTTTAGACCTGAGAACAATGAGATTTCCTTTTTTTGTTTGTTTCAAATGGATTTTTGTATACGAGTGAATGATTGACTAGTGAAAAAACATATGTTCAATTTATGAAACAGTTTATTTTTATCAAGGTGGTTCTTCACCAAGAACAAATCAGTGCAATTTGCTATAAAGTGCAGTAAATTAAATATATGCAGTATGCACATTGAATGAGACAGGTATAGTCAAGGACCTTCTGTAAACACTTAAATATAACTAAATACTCAACTGTTTCAAGTACATTCCAGAACATGGAAACACATTAGAAAACAGAGCACGCTTCCATCCATCCGTTTTTTAAAACTAAATCCCCATCCACAGGACCAACGAGAGCCTTTTCATCTGCGACTTCAATCATCTTTAACGTGTGTGGAAACAACTTAGCTTGTGTTATGACGACGGCCGCACTTCGCTGTAACACTAATGCACGTTGGTTGCAGAACCTTGAGAGAGAGAGTTGTAAAACGCTTTGATCTCGCCGCGGAGGTCACAATGGGAGTCCACGTAAGTGTCATAACTCTCTCGGTTCGTCCGAAATGCCATACTAAAAAGTATATACTAAAAAGTATACTTAAGTTCGGCACACTTTTAAGTAAATATGAGTAAATATCAGTAAATATCATTAAGGTGGAAGTATGTGATTTCGGACGCAGCCTCTCTCTCAAGGGTCTGGTTGGTTGGTGCGCCGTCCGTGTGAAAGTCGTCCCGTGAGAAACGTTCTCAGGGGAAAAAACTAATGCGATTAAAATGAGCTATTTTTTCTAGCGCGCTATTTTTCTGTAATTAATTAATCGAAATTAATGCGCTAAAGTCCCAGCCTTAATAAATATATATTTATATATATACATATATCATATGTATTTTATATTAAAATGCACATATATATGCCTTAGGTTTTTACCAGCATGGTATCAACCATTAATATGTGTGCAGACAAGGTAAAAAAAAAAGAAGGAAAGCAGTCGGACTGAAAGTCGGCTCCCGTCTCCCTGAGTCGGTCAAAAAAATACTCCGAACACATCAACCCGCCGGCGACTGGAGCGTACGTTCTGCACGTGAGCGAAGCGTGATACTTCCCCATAACTGCAGGCAACGCTAATGTAATGTCGTCCAGAAAGAAAAGAAAAAAAGAAAAACCGGAAACGTCGGATCGCTCAAGTCTAGAGTCCTGAACAGACCCCGCTGTCATCAGGCAGTGTTTGACAGCGGCAGTGTTCTATTAGAGGTCAAGAAGGATCCAAAAATACCATGCTAAGAATGAAAATATAATACAATCAAACTAGTATGTTCACCATTGTCAATTCCGGTGAACTCTTATTCACCAGTCAAAGGCTAGCACTCCACCAATCAGATTGGCCATAGTGGCCGACGGCGAGTGACCGATTCTACACGTCGAATCGGCCGAAATGAATGCTGACGCAGACGCCCAGAAACGACTGCAGGGGACACAGGAATCAGCTGCTTGCTCTTCAGAGGAATCGAAAGGTAAGGAACCTGAAGATCTCAAGGACTGTAGCTTGTTGTGCTTCACTGAAACCTGACGAACTGGCAACATTTACAATGCTAATGTATCTAGCAGGGTTTCCTGCTGTGAAGGCCGACAGAGGCAACTGTTAGGTTTAAATGAACATCAAACCCAGCTCGTAACAAAGAAAAACACCAAAGACTGTTGGAAATTATTTTTAAAAATGCGCTTCTGCAGAAGGGGAAGCAAAGTCGGAGCTGCAGAGCAACACTGGCTCTCTGTTAGCTTTTTATTGAGGGTTTTTATAAACAGATACTGACCGTTTGTACAGAGTGTGTGTGGGAGGAAACAGACAACAGGGGTAGGGGTGAATGATGACATTTTTAGTTAAAGAGGAACTGAGAATTTCCATGTCTGGTGGACAGAAGCTTAAAGTTTTAAAAGGACAATGAGGCCCCAGACAAAACGGGAAGTCTTGGACAGCTGCACCAGGCTAACCTTTAGGTAACCTTACACAACAGTCAGTACAGAAAGTCGAATTGTTGCCTTAATCCGACCGATATCAAGTTTTAAAAGCCATGTATACACCTTAGCCGGGCTGTAGTCCGAATCCGAGTGATTCCGGCCGCAGGAGCGGGAATAATAACAGTCACGGCATCACAACAACACGGTAGCAGAAGAAGAGGGAGACTTTGTGTTCATCTTACCTGCAACATGATCAAGCTTATGTACAAGATTTACAGAGCTGCCGTTGACCGTTGTGGTCAGTGGTGTAAATGCTCAGAAATCTTATGTGTTTTATTGTAGGACCTTCTAGGCTGTGACCTGTCTGAGATTTCAGGACCATAGACAGCGATGGTCACAGACTGACTGCTGTCAGTCTTAAAGGGGACATATTATGAAAAACACGTTTTTTCTTGTTTTTTTTTTTTTTGTCACTTTGTTTTTATTAGATTTTCAGTTTTTTTTTTACAACTGCACATTTTTACCAGATCACAAAAAGTATCTGTATATTCACCGTGCAACAAACAAACAAAATAAAAAAATAAAAAGTAGACAAAACAAACATAAACTTGTGGGTTAGCACATTAATAATCTATCCAATAAAGAGAAAAGAGGAAAAAAAAAGAGGCCCGCATCCTTATGCTTTCTGTAGATAAAATGTCCACTTTTGCCATCTCTTCTCAAATAGCCCTTCCCTCAAACTCAGGATATGGGTCAGTCTTTCCATAGTCGATATTTCTTTAATTATATCCAGCCACTGTTTAAAAGTAGGCGATTCAGGTTTATACCAAGCTCTAGTGATGGTTTTCCTAGCAGCTGTAAGGAATGTCTTAACCAACCAGTGATCCTCTGCCTGCACTACCGTTACAATATGACACAAGTATAAGACAGTACATGTTAATGGAATCTCATATCCAAGTACTTGTGTCAAAACTGAATGTACATCATTCCAGAAAAATTTAAATTTTTCACAATTCCAAAAAATATGTGCATTGATGTGCATTTAAAGAACCACATTGCCTCCAGCAAGGATAAGATGTTAATGTTTTTTTACTTTGGATCTTAGGCGTTATAAAATACCGAATTACATTTTTCCAATTAAACACTCTCCATTGGTGTGAGCTTGTGGAAGTATGTTGGAATAAACACATGTCATACCATCCTTCTGATGAAATTTCCACATTCAATTCTTCTTCCCATTTTGATTTCACATATAATGTTGAATTGCCTTTGCATTCCATAAGACTCTCATAAAACCTGGAGATAACTTTGGTACATTTGATGTTAGGTTTATATGCACTCAGCATTACACTTATCACTGAGTTCATCTCCTGTGAAGGCTCCATCTTCACTTCCTTGTTGTAGTAATCTCTGAATTGTATATATCTAAACAAATCCCTGTTTTGAAGCCCAAACTTGTCTTTTAAAGTTTGGAAACTCTGTAACTCCTTATTTTCAATTACTGTACCTATTGCTGTAATACCTTTTATTGTCCACTGCTTAAATGTGGCATCATTTTCTCCGGGCTTGAATTGAGTATCAAATGTTGAGTATCAAAATGTAATCCATCTAATCGAGTGCCTTCTGATCTTTTCTTAATTTAAATTTCCTAACAAAATCAAACCATAACTGTTTCAGAGGTTATTGTTTTAACATATATAAAGAGCCTACGCCGTACCCTACGGCGTAGGGCTGCGTCGATAACGCGGCAGCTCCGTGGCGGGACACGGGGGCTCGTTAACCGAGAAGCAGACGCGCCTGCCGGGGAAGCGCTTCCCCGGCATGCGCAGATGATCTACAGGTTTGGAATGCTTATGAATGTGGTCAAAAACGCAGATCTTCGGTTATGTGTGGAAGGGTTTTTTTTTAAAAACGATGTAATGTGGATACAAATTATTTTATAAACGAAGGGGGGGAATATTCGGTTTTAAAAATACCCGGCTACGTTTGGACGGGGTCTAAGATCCGTTTACACCGTGTAACTGAATGCGAGCGTCCGACTATCACGTGTGACATCGGAATCTCTCTGTCCACGCTGAAACCGTTAAACTCGCTGCCAGTTAGGACAGTCAATACAAAAAAAATAAATAAAACAATAGATTTTATTTTGTCGCAGAAGCTCCCTGGCATGGGACATGTAGCCGGCTGCTCTTCTCCCCGGAGCGAGGCTTATTCTCCTCCCCTGCTACACGTCATTCAAGCAGCCAATCAGCACAGAGCCTCATTATCATACCCCCCCCCTCCCCTTAGAATGAAGCACAGAAAAAGGGGTTAGAAGCGGTAAAACTAGTGACAGGGCCCACAGGCTGAATTTCTGATTTATGTAGAAAAAACAAGCTTTAGATTGTTTTTAAGACATTCAAGGCCTGTTTAAAATATACATTAAATGCCATACTATGTCCCCTTTAAAGGTACTATATGCAAGACATTTGTAGATTTGTAAATTGATTTCCATCTCTAGTCCCGTTGGCAGGTTGGTTTTGAACATAGAAATCACATTATTAATAAAACACACAAAATTACGTGTTGAGTGCGTATTATATTGGAACTTGCCCAAATGCACACTAGATATAAAGTGCCATTTTAATTGCACAATTCTCAATACATATTACAATAATTAAATACCAACAATGGTCATTTTATTATACTGAGAGAACTCAGCTGTACAGAAATATAAGGTGCATGTTGCATTGCACATTGCACTACTGCCTAAGAATAAAAGATTTATACCAAATCATATTTGTGTTCTCGCAGGTTGAAGATGAATCTCCGCATAACGTTGATTCTACTGTCCACACTCTGTATGAAATGTGCTGGACAAAGCGTACACCCAATGGATGATGAGACCTACAGTACTATACTTACTCAAGGGGGAATTTGATGTCCCAGTTGCAGACAGGACGTAAACTCAACGGTCATCTTCGGTCAGAGTATGGAGAAATAGGGACAAGTATTCCTTGAGTGATGATGGAAAGTCCATTTTGTGCAACAGGAGGTTAGTCATGAAGAAATCTGATATCCCAGAACTAGCTAAGAGAGGATTTGATGCCACCAAAGGTTGGGTCTCAGTGGATGTCAGGGGCTTCACTGAGTGCTTTGTTTTGCTTTTTGCCCTCCTTACCTGGATTTTGCACCCGTGGACACTTTTCTTTATTTATTTTCACTGGTTCAGCAGCAAGTGGAGCAGTAGCCTGTTTTTGCTCAATCTGTGTTTTTTGCACTTTGCAATAAAAGATTTTCCTAGAAATCTGGAATTTATTGCTCATTTGTATACACAACACATGAAAATAGGCAAGAATCTAAAGAACAAGAAGATGTGGCAAGAAAATGTCAGCCTGTTGAAGACATTTAGTGAGCAACTTGTATAAGCAGAAGATTTTTAGTATTCATTTTTTTTCATTCAATTAGATTCAAATTTGCTTCAATGGTAAATATCACAACAATATTGCCAAAGCATCAAAAATAAAAAAAGAATTAATATCATGAATTAAATCAAGAAAAGAGTTGCATTGTACTGTTAAAGCTCGCTCTGTTTGTGGGCGTACAATGTGTGTTTTAGTTATATTATTGTATGTGTGATTTTGTATATGTATGCATATGTATGCATATATGTATTTGTATAATGTGTGTTTATGGGGAAGAAATAATCAAAAGAAATAATAAAATATAATAATAATTATTTTGTCTCATATTACATTTGTGTGAAGTTATTACATTTACAGATTTTCACCTTCCCACATATGTAATAATTTCCTGCAAATGTAATAGTTATTACATTTGCAGGAAATTCAGCATTATGTTTGCAGTAGGCAAATTTTATTACATTTGTGGGAAATGTAATACATTTGCGGGATTATTACATTCAAAGCTGCAGATTTGTATTACGTTTGTGGTTTATTACGTTTGCGGGCTGTTATTACGTAACTGTTATTACGTTTGCGGGTGAAACAGACCCTTTGCTCAGTATTGAGTAGAAGAACCCTTTTGGGTGAGTAAAGCAATGGGTCTTCCTGGGAACGATGCAACACGTTTTTTCCACCTGGATTTGGGGATCCTCTGCCATTCTTCCTTGCAGATCCTCTCCTGTTCTGAATTGACACAGAGTTGTTTTGAGGCTGCTCCTTTGTTAGTTTAGCTGTGTGTTTAGGGTCTTGTTGGAAGATGAACCTTCGGCCCAGTCTGAGGTACTGGACACTCTGAGGAGGTTTTCTGCCAGGATATCTCTGTACTTGATCTTTCCTTCAATTGCAGCCAGTCGTCCTGACCCCCATAGCATGATGCTGCCACCACCAGGGGCCGGATTTAGTGAGACCCACTAAGGTGGGCAGACTGAAAGGTAAGGTGGGCGATGCTGCCCCCGCCGCATTGCAAATTTTGGGGGGTCAAACCCCCGAAATGCATAGAAAACTATGCTATCATCATATCAGTTCATCTATCTTCTCCTTTGACCAACAGTATGCTAAACCAATTGCCCTTCCTGACACTTCCCTCTGCATTTACCCGGGCTTGGGACCGGCACAAATAGGACACTGGCTTGTGCCCTGTTGAGGCTGCATTTATTTGATGTTTTTTGCTTTTTTTTAATTATCTATCAATCAATCGTAACAGGTGAGGTTATCTATTTATCTATCTATCAATCGTCATATATGGCGTGTGCTCTGTTGAGGCTGCATTTCTTTTGTATCTTTTTTTACCTTTTTTATTTTTTAATCTCTCTGTCTATCTTTATAACATGAGTCTTCTGTTTGTCCTGGCAAAAATGGTAACAAATTCATCCATGTCTAATGTATTTGTTATAGATTTCTCATGTGCCAAGATGACCAAGTTCTTTTTTCTTTCGTGCAACATGGTGCGACGGTAGGGGGTTAGGACGCGTGCAAGTGTGGAGAAGGAACTCTCACATGAAGCTGAAGACACACCAATTACAAGGGCTGTCACATACAACTTGTGCAACACAAGAAATGCTTTCTCGTATGTCTTCATGTGTATAGACACAGTGGCCAGTTCTGTGTCATTTGGACAACAGAACTTGGACAACATTGGCTTTGCAACAATGATTTCGCTTTTCAGAGTCGCATAGTCTGTTCCAGTTCCAGTAAGTGCATGCAAAGGTTCCAACAAGGTAGAGTCTAGAAATCTCTCAGAAGAGGGTACAAGGCTTGATATGGCTGTCATTAGGTCTAAATTCTTCTTTGAGAATCTGTTTTCCATTTCTGAAATGGCCCTGTCGAGGATGCTGAGCAAGGATCTTTTGAGAGACTGAGAGAGGGTGATGGTGGGGTTATCAGTATCTGCATGACCCACAGTTGACAACACAACACTTTCACCAAGGTGTTTGCTCAATATTCTCCTTCTTTTAGGTTGATGTGACACACCCTGATCCTCTGCAGATAACTGTGAAAGCTCAGTCCAGTGATCCTCTTTGCGGATGTCTTTCAAGGACTCCAGTGTTTGAGTAACAACCAAACCTGCAGAACACATATCCACAGCATGAGACTGTAGAATTCCATTTGCTGGTATTAAGACACTAAGCACCCGCACTAGAAATGTGCCAATCTCAAAGAAATGTAGCCTCTTAATTTGAATTAAAAGGCCTGATGCTTCAGTGCACAAATCAACTGAGGCCTCATGATGCTCTGAAATCTCTGACAGGATAGTACAAAGACGTTCCTCATTCTCAACAATGCACCTTGTCACATCATAATGGCTTGTCCAGCGAATTTCAATAAGTCGTCTGAGACAAGGAGCATCATACCTTTCTGACACATAGTGGTGACGGAAGAAGTTATACAGGGAATTGCAGAGATCAAAAAACTTTTGGGCACGTGGCTCACCCTGCATAGCATGCACAACCACTAAATGCAACTGGTGGTTGTAACAGTGAATATATGGCACATATCTGTCCAGTTTCTTTTGAAGTAGTGCTTGGACACCACCTTGTACTCCACTCATCACCGAAGCACCATCGTAACACTGGCTAACTATATTGTCAGCACTGTAGCCAGCCTCAGAAATGTGTTTTAATATCTCAGTGCAGGTGTACTCTGCATCAACTTGGTGCAAGTTAAGTAATCCAATTAGGTGCTCCTCTGGTATGGATTTACTTACAAATCTTATTTAATTATAGACAGGTTTTCTACATTTGTCCTCTCCCTTGTCCCATCACTTTTTATACAGAATCCTGCAGATTCAGCTTTTGAATATTTTTTATCTGCAAGAACCATGCTGGCCAATGTTGCAATTATTTCTTTTTGAATACCTTTGGAAGTGTATGTAGCATTTTTATTCATGCTCTTAGCAATAGCAGCTAGCTTCTCATCCTTCACTAAGGTGTACTTAAATACCTTCAAAAAAAGACCAGAAGCAATGTCATCATGATCATCAGCATTGCTGTGGTCACGTAAGTTTTCTTTAGTTCCACGGAGCCCCAGCTCGTTAACACAGAGAAACATAATAACATCTCTAATGCTTTTAACATAGTACCGGTTCTTTTCAAGTGCTGTTTTACCGACAAGCATACTATCGACTGTCGCTCCAGACGCCTCTCTGGACTTGTGTTCTGACCAGGTCGCTGCAGCCTGTATATGATTGTGGCTGGATGCATGTTTCTGCAGTCCCCTTCCACTTTCAAGTGCCACTTTCCAGTTAGTGTAACCACGCATGGTAAAAACAACATCCCTTTCATTACCAACACTGCTATATTTTCGACAGGGGAAACAGAAACATGCGTCTTTTTCAACCGAGTGCTCAAGCCATGGTCGTGTGCGGTACCAGGCATGACTAAATGCATGTGATGTCGCACCAAATGCACGTTTGGGGTATGGATTTAATATGGGTTGGAATGGTGCCTCTTCATTCAAGTCCGTGCTCACTGGAGCCGAGCCCGACTCGAGCGAGACACCAGAGTCTGTGGCCGGTGTTGAGACACCGTTTGTGGGGGGGCATGAACAGCAGCAGCCTCCGTGTTAGCAACAGTGCTAACAGATGTGCTAGGGACTGCGCTCACTGCAGAGGCAGAAGCAGAACTAGGATTGCTTTTGGTTATGGGCTTAAAGAAGCTATCCATGTCTCTTGCTTGATACCAGCAGAGTGAGCAGACGGGAGCACCGAGGCAGTGAATATAAACTTTATTTTGTTTTAGACAAAAAAACTCTGAAACGTATTTACTCATTTTCTGTGTTTGAGCATGTAGAACTCCTGATTTGTGGACCTGTTGCTGGAGGCGTGGTTATGTGTAGGGGGTTTTCCACGTGGCTCATTCTCCCTCAGTGTGTGCTCTGTGTGCTGTTCTGAACTCTTCTCTGTTGTTCTCATTTTGCTGGGACGTCGGGTCCCTCCACCGAGACACAACTTTTGCGGTATGCGTTCATTGTTGTGTCTAAAAATTATGCGCGGTGCCCACCCAATCAGAAACGGTACAGATATTCTGTGATGTTTTTTTTATATTTATAAAAAAATAAAGGATCCCCATAACCTTTGATCGGGTGGGCAGGACGCCCGTTTGGGTGGGCACTGCCCACCCCTGCCCCCCTCTAAAACCGGCCTTGGCCACCACCATGTTTCACTGTTGGGATTGTATTAGCAGGTGATGAGAAGTACCTGCTTTTCTCCACACATACCACTTAGAATTAACACCAAAAAGTTCAATCTCGGTCTCATCAGACCAGATAATCTGGTCTGACCAGATAATCTTATTTCTCAGAGTCTGGGAGTTATTCATGTGTTTTTTGGCAAACTCTATGCAGGCTTTCATGTCTTGCACTGAGGGAAGACTTCCGTCGGGCCACTCTGCCACAAAGCCCCGACTGCTGGAGGGCTGTAGTGATCGTTGACTTTGTGGAACTTTCTCCCATCTCCATACTGCATATCTGGAGCTCAGCCACAGTGATTTTTGGGTTCTTCTTTACCTCTCTCACCAAGGCTCTTGTGCTCAGTGTGTTTGGACGACCAGGAAGAGTTCTGGCCATCCCAAACTTCTTCCATATAAGTCTGCTGTTGCTGCTTCCGCCTGCCTGCACCCCCCCCCCCCCCACCTCTGGTCATCCCGCTGCTGCTTCCGCCTGCCTGCACCGCCCCCCCCACCTCTGGTCATCCCGCTGCTGCTTCCACCTGCCTGCTGTGTGCTGCTGACGTCCCTGACTCCCCCAGTCTGGCCTTCGGCAGGAGGGTCCCCCCTTATGAGCCTGGTCCTGCTCAAGGTTTCTTCCCTCCTAAAGGGGAGTTTTTCTTGCCACTGTTTGGCTTAAGGCTTTTCTCCCACTATGGGAGTTTTTACCTGCCATTGTTTATGTAATAATTGCTTGGGGGTTTATGTTTATGTTCATGTTCTGGATCTCTGGAAAGCATCTAGAGACAACATCTGTTGTATTAGACGCTATATAAATAAAATTGAATTGAATTGAATTTTAGGAACCGTGAGTGCTGCAGACATTATTTTGTAACATTGGCCAGATCTGTGCTTTGCCACAATTCAGTCTCTGAGCTCCTTGTGCAGTTCCTTCAACCTCATGATTCTCATTTGCTGTGAAATGCATTGTGAGCTGTAAGGTCTTATATAGACAGGTTTGTGCCTTTTCTAATCAAGTCCAATCAGTTTAATTAAACGCATCTGGACTCCGATGAAGGAGTCCCCCCCACAGGGTGAGATCTTGCGTGGAGCCCCAGATGGAGGGAGATTATCAGTGGTCTTGTATGTCTTCCATTCTCTAATAATTGCTACCACAGTTCTTCACACCAAGCTGTTACCTATTGAAGATTCAGTCTTCCCAGCTGGTGCAGGTCTACAATTTAGTTTCTCACGTCCTTTGACAGCTCTTTGGTCTTGGCCACAGTGAAGTTTGGAGTGTGACTGTTTGAGGTTGTGGACAGGTGTCTTTTATACTGATAACCAGTTAAAACAGGTGTCTTTTATACTGATAACCAGTTAAAACAGCTGCATTAATACAGGTAACAAGTGGAAAACAGAGGAGCATCTTAAAGAAGAAGTTACAGGTCTGTGAAAGCCAGAAATCTTGCTTGCTTGTAGGTGACCAAATACTTATTTTACAGCGGAATTTATCAATTAATTCAGTAAAAATCCTACAATGTGATTTCCTGGATTCTTTCCCCCCATTCTGTCTCTCATAGTTGAAGTTACCTATGACTAAAATTACAGGCCTCTCTCATCCTTTTATATGGGAGAACTTGAACAATTGGTGGCTGACAAAATACTTTTTTGCCCCACTGTACCTGTAGTAGCCGGTCTTGACCTCACGTCTGACAAAATGGACACTTTGTTATTAGGACTTTGGATCTCTCTGGCCTTCCCTTGTTAAGAAAGATGTTATTTCACCATTGATCCGTGCAGCTCTCAGTCATGAGTTTCACTGAAGATTAAACTGTCTTGATGTTTGCTGGACAACATACGTACAGTAGGACAGGATTTAATCTTTTGCCCCCTTTAAAAGCTAGAGTTGAGAGCATTCTCAATGTTTTTTTCATAGTTGGCTCAGAAAGATCTCAAATTCTGAGACGGACGGACGGACAAACAGACAGACAGACACAGGGGCATCTCTGAGGAGTCTAAAAGTCTGTGCATTGCCAAGGGCATCATCACTCCAGCATCCAAATAAATTGTTCTACAAAGCCGCTAGTGGATGAGCCCATGCAGCTCAGAAAAGAAACCCACAGGAGGGTGTTCATGGGATGGATTCTGGATGTTGAGGAGCTTGGCCCAGTGCCAGCCCTGTTGGACCGAGATGGTAAATGGTAAATGGCTTACACTTATATAGCGCCTTCCAGCTGTACTCCTACAGCCCCAAGGCGCTATACATTGTAGACATTCACCCACACATTCACACACCGGTTGTCCGCGGAGCTGCCATACAAAGGCACTCGCCTGACAACCGGGAGCAACTGGGGATTCAGTGTCTTGCCCAAGGACACTTTGGTGGACACAGGAGGAACTAGAGCTCCACTGACCTTCAGGTTCATGGGCGAACACTCTGCCAACTGAGCCACCAAACTGAGCCACCTATCCCTGATGCTGCTTTGTACAGCATTACTAACTCGGTAAGCACAGTTTCAAACACTTTCCTTAAAGTCATTTATTCTTGGGGACATTTACAGCAGTCTGACTGTGTTCTGTTTCCAAGGACAAAACACTGCTGATTGTGAGGTCAACTCTTTGAATTTTTTTTCCACTAATGGTAAAACTTCGCTTATAATATTCAAAAATAAGATTTTATTACAACTTTCGAAGCACAGCCCAGAAACCCATGCAACAGGATCTTTGAGTGCTCTTCATGATCTATATCCAATCCTACAATCAGCATTATTAGAGGAGACTATGTTGTCTGGATGCAAACATTGTCCAAATTGTTCTCGTGGCCATAAAATATCAGAAATGCCATCCATACTCAAAGATCGACCTTTTCAAGGCATTACAAGGAGACTGTAATTCAGCTCATTGAACACATTCACGCTCCCAAGGGAAACCCCTTTATCCATGTAACATGCTAAAATCAATAGTACCAGTGCAGCATTAGCATTCACATAATGTCAAATTAACATTGCCCTCCTGAGATTACAACGGATACAATTGAACGTTGGCACCTCTATCGAATGCTGGCCCATCTGACTCGAAGGAGTGGACAGTAAAAACACATGCTCTTATTTATTTTCTAATTTAACATCAGCTCTGCGGCTTTTTTCACAAAATTTACACAACTGTAATTGTCAGGAGTGAAAACTCATGAAATGTGGTACATCAGTCGCAGCGCTCGCTACTCGGTGAGAGAGGCTTTGGTAGCGGGTGTGGCCCAAGGACTGCAAACCACCCCCTTATGGGATTGGTCAACGTATTGCGTCACTTGCTGTTTGCAGTTTGTTGCTCCTCCCTCACTGCCCTGGCCCCACTGAAAACCTGTTCAGTTTAATTTACTCACCTGGTTCACCTCTGACCTCCACCAGCTCAAAACTACTGTCCGTCAACTGGAGAGACTTTACAGAAAGACTAGACCAGGGGTCTGCAACCTAAAATGTTAAAAGAGCAATATTGGACCAAAAACACAAAAAACATATGTCTGGAGCCGCAAAAAATGAAAAGTCTTGTATCAGCCTTAGAATGAAGGCAACACATGCTGCATGTTTCTATA
This sequence comes from Cololabis saira, assembly GCF_033807715.1. Lineage (NCBI taxonomy): Eukaryota > Metazoa > Chordata > Actinopteri > Beloniformes > Belonidae > Cololabis > Cololabis saira. The sequence goes on from NC_084589.1 coordinate 6,144,264, forward strand.
TTAGTTATAACTGGGGGAAGATTTTTTTTTTCATTATGCACTTCGAGAAAAAAGAAGCTCATTGCTTCATGCGCTTCCCTGCGCTTCATTACCAATGCCAAATGGCTTACTCATCATTGTGTACTTTACCAAATGGTAGGATGGACCTCCCTCTATTTAAGGAGGAAAACACACATGTTTATCTTCATATATAAAACCATCTTGGGTAAGCTTCCTCCTTACCTTTGTAGTCTCATTTGTCGAGCCTCTAGCAGCTACAATACCAGAGCACTCACCGAATTAGGTAAGACTGCATTTTCACGCTTTGCTCCATCGGCATGGAATGGTTTGCAAGACCTCACCCACTTAAACACCCTGGTTTCGCTTGGCGAATTTAAATCTTTGTTAAGAAACAATTTACTTGAAGAATGTAGTTGTTATCTGTAGGATGGATATACTGTTTGATGTGGTTTTTGAGTGATGTATTTTGTATTGTGTATTTTATTGCTGCTGTTGTCTTGGCCAGGTCTCCCTTGCAAAAGAGATCTCGTATCTCAATGGGACTTCCTGGTTAAAGAAAGGTTAAATAAAAAAAAAAGTCGAAATGTCGAGAAAAAAGTCGAAATGTCGAGAAAAAAGTCAAAATGTCGCGAAAAAAGTCGAAATGTCGAGAAAAAAGTCAAAATGTCGAGAAAAAAGTCAAAATTGTGAGAAAAAAGTCAAAATGTTGAGAAAAAAGTCAAAATTTCTAGAAAAAAGTCTAAATGTCGAGATTAAAAAGGAAAGGAAAAAAGAAAAAAAAGAGAAAAAAAGGAGAAAAAAAGGAAAAAAAAAAAGGAGAAAAAAAGGAAAAAAAAAAAAAGGAAAAAAAAGGTCAAAACATTTTGAAAAAGCTCCAGGGAGCCACTAGGGCGGCGCCAAAGAGCCGCATGTGGCTCTAGAGCCGCGGGTTGCCGACCCCTGGACTAGACTCACTGTGCAGAGCCAAATGTACTCGGACCACCTTCACCACACCAATGCCCTTAATACTGCAAAATCTTCATACTACTCCAACCTCATCAATTCTGCCTCAGGTAATAACAGAGTCCTTTTTTCAACTGTCAACCATCTACTCCAGCCTCCTAAAACCCTCCCTCCAGACATTTCCACCGACAAATGCATCGCCTTCCTGGATTTCTTCAGCTCCAAAATCAACACCATTCACCAGCAACTGGCCTCAACACGCACTCTCAACAAAGGACCCACCCTGGATAACCACCACCAACCAACCTCTCTCCAGCTCTCTCACCAACTTCACTCCGGTATCAGAGCACACCATCTCAGAACTCATCCGTAAAGCCAAAACCTCCACCTGTCAGCTTGATCCCCTCCCCACCCTGCTTGTCAAAGCATGTTTGCCCTCCATTTCCCCCATGATCACAAACATAACCAACTCCTCCCTCACTACTGGAACTGTTCCCCCCGCTCTCAAACTAGCTGCCATCACACCCATCTCCAAAACTCTGGAACGGGTCGTTGCCGCTCAATTACAGTCACAGTCCCACCTCAATTCAAATAGTCTCCACGAACCTTTCCAATCCGGTTTCCGCCCCAATCACAGCACTGAAACAGCCCTCGTTAAAATCACTGACGAACTCCTCCGCGCAGCTGACTCCAGACTACTCACCATCCTCATCCTCCTGGACCTCAGCGCAGCTTTCTACACCATTTCTCACCCAATACTTCTGGACCGCCTGGCTGCCATTGGAATCACTGGTGTTGCACTGTCATGGTTCTCATCATACCTCACTGACCGTCCCCTCCCCTCCCCCGTATGGCACAGCAAATGCTGTTCACCGCATAAACGAAATAGCGTTAGATTTGGAAAAATTAACAGGGCTAATGGACAAAACGGTGCAGATATCAAAACCTGAAATGGAGGCTTTAAGAATGATGACTCTACAAAATAGAATGGCTTTAGATTTATTGTTAGCCGAACAAGGGGGTACCTGTGCTGCAATAGGAGACTCATGTTGTACCTGGATCCCAAATGAGACCCATAATTTAACCTCTGTTCATGAACATCTACAAGACCTGCTGAATCAGATGAAGAACTGTGACTCTGATAATACAGGCTTTGATTTATGGATATGGATGTCTACAGGGCCTATTCAATTGGCAACACTTTTGATTTCTTTTAGTAGTAGTGTTGATTTTGTTTTGTTATTTTACCTCCTGTATATTACCTTGTATACGGCAAATGATCATGAAATCTGTATCCGGATCAGTCAGAGATGTTTTGACCCAGGATAAAGTTTATTTTTCTTTAGTGCAACATACTGATGACATTAACAGTGATAAACATGAGGATGTAGAAACCATGGCTTGAGTGATGGAAAATGAAATGTGTACAGAAAATCGAGAGGATGTACAACATTAATGTAATAAAATCACACTAAAATTGACTTTATTAATGAAAAAATCATTAAAGTAATTTGCTGGTCTCTACTGGTCTACTGGTTTAGTTACAAAAACGAAAACATCTACCTCTATGAATAAGTTCAATTTGCCCGTTTTATTCCTACCAACAGCTTCATTAAGTGGTCTCCAAATTTTCTTACTCTCATTTTTGCTTTCCTCAAATTTGCATTTATAGTAATCTTTTTTTCTTTTCGTCAGGGCAACCAGATGCCACCGCGGACTGCTTCAGTAAATCTCTCTCCTTGATACTCCTTTTTTTAGCTCATCATTCAGCCAGGGGCCTTTGATCTTCCTAACAGTATGCCTTTTCATTGGGGCATGTTTGTCACAAATATTTGAGAATAATTTTGCAAATATTGAAAATGCAGACTCTGTATCATTACATTCAAAAACCAAATCCCAATTCACCTTTTTTATGTCTTCAATAAATGTATCTGCAGAAAATCTCTAATCATTTTTCTATAAATAATTGTAGGGTCATTTTTTACCACCTTTGCTTTCCAAGTTGTAGCAATTAAATTATGATCACTAATATCTACAGATACAGACATAGCTTTGGAACATTTTTCCGGGGCATTTTGTAAAACAATTATCTATACATGTATACATGATGAATGTGAACAATCACGATTAATATGAATTCTAGTTAGTTGGTTCACAATCTGAGACAAGTTGCAAACAGTGTCTACAGGACTGTCTCAGAAAATTAGAATATTGTGATAAAGTTCTTTATTTTCTGTAATGCAATAAAAAAAAAAAAAAAATTCCATACATTCTGGATTCATTACAAATCAACTGAAATATTGCAAGCCTTTTATTATTTTAATATTGCTGATTATGGTTTACAGTTTAAGATTAAGATTCCCAGAATATTCTAATTTTTTGAGATAGGATATTTGAGTTTTCTTAAACTGTAAACCATGATCAGCAATATTAAAATAATAAAAGGCTTGCAATATTTCAGTTGATTTGTAATGAATCCAGAATGTATGACATTTTGCATTACAGAAAATAAAGGACTTTATCACAATATTCTAATTTTCTGAGACAGTCCTGTATATCACTCAACTTTCTCCTCAATTAACAATTAGCAAACCAATCCACATTCATATCAGCAGCAAATACTCCACGAGTTTAGTGTTTCATAGTCAGTCTGTTACATTTTGCAACATTGTACAAATATTATCTAAATATTCAATACCAGAGTTGGGTGGCATATAACAGCAGCATGTTAAGATTGGCTTAATATATGGTAAGTGTACTTGAAGCCATAGTGCTTCCACACCCTTCATATTCAGGTATTTCCTCATTTTTGCAGGGATATGGTCCTGAATGTAAAATGCCGTCCCTCCCCCATTTCCATCCCTATCCAATCTAAATATGTTATAGCCCTGTATAGCCAACTCTGAATCTTGTATATTATCATCTAAGTGTGTTTCAGTGATGGCCATCACATGAATATTATTTTCATGCAAAATTGAGCACAACACAGTAACCTTATTTCTTCAACAACTGTACATATGTTCAAATGTGCAAATCTCAACCCTGTTTTTGGTAATTTAATACACAAATAAAAAAAAAGGAAATTCAAGTAAAAAACTGCTGTAAAAAAACTATCAGTGATAATACTTGCATAATCTTATTCATACTTGTTCAGTTCATCCAGCTTCCTGACTACTATTACTTTAGCTTGCTCCGGGGACTGTCTATTCAGTTTAATAAATACCTTACAATTTGCAGTCCAAGTTCCCTCTATCTTGTTTTTCTTCTTAAGGAATCTTACTTTCCTTGCAATCTCACCATTCTTTTGTGTCAGGTGCTCATTCAGGTATACATTCGTTCCCTTCAGGTTTTTTCCTTGCACAGGAGGCTGCAGGAGGGGTCCTGTTTCTACTGTGGGCAGCTGGGCCACCAACTCACCACCTGTCCGGGAAAAGACAGAGCACCAGCCGTGAGGAGGGCGCTGGTGAGCAGGTTTGCCTCTGCTTTTCCTCCTCGATCATTGACCCAGGTAAAACTCTCCTGGGTCAACCAGACTCTAACGCAGGGGGTTTTAATTGACTCTGGGGCAGATGAGAGTCTCATGGACTTGAACTTAGTTCAACAGAATCAGATTAAGACTGTTCCTCTTACCCATCCTGTTACTGCTACGGCCCTGGATGGCCGTATATTGTTTAGTTACTCACTGTACTGAGCCCATCCAAGTAACCATAAATAACAATCACACCGAGATGCAATTTAATTTGTTTGACTCCGCGCAGCATTCACTGATTTTGGGATTCCCTTGGCTAAAGAAGCATAACCCGCACATCGATTGGCGCTCAGGCACAATTAAGGGGTGGGGAGAGGACTGTGAACGTTTGTGCAAAGTGAGTCAGGCGACACGGGAAGATGTACCTGAGGTCCCAGAGACTGAACTGAGCACAGACCAGGACTCTGACTATCCAGACTTGTCCAAGGTCCCTCCGTGTTATCATGAGTTAAAAGAAGTCTTCAACCAGATGAAAGCCATGTCACTCCCTCCTCATCGACCTTTTGACTGCCCCATTGCTCTGCTACCGGGCGCACCCATCCCCTCTACTCTATATCCGGGCCGGAGAGAGCGGCCATGGATGAGTACATAACCGCATCACTGAAGTCTGGAATAATCCGCCCGTCCTCCTCTCCAGCGGGTGCAGTCTTCTTTTTTGTTGGTAAGAAGGATGGCTCTCTCAGACCATGCATTGACTATAGCCCCCTAAATGACATCACTGTAAAGAACCATTATCCACTCCCATTACTCTCCTCTGCATTTGAACTGCTGCAAGGAGCCACAGTGTTGACCAAACTTGATCTCAGGAATGCCTATCACCTCATCAGGATCAGGGAAGGAGATGAGTGGAAGACCGGGTTTAACACTCCCAGTGGACATTACGAGTACCTCGTTATGCCCTTTGGGCTTTGCAATGCCCCAGCTGTGTTTCAGGCATTTGTGAACGATGTTCTGAGGGAGTTCCTAAATACTGTATTTCTGTATTTGTATACCTCGACGATATCCTGATATTCTCCCCAGATACTGAGACCCATGTGGTTCATGTCTGCCAAGTCCTCCAAAAGCTGTTGGAAAATCAGCTTTACGTCAAGGCTGAGAAATGCGACTTTCACGCAAGGACGGTCAGTTTCCTGGGCTACATTGTCTCTGCTGACCAGGTACAAATGGACTCGGCTAAGGTCAGTGCTGTGGCCAATTGGCCGACTCCAGACAGCAGGAAAAAGGTACAGCAGTTCCTGGGGTTTGCTAACTTTTATAGAAAGTTAATCCGCAACTTCAGTTCTGTCGCCGCACCCCTGCATGTGCTCACCTGTTCTAAAGTTCCCTTTCAGTGGACCCCACAAGCCGAGAAAGCCTTCCAGAGCCTCAAGGAGAGATTCACCACACCACACCACCACACCACCATGGTTGCGGACCCCCAACGGCAGTTTGTGGTTGAGGTTGATGCATCCAACGAAGGTATTGGGGCGGTATTGTTACAGAGATCGGCAGAAGACAACAGGATGCACCCCTGCGCGTACCTGTCACGTAAGTTGACCCCTGCTGAAAAGAACTATGATGTGGGGAACAAGGAATTGTTGGCTGTCAAGGCGGCGCTGGAAGAGTGGAGGCACTGGCTGGAGGGGGCTGACCAGCCTTTTTCTAGTGTGGACAGACCATAAGAACCTGGAATATGTCAAGAAAGCTAAGAGGCTCAATTCACGTCAGGCAAGATGGGCCCTGTTCTTTAACAGGTTCAATTTCACACTGTCTTTTCGACCAGGGTCCCAAAATGCTAAACCTGATGCTCTGTCCCGCCTTCATGACCCTGAACCTCTTGCCAAGGTACCTGAGACAATCCTTCCATTGAACCGTGTGGTTGGAGTGGTATCTTGTCAGATCAGAATCTGATGTGAAGCAGGCAAATGTTCTGAGTCCGGCATCTAGTGGGTCTCCATGTAATAATTTGTTTGTCCCTGTGTCGTTATGTTCCAAGGTAATCCACTGGGCTCACACGTCCAAGCTCACATGCCATCCAGGGGTCACGCGCACTATGTATGTAATCCAGCAGCGGTTCTGGTGGCCGGCCATGAAAAAGGACGTTTCCGAGTATGTGGCGGCCTGTCCGGTGTGTGCTAAGAATAAGACCTCATTTCGGGGCCCCATGGGTCTACTGCACCCACTGCCTGTTCCTCGACAACCATGGTCCCACATCTCCTTCGACTTTGTGACCAGTCTGCCGCCATCTAGGGGTAACACAACAGTCCTGACGGTGGTCGACCGCTTCTCTAAAATGGCACACTTCATTCTGCTCGTCAAGTTACCTTCTGCCAAGGAGACAGCAGAGATCATGATGAACCATGTCTTCAGAATCCATGGTTTTCACAGCGATATTGTGTCAGACAGGGGGCCGCAGTTTGTCTCAGGCTTTTGGAAGGAGTTTTGCCAGCTCCTCTGCGCCACCGTCAGCATGTCCTCCGGATACCACCCGCAGTCTAATGGTCAGACCGAACGCCTTAACCAGGAGCTCGAGACGTGCCTGCGATGCCTCGTCTCCCAGAACCAGGCCACCTGGAGTGACCACCACCTGGGTGGAGTACGCCCACAACACAATTCTCTCAGCGGCCACGGGCCTCTCGCCCTTCCAGTGTGTCTATGGCTATCAGCCGCCTCTGTTCCCCTGACAATGAGAAGGAGGTCACAGTCCCCTCAGCTCACGCCGTGGTCAGACGCTGTTGCCGGGTTTGGGCCGGTGCTCGCCGGGTTCTCCTCCGGAGCTCGGACCACATGAAAGCCGCGGCAGATAAGCACAGGCGACCAGCGCCCCCCTATAGGCCCGGCCAAAGGGTTTGGCTGACCACGAAGGACTTGCCCCTGCATGTGCACTCCAGGAAATTAGCTCCAAGGTTTGTGGGTCCTTTACCCATTTCTAAAGTCCTGAACCCTGTTTTTTGTGTGCCTACGTCTTCTCAGGTACTTGAAAGTCCACGCTTTCCATGTCAGCAAGGTCCAGCCTGTCAGGGAAAGCGCTCTGGTGCCTGCCTCCGCTCCCGCCCCGCCCCCCTGTATTGTCGATGGCGGCCCAGTGTATACGGTCAAAAAGCTCCTGGCGTTTCGTAACCGTGGCCGTGGCAAGCAGTTCCTGGTGGACTGGGAGGGTTTTGGTCCTGAGGAGCGGCAATGGATCCCCTCACGTTTCGTTGTGGACAAGGGTCTGATCAGGGACTTTTATGCCAGCCATTCAGGGGCTCCTGGGCCATCGGGAGTCGGCCCTAGACGGGGGGGTACTGTTGTGTCTCGTCAAAGGTGTTAATGTGAGTCATGTTCAAGTTTAGTGTTTCATGTCATGTCTGTGTTCATTTCATGCACTTCCTGTTTTATTTTGATACTCACCTTCTCCCTCTCGTTTCAGATCCTGACTTCCCCCCTTTGTGTGATTTTTCCCTCCACTGTGATTGTCAACCCCGCCCCTGATTGGCTCCACCTGTGTTCCCCTACCTCATGTATAAATAGTCTGTGGCCGTTTCCGAATTCGGACACTACCGCACTACATGCTACATACTGCAAAGTATGCACTGAATACTGCCTACTGAATGAACGATTCAGTACGCTGCTCCAGCAGACCGTTCACACAGCAGTGTGCTACAGTGTATCCCAGAATGCATCTCGCACCAAAACGTCAGCGAAAGATGAGATTTAAAAGCAGACTAGAGTGTTTCTCAATCCTGGTCCTCGTGGACCCCTGTCCTGCATGTTTTAGATGTTTCCTTGCATCAACACACCTGATTCTAATTAAAGGTCCTAATTAGCTTGTCACCAAGGTCTGCACAGCTCTGTTGATGACACAGGTACTTTTATCACGGTGCGCTGAAGCAGGGAAACATCTAAAAAATGCAGGACAGGGGCCCACGAGGACCAGGGTTGGGAAACACTGGATAGAAGCTGTTGTAATTCCAGCTGTAGGGCTGTTAATATGCCACATTATTACGTTTTAACATCTTTTCAGGAGTAAAAGTAACCGTTAAATCCCCACCCTGGGCTCAGTTTATCCAAATAACGCCTGTTAAGAAATTTGATCCGATGTTCCGGGGATCAAAAGAGCCGCCGGTCCGGCCGCATCAGCAGCTCACGGCCGGGGATCAGACGCGATCGCCGGGTCAAACTACGCTGTCATCCCGGGGAGAAACTGCAGCTCTGCGGAGAATTGTCGCCGGCTGAAATAAATCATTTAGGAAAATAAATGTTGGTTTAATAGATTAAATCTAACAGTCGTAGCTGTCACGTTAGTTTGTCTAAACATAAAGTAAAGCTCATGTTTTTAATAGATAGCTTTACTTTATATTCAGACAAAACCACAATCTGCAGATAAAACAAAGCTATAGCGCAATGGATACGTAGGTGACTTTTGTACAGTGAACACGGGTTCGATTCCAGTCGGGACATTTTTTGCAAATTTCCCCGATGTGGGACTAGTAAAGGATTATCTTATCTTAAATGTTGAAATAGCAGTAAAACCACATTTATTGATGAAAAGACATAATGGATGGAAAGGGATTTTAATAAATGTATTGAAATGAACATATCAGTCTATTGAATTTCATTTTATTTTATTATTAACAAAATTCTTCCCTCTCCATCTTCTCCTCCTTGTCCAAACCCTCTCTCTGCATCTATTTATTTCAGCTCCCGGACAAATTCTCTGTCAAAACACAGCAACGAAAAGTAGTTATTTCATGAAAATACAACGAACTACCGATATATAACGTTGTCATAACACTTAGTTCACTTTTATTTACGTAGCAAGCACGCTAAGATAACTAACAAAAACCTAACATACTATTAAAAACCCACAATTTTTAATCGTTGTCCTTACACTAAATTGAATTAAAAAGGTTATATATTAAAGTTACTTACATTTACAGTATATTCCTCCTCTCCCTCTCCACGGTGCAATTAGTCCTTTCTGCCTTCACGTCACATCACTGTCCGATTGCAGCTGTTTTCTCAATAAAGCTTTGAACAATCAAAGAAAAAAGCGCTGCCCGGCCGAGGCTGCATTGCATTCTGGGATATAGTAGCGAGGTAGGCTGGTCTGAAGCATGCTGCGAATTTTTTTCCAAATCAGTACAACATCCGGGTATTTTTCGCACACTGCAGATTTCCTTCTGTTCACATACAGCATACTACTTACTACACTATGCCCAAATCAGTGTATACTTGTAGTACAGTATGCGAATTCGGAAACGACCTGTGTCTCCCCTTGTCTTGTTGCCAGTTTGTTGCCTCATGTCAAGTGTGGTCAAGTGTCATCACATCGCCAGATTAAGTTTGTACCTGAAGTCTGTGAAAGATTGAAGGAAGACTTTGTTCAACCCTTTTGATCCTGCTCTGCAGCGTTTTTGGTTCCTATTTTTTAAATAAATACTCTTTTTGTTCCTGGAGTCAGGCATTTGAGTCCTCCTTGAGTCAAGTCCATTACACATTGTTTCTATCTATTTTAATGTTCTTAGAGTGGAGGAATGCCACCACCTCATATTCCATTGTGATTCTCTCCTTCTCACCGGGCTCCATGTCATGTCCAAGGGCCTTGACAGCAGCGTAGGCATAAGTCTTAGGTTTATTGTCCAATCCTGACACTATAATGTCACTAAGTCTTGAATACTGCTCCAGCTCATCAACACTATTTTCCAGTGTGTCAATCCCGCCCTTTTGCTCTGCATTCAGTGTTTTCAGTTGTGCCATCTCCTTCACCAGGGTATTTATGACTTGTTGTTGGTTGGATATTTTGTCCATGGCATTTGAGAGCATACTAATAGCCTCCTTCATTTAATTTACCCCCACCTGAAGTTGTTTTAATGGCATTGTAGCAAACTATTCACTGAGTAAAGCAGGTTTAAGGAGCAAGCTAACCTGATGGATTGCTGTAAGGGTCTGAGCCTGGCTGGGTGTAGGTAACTTGGTTGGAAAGCTGGGCTCCTCAAGAGGCCTGGGCTCAACATATATTCAATTCAATTCAATTCAATTGTATTCATATAGCGTCTATTACAACAGACGTTGCATCTAGGTGCTTTCCAGAGACCCAGAACATGACGCCCAAGCAATTATTACATGAACATGACATAAACACAGGTAAAAACTCCCCTAGAGGGAGAAAAACCTTAAGCCAAACATTTGCTAAGAAAAACTCCCCTTTAGGAGGGAAGAAACCTTAAGGAGGGCCTGGCTCATAAAGGGGGGCCCTCCTGCCAGAGGCCAGCTGGGCAAAGCAGGAATAGAGAAAACAGACAGAGAGAATGAATAACAGAGAAAGGAGAGACACAGACAGAATGGCTAACTGGTGCACTACATGGATGACTATATAAACAGATGTAGACAGCAGACACTGAGGTGGTCAGAGGGGGGGTAGGCCAGGATGTCAGCAAGCATATAGCAGACATCCACACAGACAGGTGGAAGCAGCAGTGGGTTGATCAGAGGGTGGGAGTGCAGGTCAGCATGCAGCTCCTGAAGCTCTGGAAACATACACTGCAAACATACACAAAAGAGAAAAAACAGGGGGGCCAGACCAACACAACAAACTACAAGAACGATGGACAAAAATGATGGCTATGAGATACTTATAATTAATAAAAAAATGGAAGAGAAGAAGAGAAGAAGGGTGAGGGGCACCGCCTGGTGGATCATGTCGGTGCCCCCCTGCAGCATAAGCCTATAGCAGCATATCTACCATGAAGCTATGTTTGAGATTAACTATTATAGTCTTGTTCTATAGCTGCAACTATGACTACTGACTCTAACACACTAGAGTTTACACTACCTAGAGATTTACCAACACCAGCTAGAGGTTTACTAAACACTAACTATAGGCTTTACTAAACAGAAAGGTTTTAAGTTTGGTTTTAAAGGTGGAGGTGGTGTCAGCCTCCTTAACCCAGATTGGAAGTTGGTTCCATAGTAATGGTGCCTGATAGAAGAACGCCCACCCTCCAAACACATTTGGATAATCTAGGAACTACGAGTAAACCTGCACTCTGAGAACCGAGAGCTCTGCCAGGAACATAAGGTACTGCAAATACTGCGGAGCTAAGCCATTTTGGGCTTTATACGCAAGTAATAAAATTTTGAATTGGATTCTGAATTTTACGGGTAGCCAATGGACCGACGTTAACCCTGGAGATACGTATCCCAACATAGATGACACCATTCCAACATATATGACACAATTCCAACATATATAATGATAATAATGACTTGGATTTATATAGCGCCCTTCAAGGCACCCAGAGCGCTTTACAGAAATCATTATTCATTCATACACATCCTCACTGGTGGTGGTAGCTACGTTTGTAGCCACAGCTGCCCTGGGGCAGACTGACGGAAGCGTGGCTGCCATATCGCGCCTAACGGCCCCTCCGACCTCCACCAACATTCATACACATTCACACGGGGCAAGGTGGGTAAGGTGTCTTGCCCAAGGACACTACGACAGCAAACTGGGACAGAGCGGGATTCAAACCGCCGACCTTCCGATCATTGGACGACCCGCTCTACCACCTGAGCTACTGCCGCCCCTATATGACACAATATTTACATATAAGACACCATCCCAACATATATGATGCCATCCCAACATATACGACACCATAATAACATATAACGCAGTCGGACCGCAACACTTCCACCAGTAGGACCTAGCAGTTACCTTGATGCGTTACTTTAACTGATAACATTAATACTGGTCACTGTAAGAAACTGGCCAAGACTTGAGTTGACTGTTGGCCACTATGCTACAATTAATGACCACCGTGACAAGCAGAAGCATTTGAAGCAACCTAAAGCCGGGCATACACTGTGCGATTATCGGCTCGTTTTGAGCCGATTTTCAAGTCGTGCAACTTTTTTTTGATCAGGCCCGATTTTGACCCAATCGTTGCTCGTGCCTCGTGCAGTGTACATGGGGTAACAACGAGAGATTAACACCTCACGACGAGCTCCCGATCACGAATCGTGAGGTCGCAAGAAAATCAAGCTCCTCGTGAAGGAGTCGCACAGTAGCAGCTACGACCCGATTTGCCTCATCCTTTCGCAGAGAGCATGCGCATCTGATGTCACGTCAAAAAAACTATTATTTGTAGTTTAAGTGTTGCAAATTCACATTACAAATCATGTTTTAATAGCAAAAAAAGACTGCATTTCCACGTACGGTGCGGGTCGCCGCGTACCCTACGCCGTAGGCTCTTCGTTGGTGTAACCAACGCGGAACCATAAATCAGCCTTCAGTGTGTGCTCTGTCTGCTGTTCTGAACTTCTCTGTTGTGCTCATTTTGCTGGGACGTCGGGTCCCTCCGCCGAGACACAACTTTTGCGGTATGCGTTCATTGTTGTTTCTAAAAATGATGCGCAGTGCCCGCCCAATCAGAAACGGTACAGATATTTTGGGATTTTTTTAATATATATATAAAAAAATAAAATTATAAAAGAATAAAGGATCCCCATAACCTTTGATAGGGTGGGCAGAACGCACGTTTGGGTGGACACAGCTCACCCCTGCCCCAAAACCGGCCTCGAGTTCCAGTAACAGAGGTCCGACGGGAGGATTATGATCGTATAGTGTGAGCAGACGGGTCACATCCAAGCATCGAGTCATACAGTGTGAGACCATAAATCGTGGGCTGAGAACTTTTGAACTCCGCGATCTAGTCGTGTAGTGTGAGATGGGGCAGTCTCATACGATTTAAAATATCGCACAGTGTATGCCCAGCTTTACTTACTGAATATGGAATGTTTAGCGTTGAAACAGAACCCACTTTCGGACTCAGTCTGTCCAGTGTGTTGTCGGTGAAGCAGACACCAGTAAAGTGTCCCGTACAAAAAACAAAAAACCGGGAGAACAGGAAGTACTTTGTGGCAATAGGTAACTTTACATTCGAGCAGACAAGAATCACATGTGGAGTTCCTCAAGGTTCCATCCATCTACATGCTCCCACTGGCACAGATTATAAAAAAAACAAACTAAATAAACTACCATAGCTATGCAGATGACATACAGATATATACTACAATGTCACCAGGAGACCGAGGCCCTGTACAGGCTCTTGGTAAATGCAGTGAAGAGATTAATGACTGGATGTGCCACAACTTTCTCCAGCTAAACAAAAACAAAACTGAGATAATTGTCTTTCGAGCCAAAGAGAAACAATTACAGGTCAACACATAGCTTCAATATATACACTTAAAAACCACCAACCAGGCCACAAATCTGGGTGTAGTGATGGACTCAGACGTAAATCTGGAAAAACACATTAACGCAATAGCAAAGTCAGACTACTATCACCTCAGAACATATCAAGGTTAAAATATCTGATGTCTCAGCAGGACCTGGAAAAACTAGGCCATGCATTCATCTTTAGTAGCTTGATTATTGTAACAGCATCTTTACAGGTCCACTTTAAAAGTCAGTTAGACAATTGCAGCTCATTCAGAACTCTGCTGCTCTAGTCCTCACTAATGGCGCTTTTGCATTAGTACCGCCTTAACTCGGTTCTACCCGCCACGGCCCCGTTTTGCGCTTTTGCACTAGGGCTGAGGCGGGCAGAGCCGCTCCAAGCCGATACTATTTCTGTAACCATTCTGGCGAGGTTCTTTTGCGGGCTGAGCCGGGACTATTTCTGAGGTCACCACCCTCCTCGCCACCGATTGGTCGGGGGGCGGGGCCGTCACCAGCCTCCACGCCTCTGATTGGTCGGGGGGCGGGGCCGTCAGACGTTTGAATCAGGAAGCGGGAGTCAGTGCGAGGCGACTCGCGACTCGCGGCTCGCAGCGATTTTATTATACAGCAAAAACGTCTGTTTGGTGATCCAACTCTGAGGTGCAGATGTTCATAAACCTGGTGGCTGTCGAGAAAAAATTAAAAAAGCGATGTAGACGGGCTGTTTTTTTCTCAGCCGCTCCCGGCTCCAGCTGATTTCTCATCTGCGCCGACACAAACAAAGGTGCTGCGCAATCGAGTACGTCTGAGCAGATTCACCCCAACCCCCCCACTTCTCCCCTGGCTGAGGAAAAACACACGGGTGGAGCCGGGACGAGCCGCGCCGAGCCGCGCCGAGCCGAGCCGGGCTGAGCCGAGACTAGTGGAAAAGTGCCATAAGACCAACAAAGTGGACCACATTTGTCCAGCTCTGAGGTCTTTACACTGGCTGTCTGTCCATCAGAGGACAGACTTTAAAGTTCTGATGCTGCTCTATAAAGCTCTCAATGGTGCAGGACCAAAATACATGTATTTTATTTATTTATTTAAAGGACAATGTGCGGGTACATTGGTGCAGGTACTGGCTGCACCAGAGTTAGCCACAAGCTAATTTCCATCTGTAGTCCTTGACAAACATAAATACTACACATTAGGGTTTACAATGACAGTATTCAAATGCAAATACAAGAAACAGACTACTGTACAATGTCCTGAAACCACAATAAAAGGTTAACATTTAAAGCACTTATTGCAAGTACAAAATACAGACTGATTAAAATAACATAGATTAGAATAATTGAACATAAAATAAGGTTGGGTCAAGATAAATAAATCAGAAAATCCAAATGCCATCAGATGGTACCCACAAGGGAACCATCTGATGGCCAAATACCTGTCCGGTAGTGTCAATGAGAACAAGACTGACTATCCAAAAGCCACTTTTGACGGCCCTAGAAAAACTATGGAAGTCAGCCATGTTCATTAGATTGTCCGGGAGCCCATTCCATTCCTTAATAGCTTTATTTGAAAAAGCCGATTGAGAAAAGGCGGACTTCCTTTTCGGAACATTGCACTCATCAGTGTCAGCACATCAGTGACCTCCTGACCCAGTATGAACCTTCCGGAGACCTCAGGTCATCTGGATCTGGTTTTCTATCAGTTCCCAGAGTCAGAACCAGACACGGAGAAGCTGCTTTCAGCTTCTATGCTCCACGTGTCTGGAACAAACTCCCAAAAAGCCTCAGATCAGCTGAAACATCCAATGTAATTAAGTCCAGGTTGAAGATTTAAGCTTGAGTCTCAAAACTTCTTATCATATATTAACTATTGATTTTATCTGATTTGATCTATTGTTCTTATCTCTTTCTTTTTTTATTCTAAATGATGCTTTTTATTTCTACTATGTGATATTTTAATGTCTCTGTAAAGCACTTGGAATCACCTTGTTGCTGTGTGCTATACAAATAAACTTGCCTTGCCTTTATCTGGATGTTGGTTGTTATACAGATGGTCCATGTTTCATTTAAAAAGAAACTGTAATCAGTGATCACATATCTCTGTTTCCCACTCCAGCCTCCGCAGACTTGCTTGGGGAGCTCCACATTTCCCCGCAACTGAGTCATCTCCTAATCACCTTTTATCTGCGTGGGCTTTCTCCGCTTTTCTGTTCATTCGGGAGGCTGATGGGTGGGCCATAATGAGGGTTAATGGGCCTGAGCCTGTGTCTGGATGACCGAGTGAATGTGGGGTACCGTCTGTCCACATAGATTTCTACAGCGACAACATCTGTCATTTTAGGAAAATAAATGCACAATGTGGGTCCAGATCATTTGTTATTTTGTTGTCCTCAACAATTGGTCCGTATGCACAATCTGCTTTCTCCTTTAAAGCCATCAAATCAACAATCATTCAACCTACCTGAAACTTTGCACAGACTTCAATGTTTTTTTCTTCTGCAGTCAAAAAGTGGATTTTAACCCTGTACTGTCTTTGGGTCAAAATGACCTAATTCTCCTGTTCCTTCTTTCCTCATGCTCTCTCCTTCCTTCTCTCTTCCTCTTTCCTTCCTTCCTTCCTTCTTTTCTCCTTTCCTTCCTTCTTTCCTTGTTTTCTCCTTTACTTGCTTCATTCTTTTTTCCCTTCTTTCCTTCCTTCTCTCCTTCCTTCTTCCCTTCTTTCCTTCCTTCCTTCTTTTCTCCATTCCTTCCTTCCTTCTTTTCTCCCTTCCTTCCTTCTTTCCTCCCTTGTTTCCTTCCTTCCTTCTTTCCTTCCTTCCTTCCTTCCTTCCTTCCTTCTTTTTTCCCTTCCTTCCTTCTGTCCTTCCTTCCTTCTTTTCTCCCTTCCTTCTTTCTTTCCTTCCTTCCTTCTTTTTTCCCTCCCTTCCCTCTTTCCTCCCTTCATTCCTTCCTTCCTTCTTTCCTCCCTTCCTTCCTTCCTTCCTTCTTTTTTCCCTTCCTTCCTTATTTCCTTCCTTCCTTCTTTTCTCCCTTCCTTCTTTCCTTCCTTCTTTTCTCTTTTCCTTCCTTCTTTCCTCCATTCCTTCCTTCTTTCCTCCCTTCCTTCCTTCTTTTCTCCCTTCCTTCCTTCTTTTCTCCCTTCCTTCCTTCCTTCTTTTCTTCCTTCCTTCCTTCTTTCCTCCCTTCCTTTCTTCTTTTCTCCCTTCCTTCCTTCTTTTCTTCCTTCCTTCTTTCCTCTTTTCTTCCCTTCCTCCTTCCTTGACCCGAAAACAGCACAAGGGTTAAAGAATCAGACTTGTCAACCGTAATTTTATATCTAAACTGTTTTACAATTTTGACAAAATTAGAAGCCACACATAGTAGAAGCCACATCACACTGGACGGCTCATCCGGGCGGCTGTACAGAAACTGCAGAATTTGGTTTCTTTCCTCCTTCTCTGAGTTGTCAGGCTGAGGGGAGACCACTTTATAAATGTTAAAGCAAGAAAAAAACAGTTTTTCATAATAGGTCCCCTTTAATAAACAATGCAGAGGGCTCAGTTGTTGTTGTTGCAAATCTAAAGAAGTTGGGACCCTGTGTAAAAAGTAAATTGAAATGGGTATGCAATGTATTGCAAATCTCATAAACCTATATTTTATTTACAACAGAACATAGAAAAATGTCAGATGTTTAAACTGAGATAACTGAAATATCATAAGAACAGGTATTCTTTGATAGCAGCTACAGCAGTGGATGGAGTTTTGGGAGAGGAATGGTTTAGATGCTCCTCCGGGGGTTCGTTTTAGGGCCACTGATTTTTCCAGCCTTGTGTTGTCCATGTCCAACTTTTGAGACATGTTGCTGCCATCATATTCAGAATGACCTAATGTTTCTCATAAAATGGTCAAATCCTCACCTTAACCCTTGTGCTGTCTTCGGGTCAAGGAAGGAGGAGGGAAGGAAGGAAGAAAGGAAGGGTGAAAAGAAGGAAGGGGGGATGGGAGAAAAGAAGGAAGGAAGGAAGGAAGGAAGGAAGGAAGGAAGGAAGGAAGGAAGGAAGGAAGGAAGGAAGGAAGGAAGGAAGGAAGGAAGGAAGGAAAGAGGAAGGGAGAAGGAAGGAGAGAGCAGGAGGAAGGAAGGAAGGAAGGAAGGAAGGAAGGAAGGAAGGAAGGAAGGAAGGAAGGAAGGAAGGAAGGAAGGAAGGAAGGAAGGAAGGGAGGGAGAGAGAGAGAGAGAGAGAGTAAGGAAGGAAGCAAGGAAGGAAGGAAGGAAGGGAGGGAGAAGAAAGGGAGAAAAGAGGAAGGGAGAAGGAGGAAAGAAGGAAGGAGAATTAGGTCATTTTGACCCAAAGACAGTACAAGGGTTAAACATTTGATGTTTTTTGGGTTCCATTATATAGCAAATTTGTTATTTTTTTAGATTCATGACTCATTTTATTCAATTTTATTTACCTTTTACACAGTGTCCCAACTTTTATGGAAGTGAAGTTGTAAAACAGCAACACCATGTTCTCTGCCTGTCTTCTCGGCTGTTATAGAGTCAATGGTGTTGAGGCATGAAGGAATCAAAGACCAAACCAACGAGGGTGACAAAAACAGTGAGAAGCTAATAACAAGAGCTCATGTGATGTCCATTAGACGACGCAGGGTTTGTTTTTCTGAGAAAAGCTGTCTGTGGTGTCCGTCATACTGGGAGGGAGAACCACCATCTGGAAGCTGCAACAATTAAAGTGTGAAGACAGCTCATACTTCCGTCAGCTGACATGTGGAGAGCTCCTCAGCAGATGTGATACAAGGATTCATTAACGTCCCCTGTTGCTCATACTCATCCCCTGAAAGCTATTATCTATAAGAAAATTAAAGAAAAAATATGAAGAAAAGAAGAAAAAATCATGTCGCCAGCTCCTGAAGTTGTTCTCCTGCTGGAAAATACCATCCTCGGCATAAAAAAGTGTCACTTTGTTGTTCAAAGATGTTACTGGTTTCCTGTGGTACGGAATCTTCGACCAAATGGTTCATCCAATAATAATTACTGTATATGGTTAATTTACGTAACTCTCTTAAAAATATGTAGACGCTTTACAGTGTTGTAATGGAAAATTTTGGTATAACACTGTCTGTTGCCTGTTTTCATTCCTATGCCAAGGTCATGTTCCTTTGACACAGTGGCCTGGCATGGTTGCCAGGGTGATGGGTGATGTTTTGTCTTTTCCGGCTCCAACTATAAAATAACCTGTCTCTAATCTTCTTCAGCGCACTCAGGACTGTCGGTTCATGTGACCGGTTGGACTGTGTGGCTCCGTTCAATTGAATGTTTGTCCTCTTTTCATTAAATCTTCGAAAGACAGCTGAGGTGTCCTGACATTCTTTTTGAACAACAATTTTTGCCACCACAATTTGGCGACCACGAAGGGACCTCATCTGTGCCGGATTTTTTCCTTCTCTCCTCCGGAATCGAAGGTGTTTTAAGCATGCAACAACCTCGTACTCCCCCATCAAGTGAAGGTCGAGAAGAGGGCCTCTCGTCCGGAGGGGGGTTGGGAAGGTCCCCGCACCGACTGGGGTCGAACGAACCCGGTGGCTTCAGAAACGCCTCACTGTTCTTTTGGGTGAGTTTTGGAAAGAAAACGGCCGAAATAAGGTGCGCGCTAACGTCTCCTCTCTGCCTATTCAGCTGATGTTGCCGGTAGTCCAAGTATTTGGAACCGGGGAGGGCTGGTCCAGCCAGGGTCTGAGGACCTTGGGCTGTTTTATTACTGACCTAGGAGTTAGTGATCGAAGGGCCAGATTTTGTCTGGGGGCGTCGTAGAATGCCTATCAATTCTAGTGGATGAGGGAATTTTGTTTAAGAGAAAAAGACTCGCCTTTCGGTACGACATCAGCTGTGGGTCGCCAGACGTGACGGATCACGAGTGCTTCTGTAGCCGTGGTTTGAGAGGGAGACTACTTCAAGTCGGGAACTTGAGGGCTCTGGATTCGGGGAATCCGAGTGTGCCAGACGGGGTCTGGGGGCGGCTAGGATGCCTCATTCAATCCTAGAAGGAGCGGAGGTTTTGTGTTTGTGCTCTGAGCTGTCTGTTAATGTCTGGCTTACAATCTTGACTGTCTGGAGGATAACAAATAATTTTGAGAAATAATTGGAGTTGGAATGTTTTCCTGTTGATTATGTCGTGGGCTTCTGCGTCTAGAATCCGGTTTGAGTTAAGTGGGTAATCCGAAGTATACCTGGTAGGATTTAAAAGATGCAGCATTTGGAAGCAAACGGGTAATCCGAAGTACTACTCTTCTGTAGGATTTAAAAGATGCAGGACTCCAGTCAAATCTGAACCGTGACTTTTTCTAATATATTTTTAATCCAACTTTCTCTGTGAAAGAGCTGCGCGAGTGTTTCCGGCTGTTGTGACGTCACAAACCCTGATAAGCGGAAGACCTTGGTTAGCCATGGTGTTGTTTTTTTTGTGTTTTTTTTTTTTTTTTCCTCTCTCCTTCTGAAAATTAGACTCGCAACATGTCTGAGAGGATCAAATAATCAGTTGTGGAGGCCAGTTTTTCAATAAGCCTTCTGGGAGTAATTTTTCCGAAGGACCAGATTTTTCAGCACTAAATGTGAGATATATGATAGTTTATTATGGAAAAGAATAGAACCCACAACCTTTGTCGGAGCTGTGGGTCAGGCAACTTAAATTCCCAAAATAAAGAAAACACGAGAAACAGGAAGCCTGAGCGTTAAACAGCTGGAGGCTTTGCAGGTTAGACCAGTTATCACTCGCTAAAAAGAAAAATGAAAAACAAATTTAGATAGATTGGAATGTGGCTGAGTGAGGCAGACACCCAAACAGACTGTGCCCCAGTGTGTGAACCTGGACCCGGTCTGGACTCTGCGCCCCCCGCCCCACCCGCCCCCCCAACTAGCGCCGGGACCTCAGGCAGAGCTCACCAGCGCCTGGACTTCAACCAGCTGCGTCCGTTTGCCCCCCACTGCCCCCAACTCCACCCGTGGGAGCACCCCTCCCCCATCTTCACCCGTTTCACCCATCGGAGAGATGAGGAAAAGTGCTGGGAAGACTGGCTGTCTCAAGGACATTTTTGACTGGCAGAAAGCCTGCGTTTCGCCAGGAAAATTGTGAGACTATTGCTGCAAAAGGCTGAAAGAGTGCAACGGGGGGGCACAACACAGAGAGGGCCCGCGCGAAAAGGGGGGCCGGACTGTCTAGGGGTGGCGAGGAGAGCCGGTGAGGTGTCCGGTGGACACGCGGAGGCCGACTGTGAAGTCTGCAGAACACGTGAGCACCTGAATACTAAATACACATACACACAAGAACCTTGTTTTTCATTTAATAGGTCTGGATTTTATGTTTAATGTCCGAAGGGAAGGGAAATCAGCACTTGTCTGTTTAAGATTAGATTATGATTTAAGATTACAACGTAATTTATTAATAGACGTTGGAATTGAGTATTGTGTCAGGTGAGGTTATTCATGACGTGTGGGTACGCACCCCAATGCTGTTGTAGCTGCTTGCCCGTGATTAGTATCTTCTCAGACGTGGTTATTAATGAATAAAGAACTTCAAGTTACGTGAAAACAATTGTAAAATTAAACAAATAAGATGAGGTGATATAAATGGACTAGAAGTGAAATGGATTCGACCTGAATTCACACACTATTTTCTGTCAGGTTCCGGTACAACGTTTTAGTTTTATTTATTTTTTGCTCGGCATTCCAGTCCATCCTAACAGTCAATTTTGTTTGCTGTTGTTTTGATGGTAAAATTTTGTTTGCTGTTGTTTTGATGGTAAAATTTTGTTTGCTGTTGTTTTGATGGTAAAATTTTGTTTGCTGTTGTTTTGATGGTAAAATTTTGTTTACTGTTGTTTTGATGGTAAAATTTTGTTTGCTGTTGTTTTGATGGTAAAATTTTGTTTGCTGTTGTTTTGAT